>NC_133425.1:20592500-20902500 GCF_049350105.2 Macaca mulatta | reverse complement strand
TATGCACCTGTGCACCTGCCCCATCCTTCTCTGCCTTGGCTCTGTTGACGTGTCTTCAGAGAGTTTGGATTCTAGTGGATCATCATCAGTGTATGTGTCTTCTCACACCCTCATGTCTATAACCAAAGCTGTACTGGATCTCCCTGGAGGACGTTCGGTCCTGCCTAACCGCCTTGGTGTCCTCGGCAGGGTCGTCTCCATGTGCAAATATTTCCAAGAGAGCGTCAAGAAGCTGTCACTCGATTATTACAACAAACTTCGAAGACACAACTATGTTACCCCCACCTCCTACCTCGAATTGATTCTAACCTTCAAGACGCTCCTGAATAGCAAGAGGCAAGAGGTGGCTATGATGAGGAACCGCTACCTGACAGGCTTGCAGAAACTCGACTTTGCAGCTTCACAGGTGAGCACTGCCAAAATAGAACAGAGATGGAGAGGCCGGGGATGAGGTGGATATGCCGAGGCATGTGTTCAGGTGCAGAATTAAGAGGACACCAAATCAAGCAGAATGTGACCCTGCATTGGCAGAGCTTACCTTACCTACATCACTGTAATCCCTGCCCTGTGGGATCCTGTCTTTAAGATTTTGATCTTTTGTTCATCATGGGTTTTTGCATTAATTTTGGTTTCTTAACCTATTGCAATAATGTATTATTTATCTTGAGTACTTTCTTTTTAATGCCCCCTTAAGTTTTGTACTCAAGGTGAGTGCTTCCCTTGTCTCACCTTGTGAGGACATGGGCAGGATAAGGTAGTGAATGGTTCAAGATATCTTTGTGGAGTCAGATCTGGGCCCAAATTTATCTCTACAGCATACCAGCTGTAGAGCCAGGGGCATGTTATTTCACTGCCTCGGGCCTCAGATTCCTCTTCTATAAAAAGGTGAAGGCCCGGTGCAGTGGCTCACGCCTCCCAGCATTTGGGAGGTCAAAGTGGGAGGATCACTTGAGGCCAGGAGATTGCTTGAGACCAGCCTGGGAAACATAGCAAGACCCCATCTCTACAAAAAATAAAATAAAATAAAATTAGCCAAGTGTAGTGGCATGTGCCTGTAGTCCCAGCTACTTGGGAGGCTGAGGTGGGAGGATCACTCGAGCCCAGGAGTTCAAGGCTATAGTGAGCTATGATCATACCACTGCACTCCAACCGGGGTAACAGAGTGAGACCTTGTCTCTTTATTTTATTATTTCTTTTGAGACGAAGTCTTGCTCTGTCACCGAGGCTGGAATACAGTGGCGCAATCTCAGCTCTCTGCAACCTCCACCTCCTGAGTTCAAGTGATCCTCCTGTCTCAGCATCCCAAATAGCTGGTACTACAGGTGCGTGCTACCATGCCCAGCTACTTTGTGTATTTTTAGTAGAAGCGAGGTTTTGCCATGTTGGCCAGGCTAGTCTCAAACTCTGACCTCAGGTGATCTGCCCATCTCGGCCTCCCAAAGTACTGGGATTACAGGCATGAGCCACTGAGCCCAGCCTAATGGGTTTAATTGTCTGAAAAATGGCACAAGCTCCATGAGAGGTGGTGAGCTCCCCATTATTAGAGGAGTTCAGAGACCAGAAAACTACTTGGCAGGAATGTTTTATAGAGCATCAGACTGTTTGTCTGATGTGTGTGAAGAAAGTCTTGTTATCATCTCCATGTGATACACAAAGAAACCAGGACACAGAGAGGCCAGGTGACTCGCCCATGATCACACAGCCTGGCGAGTGGTCAGGCCAGAACTGAAACTTAGATCTGCATGACTCCAAAACCTGTGTTCCTAACCAGGTCAGCCTGCCATGCTTCTGGTCTCACACAGACTCACTGGGGGCATTGCGTACAAGGTCAAGAAAACTCTCTCCAAATACAAGAAACCCAACCCTGTTTGTCTGAGCTGCCTTAAAAGGCAGAATCAGGACCAGTGAGTGAAACTTCAGGGGGGTAAATTCTAGCTCTGCACCAAGAAAATCTAATGTCAATTTTTTTTTTTTTTTTTTTTGGACAGAGTCTCATTCGATCACCCAGGATGGAGTGCAGTGGTGCAATCTCAGCTCACTGCAACCTCCACCTCCCACATTCCGGCAATTCTCCTGCCTCAGCCTCCCGAGTAGCTGGGATTACAGGCACGTGCCACCACGCCTGGCTCATTTTTGTATTTTTAGTAGAGATGGGGTTTCACCATGTTGGTCAGGCTGGTCACAAACTCCTGACCTCAAGTGATCTGCCCACCTCGGCCTCCCAAAATACTGGGATTACAGGCATGAGCCACTGAGCCCAGCCTAATGGGTTTAATTGTCTGAAAAATGGCACAAGCTCCATGAGAGGTGGTGAGCTCCCCATTATTAGAGGAGTTCAGAGACCAGAAAACTACTTGGCAGGAATGTTTTATAGAGCATCAGACTGTTTGTCTTAGTCAGCTTGGGCTGCCATAGCAAAATATCCTAAACTGAGTGGCTTCAACAACAAACATTTACTTATTTCTCGTAGTTCTGGAGGCTGGGAAGTTCAAGATCAAGGCACTAGCAGATCCAGTGTCTGGTGGGGGCTCTTTTCCTGGTTTGCAGACGGCTGCCTTCTTGCTGTGTCCTCACATAGTGGGAAGAGACAGATCTCATGTGGCTTCCTGTTTTTATTATATAAGGGCATTTACTCCATCATGTGGGCCTCACCCTTATGACCTCTTCTAACTCTAATTCCCTCCGAAGGCCTCACTTATAATTACCATCGAAGTGGGGATTAGGCTTCAACATATAAATCTGAGGAGGAAACAAACATTTAGTCCACAGTACTATTTAGTCCACAGTACTATTGGAAAAAGTATCTTTGAAAGTAACTTCTATCTCAGCTATGTTTTTAATTCACAGCCTTTAAAAAAATGTAGCTTTAAAAAATAATTTTGGCTGGGCACAGTGGCTCATGCCTGTAATCCCAGAACTTTGGCAGGCCAAGGCAGGTGGATCATCTGAGGTCAGGAGTTCAAGACCAACATGGTGAAACCCCGTCTCTACTAAAAATACAAAAATTAGCCAGGTGTGGTGGCATATGTCTGTAATTCCAGCTACTCGGGAGGCTGAGGCAGGAGAATTGCTTGAACCCAAGAGGCAGAGGTTGCAGTAAGCTGAGATCTCACCACTGGACTCCAGCCTGGGTGATAGAGTGAGACTCCATCTCAAAAAAAGAAAAAAATATATTTTAACTTAAAAAAAAAGTTTGTAGAGACTGGGTCTCACTATGTTTCCCAGGCTGGTCTTGAACTTCTGGGCTCAAGTGATTCTCCCACCTCTACCTCCCAAATTGCTGGGATTACAAGCCAAAAAAAATGTAGTTAAAAAAAATTTCTTGGCTGGGTGCAGTGGCTCACACCTGTAACCCCAGCATTTTGAGAGGCTGAGACGGATGGATGACCTGAGTTCAGGAGTTCGAGACCAGCTTGACCAACATGGTGAAACTCCATCTCTACTAAAAATACAAAAATTAGCCAGGCGTGGTGGCGTGTGACTGTAGTCCCAGCTACTTGGGAGGCTGAGACGGGAGAATTGCTTGAACCCAGGAGTCGGAGGTTGCAGTGAGCCAAGATTGTGCCACTGCACTCCAGCGTGGGCGACAGAGCGAGACTCTGTCAAATAAATAAATAAATAAATAAATTCTAGGCCGGGCGCGGTGGCTCAAGCCTGTAATCCCAGCACTTTGGGAGGCCGAGACGGGCGGATCACGAGTTCAGGAGATCGAGACCATCCTGGCTAACACGGTGAAACCCCGTCTCTACTAAAATACAAAAAAAATTAGCCGGGCGAGGTGGCGGGCGCCTGTACTCCCAGCTACTCGGGAGGCTGAGGCAGGAGAATGGCGTGAACCCGGGAGGCGGGGCTTGCAGTGAGCTGAGATCCGGCCACTGCACTCCAGCCTGGGCAACAGAGCTAGACTCCGTCTCAAAAAAAAAAAAAAAAAAAAAAAAAAAAGAAAAACCTGTGAGATAATCACTAGGAAACAAATCTGTACCCAGGACCATGTCAAAATCATTAGTACATATTTTCTGCTTATGTCATAGGTTGAAGAATCCTTTCAACTCTTGTCTACTTTGCCATTTTCAGTGCTGACCCTGGATTCCTCCCACCTCTTTCCTTGCTAGGTAGCGGTCATGCAAAGAGAACTGACCGCTCTTCAACCTCAACTCATCCTCACCTCTGAGGAAACTGCCAAGATGATGGTGAAAATTGAAGCAGAGACGAGAGAAGCTGATGCAAAGAAACTTCTGGTGCAGGCAGATGAAAAAGAAGCCAATGTTGCTGCTGCCATTGCCCAAGGAATCAAGGTAGAAAGACCAAGAAGAAAGGGAGGGAACTAGTGCTGCTGAATGAGCATGGTTATGTCCATCTCACAGATGAGAAAAGTGAGGCTCAGAAAGGGTAGGCAAGGCTGGGCATGGTGGCTCACAGCTGTAATCCCAGCACTTTGGGAGACCAAGGGAGGTGGATCACCTGAGGTTAGGAGTTCAAGACTAGCCTGACCAACACGGTGAAACCTCGTCTCTATTAAAATACAAAAAAAAAAAAAAAAAATTAGCCAGGCATGGTGGTGTGTGTCTGTTATCCCAGCTACTGAGGAAGCTGAGGCAGGGGAATTGCTTGAACCTGGGAGGCAGAGGTCGCAGTGAGCCGAGATTGCACCACTGCACTCCAGCCTGGGCGACAAGAGTGAAACTTCGTCTAAAAAAATAATAATAATAATAAGGGGTAGGTGACTCTCCCAGCATCACATAGCTGATAAGTGATGAAGCAAGTTGCTCTGAAACATGGTTGAATCCAGGAAGCATTAAGACCCAACATATGGACATGTGTGGTGGCTCACACCTGTGATCCCAGAGCTTTGGGAGACAAAGGCAGGAGGATCACCTGAGCCTAGGAATTTAAGACCAGCCTGGGCAACATAGCAAGATCCTGTCTCTACAAAAATAAAACTAAGAAAGTTAGCCAGGTGTAGTGGCACACCCATGTAGTCCCAGCTACTCAGGAGGCTGATGTGGGAGGTTTGCTTGAGCCCAGGAGTTTGAGGCTATAGTGAACTAGGATCATACCACTGCAATCCATAGCTCACTGCAGCCTTGAACACTTAGACTCAAGTGATCTTCACGCCTCAGCCTCCAGAGTAGCTGACCAAGACCTTGTGTTGTCTAAAAAACAAAACAAAAAAGTGGCCAGGTGCAGTGGCTCATGCCTGTAATCCCAGTACTTTGGGAGGCTGAGGTGGGTGGATTGCTTCAGTGCTGGAGTTCACAACCAGCCAAGTTCAAGACCAGCCTGGGCAACATGGAGAACCCCATCTCTACAAAAAATGTAAAAAAATTCGCCGGCTGTGGTGGCATGCACGTATGGTCCCAGCTATTCAGGAGGCTGAGGTGGGTGAGTCCTGAGCCCAGGAGGTTGAGGCTACAGTGGGTCCAGATCGCACCACTGCACTCCAGCCTGGGTGACAGAGCAAGACCCAGTCTCAAAAACAAACAAACAAAAAGACCCAATCTGTTTTGACCTCATCTCTTACCACTTTTCCTTCATTCCTTGTACTCTGGCCACGTTGATCTCCTAGCTATTCGTTCAATAATCATAACCCACACTCCCACCCCAGAGCCTTTGAACTGGCTGTTCCCTCTACACAGAATGCCCTTCCTTTTGATATCCACATGGCTGTTTCTTTCGCCTCTATCGTATTTTTGCTCAATTATGCCTGGTGTGTTGTAGGCGTGGAATAAATATTTGTTGAATGACAGAATGTTGAACCTAGAGGAAACCCACTTGAAGGTGATTCTTGTGCCAGAGAGGAAATAGTCCTGGTAAGGGCTTGACCTACATTCAGGTAGTAAAAGAAAATCTATTTATTCTATTAGCATTGATGTGATGTTGTATATTTCACAAAGCACTTTGAAGTACATGGTTACATTTGAGCATTAAAACTACTTTGAGACTTCAGAATGACAGATGGGGCCAGGAGAGGTGGCTCATGCCTATAACCTCAGCACTTCAGGAGGCCAAGGTGGACAGATCACTTGAGGTCAGGTGTTCGAGAACAGCCTGGTCAACATGATAAAACCTTACCTCTACTAAAAATACAAAAATTAGCTGGGTATGGTGGCACGTGCTTGTAATACCAGCTACTCAGGAGGTTGAGGTGGGAGAATTTCTTGAATCTAAGAGGTAGAGGTTACAGTAAGTCGAGATCTCACCAATGCACTCCAGCCTCAGCGACAGAGCGAGACCTTATCTCAAAAAAAAAAAAAAAGGAAAAGAAAAAAAAAAGAATGACAGACATGGGCATATGAGAGTTGACAGCATTGAGGTTCAGTGGTAACTTGACTTTCCAGAGCTGCATGGTTAGTTAGTGGGATTAGAAGCCAAGGTTCATAGCACTTACCTTAACATACTTGAACCTATGCCCCCACTTAACAGAAAATTCTCTTAACCATTCTTCAAACAAGGGCTTGATCAAAAAGCAGCCTATGTCTGTCTTCTATCATAAGTAGGTCATGGTGGCCGGGCGCTGTGGCTCACACCTGTAATCCCAGCACTTTAGGAGGCTGAGGCAGGAGGATCACTTGAGGTCAAGAATTGGAGACCAGCCTGGCCAATATGGTGAAACCCTGTCTCTACTAAAAATATAAAAATTAGCCGGGTCTGGTGGTGGGGCACCTGTAATCCCAGCTATTCAGGAGGCTGAAGCACAAGAATCACTTGAACCTGGGAGGTAGAGGTTGCAGTGAGCCAACATCATGCCACTCCAGCCTGAGTGACCAAAAAAAAAAAAAAAAAAAAAGTCATAGGGCATTGTCTCAGAAGGGCAGGCCTTTTTGATTGGCTTTTCTCCACTGAGTCCAGAGACCTGGCCTGTGGGAGATCCCCTGGGTGGGTCTGATCCCTGTCAGAGTCACATAATGAATACCCTGAATTACAGATGCTTTTTCACTTAGAGTCCTAATAGAACAGACAGGAGATGAATGGAAACCATCAGTAATAATAGACCAGGCAATGTGGGTCATGCCTTTAATCCCAGTGCTTTGGGAGGCTGAGTCAGGAGGATGGCTTGAGGCCAGGAGGAATTTCAGACCAGCCCGGGTAGCAATAGTGAAAACTCTTCTCTACAAAAAACTAAAAAGAAAAAAATTGGCCAGGTGCAGTGGAGCACACCTGTAGTCTTAGCTACTCAGGAGACTGAGACAGGAGGATCACTTGAGTCCAGGAGCTGCAGTAAGTTGTAGTCACACCACTGCACTCTAGCCTGGACAACGGAGTCAGATCTTATCTCAAAAAAAAAAAAAAAAAAAAATCAGGAGATTTCAAGTAACAATTCTGAATTTTCAGCTTTTCTTTGGAAAATATCAGGCAACCTGGCAACATCGAAGCTGCCCTCCCGGGTTGCACTCATCATCGGTATTAAATAGATGCTGCTCCTGTGTTTCAATTCACCAAAGCCCCAGCCCCACCCACTCACACTCACTGGCCTGGCCCCCTGAGGCGCATGAATTGGCAACTCTTCCATGGTTCTGTGCTAGAAGCAGGTACATCAGGGCTCAGTTTTTGCTCTGTCCTTTCCTCGCTTCAGTTTCTTCATCTACGAAGTGGGGGTACTAAGAGGAAAACATGTAACATTTGTAGCCTGTGCCAGAGCGTAAGGGTCTATGTTAGCGATTCTCCAAAACTGCTGTTCTTTGCTCTATACCAAGGGGACTTGCCTATGGGACCAAGGCTAGCCCCTCTCCACATGTGGGTCACGGAGGGAAGGAGAACAGTACAGCCAGGACTCTGCTCTGTAATGTCAGGCCAAACAGTGACTTGCTGGAGCAGGAGGGAGGTGAGTGATGGCACTAGGTTTGTAAGGCGGTGACCCAGGACACCCCACCACACCCACTCCCAGGCAAAAACTGCCACATCAGGTTTCAGTGCAAAGGGTGAGGCTCAATACTCTGCCATCCCATCCCTCTTCCAGGGAGTGACATCCTGGGATGAGTCAGGAAGTGGAAGAAACTAGCCAGGGAGGAGAAGAAACCAGTGTCTGACGTGCAGCTTCCCTGAGGCTTTTGTGGGGACTGGAATCCCTTCCTGGACCTTTCAGGGCTGTGGTCCTCCTGCCCGGGAGGAGTTGCTAATTTTCTCTAATCTCCTCACACTCCCAGAAATGACACAACATGGAATAGTGCCCAGTAGGGTACCGAATGCACAGAGGAATGCAAATGAAATCCATATTCGGAGTTTCTGTTTGATCCTAATTTGCCTTTAAGAAACATAAATTTTAGTGTTTCTTTATATGGAGAAAAAGTGAGTTCCCTGCTCTTTACCAAAAAAGAAAAAAAAAAGGTGATTTGTTAGAAACTCAAAAGTATGGCTGGGCACGGAGGCTCATGCCTGTAATCCCAGCACTTTGGGAGGCCGAGACGAGTGGATCACCTGAGGTCAGGAGTTCGAGACCAGCCTGGCCAACATGGTGAAAACTCATCTATACTAAAAAAACAAAAGTTAGTCAGACCTGGTGGCGGCGCCTGCAGTCCCAGCTACTCGGGAGCCTGAAGCGCGAGAATCGCTTGAACCCAGGAAGCAGAGGTTGCAGTGAGCCGAGATCACACCACTTCTGCAGTCCAGCCTGGATGATAGAGCGAGACTCTGTCAAAAAAAAAAAAAAAGAAAGAAAAGAAAAGAAAAAAAAGGAAAAGAAATCCATACTGGGAAGACAAAGAGACTGGAAAAGCAAGAATCAGGTCACCAACACTTGATTCACGAGCATAATGATTTGCTTACGTTGGTCAATTCTTTCCAATTATTTCTTTCCCCGCTAATGAGGATGATGAGTGATACCAAAATTACTGCGATCTGATTACTTTTCGCCACATTGCCCTGAACTCCATACCTCTCAAACAATCCTATTGCTCTTTTCATGCTAAGACTCAGGGGCAACTTTAAATTATTATGTTTTTAGCATAGAAACAAATGTGGTAACAACGCCTATGTGAGTTTTTTTGTTTTTGTCTTTTGTTTTTGTTTTTAGACAGCGTTTCACTCTTGATGGCCAGGCTGGAGTGCAATGGCAAAATCTCAGCTCACTGCAACCTCCGCCTCCCGGGTTCAAGCGATTCTTCTGCCTCAGCCTCCTGAGTAGCTGGGATTACAAGCGCCTGCCACCACGCCCGGCTAATTTTTGTATTTTTAGTAGAGACAGGATTTTGCCATGTTGACCAGGCTGGTCTTGAACTCCTGACCTCAAGTGATCCACCCGCCTTGGCCTCCCAAAGTGCTGGGATTATAGGCATGAGCCACCGCGCCCGGCCAAAAAAGCAAATAAGTTGAATGCTCAGATGTTCGGGACATCCACACCACAGCCCCAAAAGGCCATGCATGTGTTCCGGCTGCTGGTTAATGCTCAGAGCCATTGTCCAGCTTCAGGGGCAGGCACCGTGTTAAAGGGGATCTGGAAGAGGAAGAGGAAGCACCTCTTCCTGATTCCTCATGTAGGAGTGGAGCTCTGCTTTGCCCCCAGTGTGCCAGGCCCTGGGCACTCATCTCCTTTGTCCTCGTGCTGCCCACAGAACGAATGTGAGGGCGATCTAGCTGAGGCAATGCCTGCGCTCGAGGCTGCACTAGCTGCTCTGGACACCCTGAACCCGGCCGACATCTCACTGGTGAAGTCGATGCAGAACCCACCAGGCCCTGTCAAGCTGGTCATGGAGAGCATCTGCGTCATGAAAGGGATGAAGCCAGAGAGGAAGCCAGACCCCAGTGGCTCCGGTAACCCCCACCCCACCCCACCCAGATGCCTGCACAGACTGCTCTTTCCTGGCAGTGGGGTGCCAGCACCCCACTGCATCCCCAAGTCGACTCCAAGCATGCAGGCAAGATCATTGAGTTTGGAGGAATTAAGAAAGAAACCAGGCTGTGTGTGCACCCAAGGCCTCTCTCACGGTTCTCCAGCAGCCTCCGCCCTCTCAGTCAGTTGGGAAAATGCAGGTATCTGTAGGTGGAGCTGAGCTTAGTCAAGGCCTCTCCCTGCAAGTCATTACAAAAATGAAGGTCAGATAGACAAAAGGCCTGGTGTGGAACAAACACAGTCATGTGTGGGTGACCAAGAGAGCTACACAGAGAGAGAAACAGAGAAAGAAGCAGAGAAAGAGAGTTAGGGAAAGGAAAAGAATGAGACAGAGACAAAGAAAGGAACAGAGAGGAGACTGAGAAATAAATGGAGACCCAGACACCTCTACACACATGCATGTATGCACGCATGCACAGACATGCACATGCATGTGCACACATGCAGAGACATGCACACGCATGCACACAGACATGCACACATGTGCATGCACATATAGACATGCATGCACACACGCATACACAGAGCCATGCATGAACACACATGCATGCATACACAAACATGCACACACAGATGTACACACACATGCACACACATGCAGACATGCATATACACAGGCATGCACCCAAAGGGACAGGGGGACCAGGAGAGAAGGAAATCAGGAGAAAGAGACAGGGAAACACACACACATACAGATAAAGAGAAAGAAAAAGAGAGAGAGGAGATGGGGAGAGACTTGCACGCACAAGTGAGTTGCAGACATACAGGAGAGAGTAAGGCATGAGGGGAGAGAAACAGGTAGAAATAGAGACTGAGAGACAAATATGTGGAGAGCGACAGAGAAATGGAGACAGAGAGACGCAGAGACACAGGGAGTGCCAGAGATACAAAGAGAGACACAGAAACAGAGACACAGAGTGGGAAGAAAAGAGACCAGAGAGAAGAGAGACAGACAGGGAGACACAAACACTCACAGGAAGACAGAGGAAGAGTTGGGGGAGGGGGTGGGGTGGAGCAGAAGTGAGGAATGGAAAATTAGAGGGAGAGAGACATGGACAGGAGACAAGGGCAAAGACAGGCAGAGACGGCAACTGGAGGGGGAGAAAGAGAGAGGGGGAGACAGACGAAAAAAGAAAAAGAGGAGGATACAGAGAATTAGAAATGGGGAGAAAGGAATGGGGAAGGAGGAAGGAAAGCCCCTTCTACAGTTGAGCCTAGAAACATGAACAGGTGAATATTCACTGTCCTTCAAATTTAAATTAGATGTAGGACTTTGCATTGAGACCAGTGCCTTAGAGCTGAACCATGACTTTAAAAATCACCTCCAGTTCTATTTCCTGCCTTTTGAGTCCTCCCATCCTGAGAGCAGTCTGGCTATTCCTTCATTATTTCTATAATGTTAGAAATTTCTACTTTAATCCCATCCAGGCACAGTGGCTCACACCTGTAATCCCAGCACTTTGGGAGGCTGAGGTGGGTGGATCACTTGAGCCCAGGAGTTTGAGACCAGCCTGGACAACATGACAAAACCCCATCTCTACAAAAAATACGAAATTTAGCCAGGCGTGCTGGTGCACGTCTGTAGTCCCAGCTGCTCAGGAGGCTGAGAAGAGAGGAACGCTTGAGCCTGGGAGGTTGAGGCTGCAGTGAGCCGTGATCCTGCCACTGCTCTTTAGCCTGTATGACAGAGTGAGACCCTATCTCAAAAAAGAAATCCCTGATCCCTCATTTGAGACCTTCTGGCTCCTGCTTCCCATTGCTTAGTATTCCCTCTTCTCTGGCGGCTGTCAGGCCTACAATCACATAAAATAGATGCAAAGCTCATCAGGAAGAGCCAAGCAAGGAGTGGACTTTACAAGAGCATCCTTTAGGGAAGCAGCTGAGGTATAATAAGTTGGCCTTGAGCAAAGATGAGCTAGATAGCACTTCTGCACCCTGGAATCACCTGGAGAGCTTAAAGAATGCAGAAGTCAGGCAGGGGCGGTAGGTCACTCCTGTCATCCCAGCACTTTGGGAGGCCAAGATGGGCGATCACCTGAGGTCAGGAGTTTGAGACCAACCTGGCCGACATGGTGAAATCCCGTCTCTACCAAAAATACAAAAAAAAAAAAAAAAAAAAAATTAGCTGGGCATGGTAGTATGTGCCTGTAATCCCAGCTACTTGGAAGGCTGAGGCAGGAGAATTGCTTGAATCCGGGAGGCAGAAGTTGCAGTGAGCCAAGACCACGCCATTGCGCTCCAGCCTGGGCAACAAGAACGAAACTCCGTTTCCAAAAAAAAAAAAAAAAAAAGCAGAAATCCATGCCCCACTCCTAGAGAGTCTCATTCCATTGGTCTGGGATGCAGCCTGAGCAGTAGAATTTTTTTTTTTTAAGCTCTGCCTGCAGCTGGGGTTGAGACCTGCTGAGATACACAAAGCACAGCCAGGTCATGAATGCCATTTCTCATCTTGGATCACTGATAATCAGCACAGAACCTATCATTAAATTAAAATTAAAGCAAATTATGCCTATTATTCACCCAAACCATGGAATTGAGTGAGTATATTGAGATGGAGCAAAAGAGCAATTGAGTGAGTTAGTTAGGGGTACCTTGAATTTAAATGAAGCAGATCATTTTCTAGAATGCCAACAGAAACCTTCATGGGAAATATTTGGCCGATTTCTGCTCTTGTAATTAGGAATGGGACACATTTGACCTGCTGTACTCAATGTGATGTCTCAGAGTATAACTTTTTTGATGAGCCTGAGCTTGGCAAGTACCGCGGGCCAAAAAGCTTCCTGAATTTTTTCCAATGTGTCAACAGAAGGAGCATTGTTCCGGGATGGGATTGAGACTCACTTGATTAGTCGTTAGTCAGCATGATGGGTGCTAAGGGGAATAAGGGCCTAGCTTTGTGTCTGGGCAGGCCACGGGTAGTCTTCTGTATGGGTGGAAGCCTGCAAGCTGCTTCTTCCAGCCTCCTTCATTCTCACAAGAGCTTGGCCTCACTCACACGGTTCATCACAGGGAGGACTGATTGGGCTCCATCCAACTGACCTCCCAGACTAGGGAAGAATATTCGAAACATCCCCACGGGCTGTGGCTCCTCCTGCCTTTTCCATCCATGAATAAGATAATGGGGTACTATTCATTCAACCCATATTTATTGATAACTAAGTACCAGGCAGTGTGCCAGGTTCTAGGAAACAGCAGAAGGTTACCGCTTTGAGGGAGAGGTAGATGGTAGAAAATAATTGAAGGGAAACCTCAATGGCGATGGCTTTTAAAATGAGGCCTCTGACCTGGGCAACATGGCGAAGCCTCATCTCCATAAAAAATGCAAAGATTGGCTGGGCGCAGCTGGGCGTGGTGGCCCATGCCTGTAATCCCAGCACTTTGGGAGGCTGAGGTAGGTGGATCACCTGAGGTCAGGAGTTCAAGACCAGCCTGTCCAACATGGTGAAACCCCATCTCTACTAAAAGTACAAAAAAATTAGCTGGGCGTGGTAGCAGGATTATAATCCTAGCTACTCTGGAGGCTGAGGTAGGAGAATCGCTTGAACCCGGGAGGCAGAGGTTGCGATGAGCCGAGGTCGCACCATTGCACTCCAGCCTGGACAACAAGAGTGAGACTCCATCTCAAAAAAAAAAAAAAAAAAAAAAAATTGGCTGGGTGCAGTGGCTCAGGCCTGGAATCTTAGCACTTTGGGAGGCCGAGGTGGGTGGATCATATGAGGTCAAGAGTTTAAGACCAGCCTGGTCAACATGGTAAAACCCCGTCTCTACTAAAAATACAAAAATTAGCCAGGCGTGGTGGCACATGTCTATAGTCCCAGCTCTTTAGGAGGCTGAGGCAGGAGGATCGCTTGAACCCAGGAGGTGAAGGTTGCAGTGAGCCGAGATCGCACCACTGCACTCAAGCCTGGCCAACAGTGCAAGACTCTGTCTCAAAATAAATAAATAAATAAAACAAAATAAAATAAAATGAGAACTGAGGTCTGGTCAGGAGCCAGCTAGATGCCATTTACAGTATCGGCGAAAGGCTCATGGTAATAAGCACTTGGGGTCATGAAGGAATTGAAGGAAGGTCCTTTGTAACCCGAGTTTAGGGAGTGAGGCAGAGATGGGGTTGGTGAGGTCGGCTGGGCCTCCCAGACCATGTTTTTGTTTTTGTTTTTTCTCAAATACCAGCAGTAACCACTGCAAAATTTTAAGTCTCGGCCAGAATGTCTTAATACATTATGTGTTTCTTGTTCCGAATAGGTAAGATGATAGAAGACTACTGGGGGGTATCCAAAAAGATTCTTGGGGATCTGAAATTCTTGGAGAGTCTTAAGACGTATGACAAAGACAACATCCCCCCACTGACCATGAAGCGGATCCGGGAAAGGTTTATCAATCACCCGGAATTCCAGCCGACTGTCATTAAAAATGTGTCTTCGGCCTGCGAGGGTCTGTGCAAGTGGGTGAGGGCCATGGAGGTGTACGATCGCGTGGCCAAGGTGGTGGCTCCCAAACGGGAGCGACTGAGGGAAGCAGAGGGGAAGCTGGATGCACAGATGCAGAAGCTGAATCAGAAACGAGCAGAGCTGAAGCTGGTGGTAGACCGGCTCCAGGCCCTGAATGACGACTTTGAGGAGATGAACACCAAGAAAAAGAACTTGGAGGAAAACATTGAAATCTGCTCCCAAAAGCTAGTCAGGGCAGAGAAACTGATCAGTGGTCTTGGGGGAGAGAAGGACAGATGGACCGAAGCTGCCCGGCACCTGGGGATCCGCTATACTAATCTGACGGGTGACGTGTTGCTGTCCTCAGGAACCGTGGCTTACCTGGGCGCTTTTACAGTGGATTATCGGATCCAGTGCCAAAATCAGTGGTTGGCTGAATGTAAGGACAAGGTCATCCCCGGCTCTAGTGACTTCAGTCTCAGCCACACGTTAGGGGATCCCATAAAAATCCGTGCCTGGCAGATTGCTGGGCTTCCCGTTGACTCCTTCTCCATCGACAACGGCATCATTGTGTCCAATTCCAGACGCTGGGCCTTAATGATTGACCCTCAGGGGCAGGCCAATAAATGGATTAAGAACATGGAGAAGGCGAATAAACTGGCTGTCATCAAGTTCTCTGATAGCAACTACATGAGGATGCTGGAAAACGCGCTGCAGTTAGGCACCCCTGTCTTGATTGAAAACATTGGTGAAGAGCTGGATGCTTCTATCGAACCTATCTTGCTCAAGGCAACATTCAAACAGCAAGGAGTTGAGTACATGAGGCTGGGTGAAAACATCATCGAATATTCCAGGGATTTTAAGTTATACATCACAACCCGTTTGAGGAATCCACATTACCTCCCAGAAGTTGCCGTGAAAGTCTGTCTCCTCAACTTCATGATCACCCCCTTGGGTCTCCAAGATCAACTCCTTGGCATCGTGGCTGCGAAGGAGAAGCCAGAGCTGGAAGAGAAAAAGAACCAGTTGATTGTGGAAAGCGCAGAGAACAAGAAGCATCTCAAAGAAATTGAAGATAAGATCTTAGAGGTTCTCTCCATGTCCAAGGGTAACATCCTGGAGGATGAAACCGCCATCAAAGTTCTGTCCTCCTCCAAAGTGCTATCTGAAGAGATCTCGGAGAAACAGAAAGTTGCTTCCATGACAGAAACGCAGATTGACGAGACTCGGATGGGCTATAAGCCAGTGGCTGTGCATTCCGCCACCATCTTCTTTTGTATCTCGGACCTAGCCAACATCGAGCCGATGTACCAGTACTCCCTGACTTGGTTCATACATCTCTACATGCATTCCCTGGCCCATAGCACGAAGAGCGAAGAACTGAATCTCCGCATCGAGTACATCATTGACCATTTCACCCTCAGTATCTACAACAACGTGTGCCGTTCTCTGTTTGAGAAGGACAAGCTACTCTTCTCTCTCCTCCTGACCATCGGCATCATGAAACAGAAGAAGGAAATTACGGAGGAGGTGTGGTACTTCCTTCTCACTGGAGGAGTCGCGCTGGATAACCCCTACCCCAACCCAGCTCCCCAATGGCTGTCTGAGAAGGCGTGGGCGGAGATTGTCCGTGCATCTGCTTTACCCAAATTGCACGGCCTGAAGGACCATTTGGAACAGAACCTGGATGAATGGAAGCTGATCTATGACTCAGCCTGGCCCCACGAGGAGCAACTCCCTGGGTCTTGGAAGTTCTGTCAAGGACTGGAGAAGATGGTGATCCTCCGATGTTTGCGGCCTGACAAAATAGTGCCAGCGATCCGGGAGTTCATTGCTGAACACATGGGAAAGCTGTACATCGAAGCCCCTACCTTCGATCTCCAGGGATCCTACAATGATTCCAGCTGCTGTGCGCCTTTGATTTTTGTGTTGTCTCCAAGTGCAGACCCAATGGCAGGTAAGAACAGAGTGTTGTGGAAGAGACGTGGAAAGCCCAGAATGTGTGGGTGGATATCAGTAGCCCGTCCCTTACAGCAGGGATCTCAAGTTCAGATGACTCTGAAGGCCATGTGGTTCATAGGCTGAAGTGGAGCCACGGAACTCTTATTTTTCCACCTAAAGGGCTCAGCTGCTACTCGGCACCCACAAATTGGGCCATTTGGGAATGTAAGCCCAGAATTGCTAGATCATCTGATTTTTCAAGAGAAACCAGAAATGCAGAAATTTCCCACTGTTGTATCTTGATAATTCAAAGTTTTTTCCTTAAAAACCTTGTGAGGGTTCAGGAGAGGTGGCTTACGCCTGTAATCCCAGCACTTTGGGAGAATGAGTTGGGAGGATTGCTTGAGCCCAGGAGTTTGAGACCAGCCTGGGCAACATAGTGAGACCTCCATTGCTATAAAACATTAAAAAATTAGCTGGAAACGGTGGCACATGCCTGTAGTTCCAGCTACTTGGGAGGCTGAGGTAGGAGGATCCCTTCAGCCTGGGGAGATCAAGGCCGCAGTGAGCTATGATCACACCACTCCGGTCTAGGGGACAGACCCTGCCCCCTCCCAAAGAAAAAAAGAACAAAATAGAAGCTTGGTGAGATTCAGCTCGGATGATTCCACAGGAAACTTCACACTGTGTTCCTTCTAGTGCCACACATCACGAGATCCATACTGTCTGGCTGTCTTTTCTGATAAAGACAGGTCTGGGGACTCAGGCATTGTCAGCGTGAGCTGGTTGTCCGTTCCCCCGTTCCCTCCCTTATAAGGTTTCCCACCAGATTTTCACCTAATGTGACGGTTCTCAATCTTGGCTGCACATTGGAATCACCTGGGGAGTTTAAAGAAGCATCTCAATGCATAGGCCACAGCCTTGGCCAATTAAATTAAAACCTTTGGGATGTTTTATGAATTGTGTTTTATGAAGCCTTTCCAGTCATTCCAATGTGCAACCAGTGCTGGGAATCACTGACTTTAATAGTTTTAGTGGCCTATGACAATCATTACCGAGATCCATTATTTCACTAGCCAGTGCACAATGATGATTATTGTTTTATTTTTTATTATTTTATTTTATTTATTTATTTATTTTGAGACAGAGTCTTGCTCTGTCGCCCAGGCTGTAGTGCAGTGGCATGATATTGGTTCACTGCAACCTCCACCTCTCGGGTTCAAGCAATTCTCGTGCCTCAGCCTCCCGAGTAGCTGGGATTACAGGCACGTGCCACTACGTCCAGCTAATTTTTGTATTTTTAGTAGAGATGGGGTTTCACGATGCTGGCCAGGCTGGTCTTGAACTCCTGACCTCAAGTGATCCACCCATCTTGGCCTCCCAGAGTGCTGGGATTACTGGCATGAGCTACTCGGGAGGCAGAGGCAGGAGAATCGCTTGAATCTGGGAGGTGGAGGTTGTGGTGAGCCAAGATTGTGCCATTACACTCCAGCCTGGGCAACAAGAGCGAAACTCCATCTCAAAAAACAAACAAACAGCAATTTATTTTCTCACAATTCTCAAAGAAAGAAGTTTGAAATCAAGCTTTTGGCAGGGATGGTTTCTTTTGAGGCCTCTCTGCTTGGCTTGCTGATGGTCATCTTCTCCCTATGTCTGCACAGGGCCTTCTCTCTGTGTCTGTCCTCATCTCCTCTTCTCATAAGGATATCAGTCATATTGGATTAAGGCCCATTCTAATGAACTCATTTTAACTTTGCCTCTGCAAAGACCCTATCTCCAGCTACTGAACAGTTACATTCTGAGGTACCTGAAATTAGGACTTCAGTGTATGAATTTTGCTAGGGACACGATGCAGCTCATAACAGAGACCATATGTAATCCTTAGAATATTAACCCTGATTTTTTTTATGTGCTGCCTGCCCCTCATGGTGATGTACTTCCTCGTGTATTTTTTTTTATTGTGAGTTCACCATCAGCAGATTTGTGTTGTTTTGCAGGAGTCTCATATACTTTGGGTTTTAGGGGTGTCCCTAGAGAACAACTTTGCCTGTGCAAACAGTGGTACCCCAGGGGGCGAAGTGGGGGTCGCCATTCTGAATCAAATTTTATGGGAAATTTCTCAGCTTAGGAATCCCACACCAGAGAGTACCGTGAACTCACACTCCTCAAATTCATGTGGCATAAACAGTGTTTTGATTTTTCACTGGAGAGTTGTTTGTTTTTTTATCCAGGCTCCAGACCAGTTATGAGCTTCCATGTCTTTTCCTTAGGTCAGTAGTCAAATGGCCTTCTTTCTGTTTGTTTGTTTTTTGAGATGGAGTCTCACTGTGTAACCCAGGCTGGAGTGCAGTGGCACGATCTCAGCTCACTGCAACCTCCGCCTCTCCCCGGGTTCAAGCAATTTTCCTGCTTCAGCCTCCCAGGTAGCTCAGACTACAGGCGTGCGCCACCAAACCCAGCTAATATTTGTATTTTTAGTAGAGATAGGGTTTCACCATGTTGGCCATGCTTGTCTCGAATTCCTAACCTCAAGTGATCCTCTCATCTCGGCCTCCCAAAGTGCTGGGATTACAGGCATGAGCCACCACATCTGGCCAAATGTCTGGTCTTCATAACATGAAGGTATGGCACTTTGAGAATCCTAACCTTATGCAAATGTCTCAGTTCCAGCTCCCCACCTCTTATGAGTGCAAAGCTATATCTCCCATGGACATTAAAACTTTAACATCTACAGTAATGAAATAAAGTGTGGTATTTTCCAATGGTGATATACTATGTATCCATGAAAGAAAAAAGCCTTAATACATGTACTAATGTGGAAGAGACCTATAAGATACGTACATTGTTAAGTGGGAAAAAATGCAGTATTCTACAATTCATATAAATTTAATCATAGATATGCATTTATTTAAATACATAAAATATTTCTGGAAGGATTCACAAATCTAGTAACACTGGCTACCACTGGGAAGAGAGAAGTGAGAGACTTACTTATTTCACTTTACAAATGCTTATATTTCTCGTTAAAATAAATTTGCAAAAATCAGTTTCCTAGTTATTTGATTATGTGCTCACCGCTTTATTTTTGAGTTCCCCATTTTTGGCACCTGGGAATATCCCTTTCTTTCAAACCTTGATTTTTTTTTTCTTTTCAGTTCAGATAATTCCTTTTTTTATCAAGAATGTCTATGTGTTTAAAGCAAAAGAGAAGTTGGTTGTAGCTTCATCTGCCATCTGACCTGATGTCTTGAGCTTCCCCAGAGAGATGTTTATTTTGTAATTAACAGAAGCCAATGAGTTTTTTTCTGAGTCCAAAATTTTAATGTGAACCCCACCTTTTGTGTTGGTATTGGCGTGTGTGTGTGTGTATTTGTGTGTGTGTGTGTTTAAATAGAGATAGAGTCTCACTGTGTTGCCCAGGCTGGTCTCCAACTCCTGAGCTCAAGTGATCCTCCCACCTCGGCCTCCCAAAGTGTTGGGATTACAGGTGTGAGCCACCACACCGAGCCATGTTTATTGTTGATGTGGCTATTCTGTTACTCTTAGCTAGCCTGTCATCTTTCAAAAGCCTCCTTTCTTCCTGGTCTCAGGCCTGCTGAAGTTTGCTGACGACCTTGGTATGGGAGGTACCAGAACACAGACCATCTCCCTTGGCCAAGGCCAAGGCCCTATTGCTGCCAGAATGATCAACAATGCCATCAAAGACGGGACCTGGGTGGTCTTACAGAACTGCCATCTGGCCACAAGCTGGATGCCTACACTGGAGAAGATTTGTGAGGAGGTGATTGTTCCTGAGAGCACCAATGCCAGATTCAGGTGAGATGCTGTCCCACCACTGCCTTCTCTGGGACCCAACCTCCAGACATCAGGCTGGGAAGATGATCAAGACACAGTCCTGCCCCTTAGAAACTCTCAGTCTAGGCTGGGCAGGGTGGCTCATGCCTATAATCCCAGCACTTTGGGAAGCTGAGGCGGGTGGATCCCCTGAGCAGGAGTTCGAGACTAGCCTGGCCAACATGGCAAAATGCTGTCTCTACTGAAAATACAAAAATTAGCAGGGGTAGTGGTGTACATCTGTAATCTCAGCTCCTAGGGAGGCTGAGGTGGGAGAATTGCTTGAACTCAGGAGGCAGAGGTTGTAGTGAGCAGAGATCATATCACTGCACTCCAGCCTGGGCGACAGAGTGAGACTTCCTCTCAAAAAAAGAAAAAAAGAAAGAAAGAAGCTCTTCAGTCTAGCAGAAGGCAGCCCATAGATGAATAATGTTGATACCATGTCATATCTGATTTACTCACTATTTGAAGAAGAGCCATGGAATATAGAAAAGGGATGGGAAGGTTGGGGAAGTCCTGGAGGCCTGACAATGGCCCTGGATTTTGAAGAATGAATAGGAGTTTGCCAGGAAGGATATTCTAGGCAGAAGAGACAGCATTTGGAAAAGCAAAGAGAGGTATTAAGGAAATACTGAGAAGTTATCTTACAACTCTGGTATATGCCATGAGAAGTTGTTGGAGAAGGTAATAGGAAATGTAGCTGGAAAGGTAGACTCAATGTGAGCAAGTCTAATTTTTAAAAATTATTATTTGTCTAAAAAAAATCCTGTCCAGGCGTGTTGGCTCACGCCTGTAATATCAGCATTTTGAGAGGCTGAGATAGGTGGATTGCTTGAACCCAGGAGTTCAAGGTCAGCTTGGGCAACACGGCAAAACTCCGTCTCTACTAAAAATACAAAAAATAAGCTGGGTGTGGTGGCGCACATTTGTAGTCCCAGCAACTTGGGAGGCTGAACTGGGAGAATCACCTGAGCCCGAGAAGATGAGGCTGCAGTGAGCAGTGATCACACCACTGCACTCCAGCCTGGGCCACAGAGTGAGACCCTGTTTAAAATAATAATAATAAAAAAAATTCTACCATTTTCCAGGTATCATTTGTCCAGCCTCCTGCCACCTGCCTACCTCTATCCTACATTTCTGGGGTTCTTTGGAATTTTAATCAACATTGGAAACAGCTATTTGTTTTTTGTTAAAGCCCAGCAAAGCTAAGCCTCAGTTTTTGCATTCATAGAATAATAAGATGAACCAAACAGACTTTAAAGTCCATTTTAACTCAAATGTTCAGGGATTCTCTTTTTTTTTTGAGACAGAGTTTCGCTCTTGTTGCCCAGGCTGGAGTGCAGTGGTGTGATCTCCACTCATGGCAACCTCCGCCTCCTGGGTTCAAGCGATTCTCCTGCCTCAGCCTCCCAAGTAGATGGGACTACAGGCATGTGCCACCACACATGGCTAATTTTGTTAGTAGAGATGGGGTTTCTCCATGTTGGTTAGGCTGGTCTTGAACTCCCAATCTCAGGTGATCCGCCCACCTCAGCCTCCCAAAATACTGGGATTACAGGTGTGAGCCACCACACCCAGACCAGGGATTCTCTTATACCAGGCCAGAGAGCAGCAACCTATGTCCCGATGGCCAAATGCACCCTGCTGCCAGTTGTTTTTGTATAGCTTGCAAGCTAACTAAACAGTGTGGAAAAAAACCTAAAGAATCATGTTTCATAATACATGAAACTTCTATGAAATTCAAATTTTAGTGTCCATAAAGTTTTATTGAAAAACATCCATGCTTATTCATATATTGTCTATGGCTACTTCTGTATGACAAGTAGTTGCAGCAGAGATCATATGGGCTCACAAAGTCTAAAATACTTACTATTTGGTCCTTTACAGGAAAAATATGTCAACCCCTGCTCTGTCCAATAAAGCTAGCTGGTTATTTTCATCTTAGTTGTCTGCCGGAAAAGAGGCAAAGTGTTTGGTGCTTATTTACAAAGTCAGATTAGCCACAGTTGATTTGTCTTCATATAAAACTTCCAAAAGAGAGAGAGTTTAAGAGAAGTCCATTAGTTTCAAGAATGCTGTTTGGGGCCAAGCAAGGTGGCTCACACCTATAATCCCAGCACTTTGGGAGGCCGAGGCAGGTGGATCACATGAGGCCAGGAATTCAAGACCAGCCTGGCAACATGGTGAAACCCCGTCTCTACTAAAAATACAAAAATTAGCCAGGCGTGATGTGCATGTCTGTAATCCCAGCTACTTGGGAGGCTGAGGCACAAGAATCCCTTGAACACAGGAGGTGGAAGTTGCAGTGAACTGAGATTGCACCACTGCATTATTCCAGCCTGGGCGACAGAGTGAGACTCCATCTCAAAAAAAAAAAAAAAAAAAAAAAAAGTATCAACTACTTCAAAAATACATCACAGCATTGTATGGGTTCAATGACATGAGCCAAAAGCATCACCCATCTGCAGACTGAAGTCAGGCCTTAGGCCCCCAGTTTACTCTTCTACCCCTCCCAGCCCTGTGCCTGGACCACAGCCCAAAGCCCACCGAGTCTGACTAGATCACCAGCTCTCCCTCCTCCACAGGGAGGCTCAGCCTCTGTCCTGTGTCTCTAACGACCTTTCAACCCCAAACCTACCTGTTACAAATCTCTCTAATGTCTGGTAAACCAATGAAAACCAAGAGACCATGATGTATATGTAATTTGACCTTGGGTAGGAAAAACAAATTAATAAAAGTCTGGGAGCTTAGCATGGTTGTATGCATCTATAGTATCTATAGTCCCAGCTACTCAGGAGGCTGAGGTGGGAGGATCACTTGAGCTCAGGAGTCTGAAACCAGCCTGGGCAATAGAGCAAGATATCTTTAAAAATAAAATTAGATTAAAAAAGAAGAAGAAGAAGAACTGGCCAGGAGCAGTGTTTCATGCCTGTAATCCCAGCATTTTGGGAGGCTGAGTCAGGTGGATCACATGAGGCCAGGAGTTCAAGACCAGCCTGGCCAACTTTTTGAAACCCGTTTCTACTAAAAATACAAAAACTAGCTAGGCGGGGTGGTATGCGTCTGTGATCCCAGTTACTAGGGAGGCTGAGGCAGGAGAATAACTTGAACCTGGGAGGTGGAGGTTGCAGTGAGCTGAGATGCACCGTTGCACTGCAGCTTAGGTGACAGAGTGAGACCTTGTCTCAAAAAAAAAAGTAAAATAAAATAAAATAAAATAAAAATTTTGAAAAAGAGCTTCAGATGCAGTGTGCCAAGATATTAACCTATAGGTGGTAAAATTATCAATTCTGGTTTCTTCTAAACACTTTTACATATGTTCCCATTTTTTGTGGGCATAGATAAACTTGCATTTTAAAAAAGAATTTCTCCCTATTTTTCAAGGCCCATTTCAAATGCCATTTCCTATATGACAGGCATCCACAAACTTTTTCTGTAAAGGGCCAATAGTAAATAGTTTAGGATTTGTGGCCATATTGTCTCTGTTGCAACTATTCAACTCTCGTTGTAGAGAGAAAGCAGCCTTAGGGCCAAGCACAGGGACTCACACCTGTAATCCTAGCACTTTGGGATGGTGAGGTGGGAGGATCACTTGAGCCCTGGAGTTCGAGACAAGCCTGGGCAACACAGAGGGACTCCATCTCTACATTAAAGAAGAAAAAAAAAATGTAGGAGCTTTGGAGTCAGAGAATCCTGAGTTCTTTCACATCTTGGTTCATCTACTGCCAAGCGACGTGTCCTTGAAAAACCCACCTGACCTTGCCATGCCTCGGTTTCCTCACTGGTAAAAGGGTTAGTGAATCCCTCCTCATCAGGTGACTGTGAGGCTTAAGGGAAATAAAAGGACGTATGTTAAATGCTTAGCATGGCTTTGGCTCTAGTAGTATTTAATAAATCATAGCAATTATTTTTTGTTATTTTTTTAAATTTATAAATAAAACAATTTTTTTAGTAGAGATGGGGTTTTACCATGTTACCCAGGCTGGACTGTTTCGTTACTGTTATTGTTTTTGTTATTGTTTTTCACTATAACTTACTGTATTGCTCTAAAAGGTTGGCTCCATTGTTCTTCCAGACTCTGGCTAACCAGCTATCCATCAGAGAAGTTTCCGGTCAGCATTCTCCAGAATGGAATCAAAATGACCAATGAGCCCCCCAAAGGGCTCCGGGCCAACCTTTTGCGCTCCTACCTCAATGACCCCATCTCAGATCCTGTGTTCTTCCAAAGCTGTGCGAAGGCGGTGATGTGGCAAAAGATGTTATTTGGCCTTTGTTTCTTCCACGCCATTGTTCAAGAGAGGAGAAACTTCGGCCCCCTAGGTAAGCGATGACAGTGCACCTGGGTGGCCTGGGGGAAAGGATACCAGACACATATAGGTGTGTTTCCAGGCAGGTGCATGTTTAAGCTTGTGCTCAGATAGGGTTGCCAGCAAGATACAGTATAAGTATTTTCCAGGCAATATTTGGAACATACTTATACTAAATGATTTATTATTTAAGATTAAACTCTCACTGTATTTTTATTTGCTAAATCTGACAACCTGGCTGGGCGTGATGGCTTGTGCCTTTAATCCCAGCACTTAGGGAGGCCAAGGCAGGCAGAACCCTTGAGGCCAGGAGTTTGAGACCAGCCTGGGTAACACGGTAAAACCCCATGGTAAAAACACAAAAATTAGCCGGGTGTGGTGGTGCCCACCTATAATCCCAGCTATTTGGGAAGCTGAGGCATGAGAATTGCTTCAACCAGGGAGGTGGAGTTTGTCGTGAGCCCATATCACACCATCGCACTCCAGCCTGGGTGACAGAGCGAGACCCTGTCTCAACAACAACAACAACAAATTCCTTTGTATGAATATATAACATTTTGCTTACATATTAATCTACCTATAGACTTTTTTTTTTTTTTTTTTTTGAGACAGGGTCTCGCTCTGTCACCCAGGCTGGAGTGCAGTGGTGTGATCTTGGCTCATTGCAGCCTCCACCTCTCAGGTTCAAGCGATCCTCCCACTTCAGCCTCCTGAGTAGCTGGAACTACAAGCATGCCACCACACCCAGCTAATATTTGTATTTTTGGTAGAGATGGGGTTTCACCGTGTTGGCCAGGCTGGCCTAGAACTCCTGATTATTAAAAAAATAAATAAATTAAAATAAATAAATTAGCCTGACATAGTAGCACATTCCTGTAGTCCCAGCTACTTGGGAGGCTGAGGTGGGAGGATCACTTGAACCTGGGAATTCCAGGCTACAGTGAACGGAGATCATACCACTCCAGACTGGGCAACAGAACGAGATCCTGCCTCTAAAAAAAAAAAAAAGCCAAGCAACCGTTTGGCTTGCAACTAACTGCCAGTCATGCTTCATTTGCTGGCACACGAATTTTATTATTTTGTTATACTTCTAATTTGAAAGCGAGTGTTTGGGAGGAAATTAAACTTCTCTATTGAGCCTGGGCGCAGTGGTTCACGCCTGTAATCCCAGCACCTTGGAAGGCTGAGGCAGGCGGATCACTTGAGGTCAGGAGTTCAAGACCAACCTGGCCAACATGGCGAATCCCTGTCTCTACTAAAAATACATAAACTAGCTGGGCATGGTGGCACATGCCTGTAATCCCAGCCACTCAGGAGGCTAAGATAGGAGAATCTCTTGAACCCAGGAGGCGGAGGTTGCAGTGAGCTGAGATCACAACACTGCATTCCAGCTTGGGGGACAGAGCGAGACTCTGTCTCAAAACAAACAAACAAACAAACAAACAAAAGCAAAACAAACAAACAAAAAACTTCTCTATTGAGCATAGGCTTCCCCATACTCTTTCTTGTATCCTGCACCATGCCTGGTTTACACATGTTCAGCCCCCAGTGGGCATTTATCATTACACCCTTGGAAATATGAGTGGTCATTTCTTTAAGGTTGGCCATTCAGTTTTCCCATGAGCTCGAGGAGGGGAATTCTCAGAACCAACGTGGCTCTGTTGCCCAGTCGTAGCTCCTGCTGTCTAGCCATGCCGCGGTGTTATTTTTGGAGCTCCATGCATTACCGCCGTATTCCTGCCAGGCTGAATAATTCTCATTCCACAAATCCCAGGACATTAACATCTTCTTAACAAATGGGGAGGTACATAAGGAAATTGATTTTAGAATGGATGTTTTCTCAGGCAGAATGGCTCCCACGTTGGCGGTAAATGTCCAGGCTAATAGTTGGTCCCGGTGCTTGATATTCATGGGCCTGAAAGAGGCTTTTGATCCATAATGATGCTTAACTCCCTCGGCTTGGTCTTTGAGTGGAAATTAAGAGCTCTCAGCACTGAAGCCTCTCTCTGCTCTCCCGCACACAGGGTGGAATATTCCCTATGAATTCAATGAATCTGACCTGAGGATTAGTATGTGGCAGATCCAGATGTTTCTCAATGACTACAAGGAGGTACCCTTTGATGCTCTGACCTACCTGACAGGTATTTAAGGGAGGGGTTTTTCCACTGTAAACCTCCAGTATCATGTTCCACCCTCCTGCTGTTCTGCTCCCATTTCCATTCACTTATTTACTCCCTCCCTCCCTCACTCACCATAAACATCAAGCTCTTACTAATGCTGGTCATCATGCTAGATATTGTAAGGAAACAAACAAACAAAAAATTAAGATAGAATCTTTACCCTTGAGTGACTCACAGTCTCCAAAAGAAGAAAAATATTTTTAAAAAATGATACAGGCCGGCGGGGCACAGTGGCTCATGCCTGTAATCTCAGCACTTTGGAAGGCCACAGCAGGTGGATCACCTGAGGTCAGGAGTTTGAGCCCAGCCTGACCAACATATAGAAACCCCGTGTCTACTAAAAATTAAAAAAATTAGGCCGGGCGCGGTGGCTCAAGCCTGTAATCCCAGCACTTTGGGAGGCCGAGACAGGCGGATCACGAGGTCAGGAGATCGAGACCATCCTGGCTAACACGGTGAAACCCCGTCTCTACTAAAAAATACAAAAAACTAGCCGGGCGAGGTGGCGGGCGCCTGTAGTCCCAGCTACTCGGGAGGCTGAGGCAGGAGAATGGTCTAAACCCAGGAGGCGGAGCTTGCAGTGAGCTGAGATCCGGCCACTGCACCCCAGCCTGGGCGACAGAGCAAGACTCTGTCTCAAAAAAAAAAAAAAAAAAAAAAAAAAAAAAAAAAATTAGCCGGGCATGGTGGTGCGTGCCTGTAGTCCTACTATTCCTTGGGAGGCTGAGACAGGAGAATTGCTTGAAGTGGGGAGGCGGAGGTTGCAGTGAACTGAAATTGTGCCACTGCACTCTAGCCTGGGTGACAGAGAGAGACTCCATCTCAAAAATAATAATAATAAAAAAATACAGGCCAGGAGCAGTGGAACATGCCTGTAATCCCAGCACTTTGGGAGACCAAGGTGGAGGGATTGCTTGAGGCCAGGAGTTTAAGACTGGCCGGGGAAAAATCCCATCTCTACAAAAAATACAAAAATTAGTCAGGCATGGTGGTACATGCGTGTAGTCCCAGCTACTCAGGGGGCTAAGGTGGGAGAATTGCTTGAGCCCAGGATGTGGAGGTGCAGTGAGCTCTGATCGTGCCACCTCACTCCAGCCTGGGTGACAAAGTGAGATCCTGTCTCACAAGAAGAAAAAAAAAAGATAACATAGTAATAACTTCAACAAGAGAAACATTTATAAAGTAGAAGGGCAGCATAATGATTAAATCTTAGGGTAGGAGGAGGAGATGATCATGGCAAACTTCTTGAAGGCGTAAGAGATGGGTTTTCGGGGTGAGTAGGAATTTTATGAGTGGAAAAGAATGAACTGGGTGGGACATAGAGGAAGGAGAACATTCGCAGCAGAGTGACCCTGAGGTAGAAATGACCCCAGCTGTTTTGTATTAAAGCAATCAATCGGCAACTTTTTATTAGCCCATGATATGTATATCATATGGAAGAATGTAAATGTATAAAACTTGATCATAGGCTCTGTGCGGTGGGTCACATCTGTAATCCCAGCACTTTTGGAGGCCAAGGTGGGAAGATTGCTTGAGCCCAGGAGTCTGAGACCAGTCTAGGCAACATCTCTACAAAAAAATAAAATAAAAATGAGCTGGGTGTGGTGTTGTGCACGTGTAGCCCCAGTTATCAGGAGGCTGTGGCAGGAGGATCACATGAGCACAGGAGGTCAAGGCTGTAGTGAGCTATGATCACACCACTGCACTCCAGCCTGGGTGACAGAGCAAGACCCCATCTCTTAAAAAACATACACATACACAACCTAAAAAACGTGACCGTTAACTTCAAGGAACATGCCGCACAGTCCCAGAGATAGGAACAAATATAGACGTGTGCTAAATGAATGGAAGATCATGGCTGAAGGTCAAAATGCAGCTTAATTAAAAAACTGGGGCATCAAGATCACACACAATTTCCTCTTCAGCTCCATATGTTAAGGAGTTTGTTAGAATTCCTTCCCCAGGCATGTGGCCGGCACTATATACCTGTGATTAATGCATTGAGTCTTCACGTTAATCTTATGAGCTCCATGTTAATAACCCCATTTTACAGCTGGGAAGACAGAGGCTTAAAGGAGTGGTTCTCAACCGTGGGTGATTTCGGCCCCCAGTGGCTATTTGGCAATGTCTGGAGATGCTTTTGGTTGTCATAGCGTGTGCTACTGGCAGTTATAGTAGTGGAGGCTAGGGATGCTTCTGAACAGTCTACAATGTACAAGGTGGTCCCCACAACACAGAACTATCCGATCCAACATGTTAAGAGTGCCAAGGTGGAGAGACTGGGCTTTACAGTGATTAAGTTCCATTCCAGAAGGTCACACTGACCTTAACTCCATATAGTGTTCCCTAGAACAAAGCCCCAAATGATACACACAGCACACACACAGTGGATCTCAGTTTGGTGAAAGACCGTCTCCAAAGAAGTGTGCCTGGAGCTGGACACAGTGACTTGCACCTGTAGTCCCAGCTACTCAGGAGGCTGATGCCGAAGGATTACTTGGACCCAGGGATTCCAGACCAGCCTAGGCAAAACAGTGAGATCCCCGACTCTAATACTAATAATAATAATAAATAGAAGTGAGCCATATTCCCACAGTTCCAGGGCACACAGAAGCACATCCTAGGGTTCCTCTTCAGACCATAGCATGAGTGCATGATTGCCCTGGGATATGGTCTGCGTAGAGAACTGCCTGCAAGCCATAAACCAACTGCCTGCTGGTCATAAACCAGCCAGCTTGAGAGTAGTCACCTTCCAACTGTTCCAGTCGGGATAGGCTAGTTAGGCTGAGATCACTAACAATCCTCAAACCTCAAGGGTATAAAAGACATCATAGATCCATTTCTTGCCCACTCTACATTTCCAGCATGAATTGGCAAGGGTCTTTGCTCATTGTAATTCTCTGTCGGGGGCACAGTTAGCAAAGGCACCACCCACTGTTACTGCCACCATCTCAACATATACATTAGTCCCCCTTTATCCATCAGGGATATGTTCCAGGACCCCCAGTGGATGTCTGAAACTGTGGATTTTACTGCACCCCATATACACTATGTTTTATCCTATACATACATACCTATGATAAAGTTTAATTTATAAATTAGGCACAGTGAGAGATTAACAACAACAGTAATAAAATAGAACAATTACAGTATATTGTAATAAAAGTTATATGAATGTGGTCTCTCTCTCTCTCTCAAAATGTCTTTTTTTTTTTTTGAGACAGAGTCTCCCTCTGTCACCCAGAGGAAGGGTTACAGTACTCTTTTAGCTCTGCCGTCCACAAACAGCTTAAATGTTAACCGCCCAGTGGCGGGTCAGTGTGACAGCCTTTTGCACCTGCACTCATGGCACCCGAGCTCTTGTACAAGAGGTGTCCAGGAGGAATGAGGTCGCACAAATGAATTGAAGATGGTAAATGCGGGGGATTTTATTGCCGATGAAAATGGCTCTCAGTGGGAAAGGGAGCTGAAAAGGGGATGGAGCAGGAAGGTAGTCTTCTCAGGAAGTCCAGCCATCTCCAACCAGATTCTTCTCCAACGTTACACTGTCAAGCTGGTCCCCTGAAGTCAAGCCACTTCTCTCTGATGTCCAGCTGCTTCTCTCTCTCTGCTGGCCGAGCCTGGGGTTTTGATGGGCATGGGTTGCGGGGGCGGGGCAGGTCATGGGTTGTTTCAGAAAAGGCAACATTCAAGTGGGAAAACAGGGATGTAAGTTCTCACTTTGGGCCGTAGTTTCAGGCTTTTCAGCTTGAGGGTGGGGCCCTTGCAGGGGACCTGCCATCTTCTGCCCGGAATTTCCCTGCTTGCTGTCCCTATCACTGTGTCCCAGCAGAGATCTTTGGCCAGAAGAATGCCGTGTTTTATGTTAACCACCAAGCTCATGATGACCTTCCCTGGGCTCAACCTCTCTTTCTGTTGGTTGTCCCCAGGGGAATGTAATTATGGAGGCAGAGTGACTGATGACAAAGACCGGCGTCTCCTGCTGTCACTTCTGTCCATGTTCTACTGTAAGGAAATTGAGGAGGACTATTACTCCCTTGCTCCTGGAGACACTTACTACATCCCTCCTCATGGCTCCTACCAGGTAAGGGGCGGGCAGGGAGGCCCACCTCTTAGCCCACAGGGCTCCGTCATCTCTATATGGCTACAGGGCTGCAGCATAGCCAAGGAGCCCAGGGGTCACCTTGGGCTTCCTGAGTTGAATCCAAAAGCTATTCCCAATATTCCCAAAAGCCTGCAAGAGAGACATGGCTACTGTTTATGGAGGGCTTGGTATTTGGTAGACAAGATGTTTCAAAATATTGGATCCATCTGGGTGGAGGAGGGAGAGAGAAAGATGATCAAGATTGAGCCTTGGTAGTGAGCAAGATGGACATTGCTACTTGAAGACAAACATTCAGATGGTGGCAAAAAGGGAGGAACAGAATAACTGGACAGGGAATGAGAAAAGGAAGATGAAAACAATAAATCTGAGGGATAGAAAAGAGTTTACAGGTTGGGTGCGGTGGCTCATGCCTGTAATCCCAGCACATTGGGAGGCTGAGGTGGGTGGATCACTTGAGCTCAGGAGTTTGAGACCAGCCTGACCAACATGGTGAAACGCAGTCTCTTCTAAAAATATAAAAATTAGCCAGGTGTGGTGACACCTGCCTGTAATCCCAGCTATTTGGGGAGGCTGAGGCAGGGGAACTGCTTGAACTGGGAGGTGGAGGTTGTGGTGAACTGAGACCATGCCACTGCACTCCAGCCTGAGTGACAAAGTGAGACTGTCTCAAAAAAAAAAAAAAAAAAAAAAAAAAAAGAGCTTACTTTTATTGATCACCTGTGGAACAGAAAAACTCTCAAATCGTATTTTTCCGCTACTCTCGCACCACAACCACCACCACCATCAACACAGAAGAAGACTTCTGTGACCAAGTGTGTGGAGGTTCCCCCTTCCCCACATACTAAGGAGTGGACACCCACTGGGTGTCCTCTAATTCAATTCCAATACCATCTACCTGGTGATAGTGTCAGATCCCACGGGCTGAGGGCTCGGTCCCCAGTTCTTTCCCCCACCCCAGACACCAGTCACAAGTCCCGGCCTCAAGAACTGACCAACCAGCTTCACGTTGGGGTTCCCACCACTCCCCCTTTAATTGAAATTAATTCAATTAATTTGCTGGAGCGGCTCACAGAACTCAGAGAAACACTTCGGTTTATCGGTTTATTAAATGAATATTACAAAAGATACAGATGAAGAGATGCATAGGGTGAAGTATGGCGGAAGGAGTGGGAACTTCCATGCCCTCCCTGGGTGAAATACCCTCCAGGAACCTCCGTGTGGTCAGCTCTCCAGAAGCTCCCTGCACCCAGTCCTCTTGGGTCTTTATGGAAGTTGCATGACATCCCCCAGAGTATAGGGCAGGACCCTCTCTCTCTAGGTGGAGTCTTAAGACTCACAATCAGGCCAGGCGCAGTGGCTCATGCCTGTAATCCCAGCACTTTGGAAGGCTGAGGCCGGTGGATGGCTTGAGGTCAGGAGTTTGAGATCAGCCTGGTCAGTGTGGTGAAATTCCGTCTCTACTAAAAATACAAAAATTAGCCGGGTGTGATGGCGTGCACTTGTAGTCCCAATTACTCAGGAGGCTGAGGTGGGAAGATCGCTTGAGCCCAGGTGGCAGAGGTTGCAGTGAACCAAGATCCCACCACTGCACTCCAGCCTGGGCCACAGAGTGACCCTGTCTAAAACAAACAAACAAAAAGACTCACAATCAGAAAGATAGGGGAAGATTTGAGTCTTGCTTGGGGGCAGGTAAAAGGAGGGCAAGAGAAGGTCAGAGAGATTCTGTTTTCTGAGGCCTGCCCCTAAGGCCTAACACACCCAACATTATAACAGGTGACTGTAACAAGGGCTAGGGGAGTTAGAAGCCAGGAACCATGGATGAAAACCAGTAGATATATATATAACACCACAACCTGTCACATGCCAAGGCCTGATTCCTTCTGTGGATGAAAAGAGTCTCTTTCTTACTTTGTAAAATATTTGAAGAGATTTATTCTGAGCCAAATATGAGTGACCATGGACTGTGACACAGCCCTCAGGAGATCCTGAGAACATGTGCTCCAGGTGGTCGGGGTGCAGCTTGATTTTATACATTTTAGGGAGCACGTGAGGCATCAATCAAATACATTTAAGATATCCATTGGTTCAGCCCAGAAAGGCAGGACAACTCAAAGTGGAGGCTAGCAGGTGATAGGTAGATTTAAACATTTTCTGTTTGGCAATTGGTTGAAAGAGTTATTATCAATAGAAAGGAATGCCTGGGTTATGATAAGAGGTTGTGGAGACCCAAGTTTTATCATGCAGATGAAACCTCCAGGTAGCAGGCTTCAGAGAGACTAGATTGTAAATGTTTCTCATCAGACTTAGGGTCTGTATGTTGATGGTAATGCTGCAGGGGTATAATGAGGCGTGTCTGACCCCCACTTCCCCTCATGGCCGGAACCAGGCTTTCAGGTTAAATTTTAGAGTGGAGGGTCTTAGGATTTTACTTTTGGTTTATACTTCATAACTACACTTGTTTTTCCATTTACGGATAAGGAAACTGGGGTTTCAGATGACAAACTCAAGGGCACATAGTTTTGTTATCGGAAGGGGGTCCAGATCCAGACCCAAAGGGATGGTTCTTGGATATTGCACAAGAAAGAGTTTGGGGCAAGTCTATAGACTAAAACGAAAGCAGGTTTATTAAGAAAGTAAAGAAGGCCAGGCACAGTGGCTCACGCCTGTAATCCCAGCATGTTGGGAGGCCAAGGAGGGCGGATCACCAGGTCAGGAGATCAAGACCATCCCCGCTAACACGTGAAACCCCGTCTCTAGTAAAAATACAAAAAATTAGCTGGGTGTGGTGGCATGCACCTGTAATCCCAGGCTGAGGCAGTCGAATTGCTTGAACCCAGGAGGCGGAGGTTACAGTGAGCCATGATAGTGCCACTACACTCCAGCCTGGGAGATAGCAAGATTCTGTCTCAAAAAAAAAAAAAAAAGGAAGTAAAGGAATAAAGAATGGCTGCTTCATAGACAGAGCAATGGCATGGGTTGCTGCTCAACTGTTTATACTTACAGTTATTTCTTGATTATATGCTAAACAAGGGGTGTATTATTTATAAGTTTTCCGGGAAAGGGGTGGGCAATTCCTAGAAGTGAGGATTCCTCCCCTTTCTAGACCACATAGGGCAACTTCCTGGCGTTGTCATGACATCTGTAAACGGTCATGGCGCTGGTGGGAGTGTCTCATAGCATGCTAATATATTATAATGAGTGTGTAATGAGCAGTGAGGACAACTAGAGGTCACTTCCGTGGCCATCTTGGTTTGGGGGTATTTGACTGGCTTCTTTACCACAACCTGTTTTATCAGCAAGGTCTTTGTGACCTGTATCTTGTGCTGACTCCTATCTCATCCTGTGACTTAGAATGCCTTCAGCTCCTAACAATGCAGCCCAGTAGGTCTCAGACTTATTTTACTCAGCTCCTATACAAGATGGAGTCGCTGTGGTTCGAATGCCTCTGACAGTTTGGGATAGAGCTAGGATCTAAACTCAGTTCTGTCTGGGTCCAAAGCCAGGCCCACTGGGGGAGCAGAGAGGAAGCCAGGGTGGGCTGAGAGATAATTCAGCCCCATCTGCTTTCATGCACACTGCCCAGAAAACTGTATGAGGGAGGGCTAGGGATGTGTTCACCCAGCCTCTGTGTGTGTGTGTGTGTGTGTGTGTGTGTGTGTGTGTGTGTGTGTGTGTGTATGTGTGTGTGTGTGTCCTGTGCTACTGATGCAGTGTGATTCCTGTTCTGATTGGGTTCTGCTAAGCGTGGAGTCATCTGTGGGATTCTGGGGTCCCTTGTTTATTTCAACTGAAGATTTCCCTTCCAGTCCTATATCGACTATCTCAGGAGCCTCCCCATCACAGCCCACCCAGAAGTGTTTGGCCTCCATGAGAATGCAGACATCACCAAAGACAACCAGGAAACCAACCAGCTGTTTGAGGGGGTCCTGCTGACCCTCCCTAGACAGTCAGGAGGAAGTGGCAAGTCCCCTCAGGTAACTGGGCTGGGGAAAGGGGGCTCAATCCTATTTCCCAGGCAGTTCTCCATCCAGTGGGCACACAGGATTGGAGGATGACCAAGAAGGCAGAGAGCGGGGGCCTGGCAGCCTCCTGGCCAGTGGCAGGGAAGGGGCACGGTGGCCTTACTGCCAGGAGTCGTTATATCCAGAGCTGCAAGGGAACCAGCATGTCCAGAATGTCAGCTATTCCTGTATAACCTTTACGTTTTCTGCTATATCCACCTATCACCTATACTCCATTTACATAATGGGTTTTTTGCTTTTTTTCTTTTTCTTTTGCTTTTTTTTTCTACATAATGTTTTAAAACTAACTCTCTTCTTTTTTTTTTTTTTAACTTAAAAGATTGCACATCAGAACCATAAGTGGAAACCCAGTATCATTTCCATAAAGTCATGATAGGCATAAAAAGAAAATGAAAGCTGAACAGTTGGTGTTTTTTGGTTTCTGTTTGTTGTTGTTGTTGTTTTTCTTTTCTTTTTTTTTTATTTTTATTTTTATTTTTTTTTTTGAGACACAGTCTGGCTCGGTCACCTAGGCTGGAGTGCAGTGGTGTGATCTTGTCTCACTGCAACCTAGCCTCCCAGGCTCAAGCAATTCTCCTGCCTGAGCCTCCTGAGTAGCTGGGACTACAAGCACATGCCACCATGCCCAGCTAAATTTTTTTGTATTTTTTGTAGAGGCAGTGTTTCACCATATTGTCCAGGATCGTCTCAAACTCCTGGGCTCAAGCAATCTGTTCATGTTGGCTTCCCAAAGCGCTGGGATTACAGGCATGAGCCACCGCTCCCAGCCTGAACAGTTGTTAAGTTCTTCCCGGATAATGTTGCTGGCCAAAGCCCCTGAGCTGAGGCTTTGCTGGCTTCTTGTTAAAAGGAGAATGATGTGTGAGTGTCTAAGAATTGGCACTGACCCGAAACTTTATTTTTGAAAGGAATGAAAAAGAGAAAGATGGTCAGAACTTGACAAGAGGCCAGGTGTGGTGGATCACACCACACCAGTGGTCCCAGCACTTTGGGAGGCTGAAGCAGATCACTTGAGGCCCGGAGTTCGAAGCCAGCCTGGGCAACATAGGGAGACCGTATCTCTACAAAAAAAAAGTTTTTTTCAGTTAACCAAGGGCTGGGCACCATGGCTCATCCTGTAACCCTAGCACTTTGGGAGGCCGAGGCAGGTGGATTGCTTGAGCCAAGGAGTTTGAGACCAGCCTGAGCAACATGGCAAAACACCGACCGTCAAAAAAAAAAAATTAGCCGAGCTCGGTGGCGCGCTACTCAGGAAGCTGAGGTGGGAGGATGACTTGATTCCGGGCTGTGGAGGCTGCAGTGAGCTGAGCTTGCACCACTGCACTCCAGCCTAGGTGACAGTGAGAGACCCTGTCTTAAAAAAAGTTAACTGGGGCCGGGTGCGGTGGCTCACGCCTGTAATCCCAGCACTTTGGGAGGCTGAGGTGGGCGGATCACAAGGTCAGGAGATCGAGACCATCCTGGCTAACATGGTGAAACCCCGTCTCTACTAAAAATACAAAAAATTAGCTGGGCGTGGTGGCGGGCGCCTGTAGTCCCAGCTACTCGGGAGGCTGAGGCAGGAGAATGGCGTGAACCTGGGAGGCAGAGCTTGCAGTGAGCTGAGATTGCGCCACCGCACTCCAGCCTGGGCGACAGGGCGAGACTCCGTCTCAAAAAAAAAAAAAAAGTTAACTGGGTGTGGTGGGGCATGCCTGTAGTCCCAGCTACTAAGGGGGCTGAGGCGGAAGGATCACTTGAGCTCAGGAGGTCAAGACTGCCGTGAGCTGTGATCGTGCCTTTGCACTCCCACCTGGATGACAGAGTGAGACACTATCTCAAAACAATAACAACAACAACAATGAAGAAAACTCCAAAACCTGAAAGAGTACCTTTCTCACCACGTGACTCAACATGATTTTTCTGTGTCCTGGAAACAACCTAAAATCCTGGGTACATCTAGTAGTCCCAGTCCACTCTTTGTGATTCACTGACCCAGACCACCTTCCTTAGTCTGCAAACAGAGAGAGAAACAAATCCTGAGAGAGCAAGTGAGCGGCTTCCAGGCCTTCATAAAATCAAGGACACAGCCAGAGCCGGAGCCACCATCTCCTGACTCCACCTGCTTCCTCTCCCATCCCTTTCTTTCTCCACCTTCCAAACTACCTCCTCCTGTTCAACCCCTCCCAACTGTAGAACTTGCTAATTTGCTTTCATGATTTGGTTCCTAGTGCCATTAAGTATCACTGGTATGAAGGTACACCAGCCTGGTTGGTGTGTCCCGACGTAGGAGTGGAAATTCCCCTCACAGTGGGAAGAGGGAAAGAAGTGCACATCCCAGCCTCCCTCATCCACAGGACCGCAGGGTGTCTGTCTCTCCCACACCCGGGTCTTGTTCCTCCTTGAGCCTCCAGGCCTTTCCCCTCCCTGCTTGGCTAAGCTCAGCGTTCTGTGCTTTTCTTGCTCAATGCTGAAGAATGGCCTGCTGCCTTCCCAGGTGTTGTGGGCACTGAGAAAAGGTCCCATAGCATCAGGAGCTAATCCTCAGGGGCCTGAGGCTGTGGGAGATTCTCACCCTGGTGTGACATTGAAGACAGAGGCTCGGTGCTGCCCGGAAGCTACCTGGCCCTTCGGCTCTTGCCTGAGGTGTCAGGACAGGACTCTTTTTTTTTTTTTTTTTTCACTTTTAGACAAGGTCCCCCTCTGTCACCCAGGCTGGAGTGCAGCAGCCAGATCTCAGCTCACTGCAACATCTGTCTCCTGGGTTCAAGTGATTCTCCTGCTTCAGCCTCCCAAATAGCTGGGACCACAGGCATGCAGCACCACGCACAGCTAATTTTTGTATTTTTTGTAGAGACTGGCTTTTGCTATGTTGCCCAGGCTGGTCTCAAAGTCCTGGGATCCACCCACTTCGGCCTCCTAAAGTGCTGGGATCACAGACGTGAACCACCGTGCCCTGCCAAGGACAGGCCTCTACTCTCCTGGGCCCAGAGGCGAGGTCCTCTCCAAGGCTGCTGGGGTGATGAGGGACTCCTTTCCCCACCGGAGGCAGAAATGGCTTCGGTTGGAGAGTTCTCAGGAAAGTCCCACAGAATACATTTGAAAAGCCAGATGATCAGTACTTCAAGTGTATCCAAAGCCACAGCCTGTAGGGCTTGCTTCTCACTCACCTCTCTTCTGCCTGCACTTTAAGGAAGTGGTTGAGGAGTTGGCGCAAGACATTCTCTCCAAGCTTCCGAAAGACTTCGACCTGGAAGAGGTCATGAAGTTGTACCCCGTGGTCTATGAGGAATCCATGAACACCGTCCTAAGGCAGGAGCTCATCAGATTCAACAGGTGGGCCGGATGATGTAGCTTGAATCCTGGGAGTTGGAACGTGAGGAGTAGGATCTTAACAGGCAGTAGCTGAGAAGGGGTTGCTATGCAGAGGAAGTGGTTTGCCTCACCCGTATTAGGGGTGTGAATAGGGCCTGTGAACAGGGCCATCCCCAGCACATGCTGACCCTGGGTTGAATCATTCCTTCTATTCATTCATTCCCATTCATTCATCTGACATCTCTAAAGTTAGGCAAAAGCCGGTATCAAGCACAGGCTAATAGTAAAAGTGGTCGTGAGAGCCACTTTTCTTTCTCTTTCCTGTGTTGAGGTCTCTCTGTCGCCCAAGTTGGAGTGCAGTGGTATGATCACGACTCATTGCAGCCTCGAACTCCTGGGCTCAAGCAATCCTCCCACCTCAGCCTCCTGAGTAGCTGAGTCTACGGACACAGGCCGCCATACCCAGCTAGTTTTTTTATTTTTTATTTTTTATTTTTTAGAGAGATGGAGTTTTGACATGTTGGCCAGGCTGGTCTTGAACTCCTGGCCTCAAGTAAGCCTCCAGCCGTGGCCTCCTAAAGTGCTGGGATTACAGGTGGGAGCCATTGCACCTGGCCTGGAGCCATTTGTATTGAGCCTTTAGTGACAGATATGGTTCTAAACACTATGCATGGGTCTTATTCAAAGTATGCAACAGGGCTGGGCACAATGGCTAATGCCCGTAATTACAGCACTTTGGGAAGCAGAGTAGGGAGGATCATCTGAGGCCAGGAGTCCAAGATCAGCCTGGGCAACAAAGAAAGACCCCATCTATCCAAAAAAAAAAAAAAAGGCAGGCATGGAGGTGCACGGCTACAGTCCCAGCTACTTGGGAGGGTGAGGTGGGAAGATCTCTTGGAGGCCAGGAGCTCAAGGTGGCAGTGAGCTATGATCTTGCCACTGCACTCCAGCCTGGGTGACAGAGAAAGACCCTATCCCTTAACAAAACACACACACACACACACACACACACACAAAATAGTCTTTTGAAATATGTCCAGTTATTAATCCTGCTACCAGCATTTTACAAATAAGAAAACTGAGGCAGAGCGTGATTACTCACGCCTATAATCCCAGCACTTTGGGAGGCAAGCCGGGAGGATTGCTTGAGCCCAGGGGTTTAAGACCAGCCTGGGTGATATGGCAAGACCCCATCTCTTAAAGAAAACAACAAAAAAAAAACAACCCTGAGATTCAGAAGGGTTAAGACTTGCCCAAGGTTGCTCAGTATTCAGTAATTCAATGGGAAAACTCAGTTTAAACCCAGAACTAAGTCTGATTCCAGAGCCCATGTACTTGGCCAATATGTGAAATTTGGGTAAATCTAGAAAGGGGTGGTAGACACTCATCCCAGTGCCTCTACCACACAGTTAGGGGTGTTATAGGCTGGCCATGGGGCCAGGATCTCTGGCCTTGTATTCTAGTCCTCTTCTTCTCCAGTTATTACAGCGTGGAGCTCAGTGGGATCACCTGGATTTGATTTCTAAATAGTCAAAACTGAAAGGGTTACCAAAGACCATCTAGGCCAGATGAGGAAACTGAGGTCCAGAGATGACTGTGATTTAATGTAGGTCTCAAGTGACTCAGAGCTAAGTGGGCTAAAACTTATCACTTCTGCTTCCAAGAGCAAGGTCTTGCTCCAGACACTCCATGTGTTACTGCCTCTATTCTGTCTCATTGGGTCATTGCTCCGTTTTAAGGACAGCCCTAATTCCAGAGGACTAGGGTACTGGAGGAATGTTATTTGAGAGTTGCTTGACTTCCTGAGTTTTAGGGTTACTCTTTTTTTTTTTTTTTGAGACAGAGTCTCGCTTTTGTCACAGACTGGAGTGCAGTGGCGCGATCTCGGCTCACTGCAACCTCCACCTCCCAGGTTCAAGAGATTCTCCTGCCTCAGCCTCCGGAGTAGCTGGGATTACAGGCACATGCCACCATGCCCGGCTAATTTCTGTACTTTTAGTAGAGATGGGGTTTCGCCATGTTGGCCAGGCTGGTCTCGAACTCCTGATGTCAGGTGATACGCCCACCTCAGCCTCCCAAAGTGCTGGGATTACAGGCATGAGCCACTGTGCCTGGCCTAGGGTTACTCTTTAGAGTCAACAGGCAGTTGGCCGTAACAGGGACCAAGCAAGGTATGGGGTGTGAGCCTAGGACGAGGCCACCTGTTCTGAGTCAGACACCTTGGCATGATGGGCTGTAGTCCTGGACTGTCCAACTGGACACCAAAACTAATGGCTTCCCTCTGCTGTGATTCTCCTCTAAGGCCACTGGAGCTCTGTCTTGGTGGTTGCAGGGGCTTTCACTGGCCTTTACCACTGGGCATTCTACAAAGGAGAGCAAGCCAGGTGCGGTGGCTTAGGCCACCCAGCACTGTAATCTCAGCACTTTAGGAGGCTGAGGGGGGCAGATTGCTCAGGAGTTGGAGACCAGCTTGGGCAACATGGCAAAACCCCCGTCTCTACCAAAAATATAAAAAATTATCTGGGCATTGTAGAACCAGCTACTCAGGAGACTGAGGAGGGAGGATTGCTTGGGCCTGGGAGGTGGAGGTTTCAGTGAGCCAAGATTGCACCACTGCACTCCAGCCTGGGCCATAGAGTGAGATGCTGTCTCAAAAGAAAACAAAAAGGGAAACCAATCTTATTTTCCAACGATGGTCAGGATTAATCATCTCCCCACTATCTTTTTTTTCTTTCTTTTTTTTCTGCCTTTTCACCCAGTGGTATAGGGAGCCCAGAATGATTCAGCGACAGTTCAGCTTCCAATTCAGGGGAACTGTGACTGTGTCTTCTCGGCAAGTGTTCTTTCCTTGGGTACTAAAACCTTAAAACTAGCAGAGCTCATAGTTGCAAGAATAGAAAGATAATCTTTGCAAGTAGGTCTTTAGGTATAATAGAGGTCTGTGGTGTAATCCCTCAGATGGTAGCTTTTACCCTTGTCTGCTTATCTAACACATGTCTGAATTTTACATTCCTTTTTTTTTTTTTTTTTTTTTTTTTTTTTTTGAGACAGAGTTTCGCTCTTGTCGCCTAGGCTGGAGTGCAATGGCACGATCTCAGCTCGGCTCATTGCAACCTCCACCTTCTGGGTTCAAGCGATTCTCCTGCCTCAGCCTCCCGAGTAGCTGGAATTACAGGTGTGCGCCACCACGCTCAGCTAATTTTGTATTTTTAGTAGAGATGGGGTTTCACTGTGTTGGTCAGGTCGGTCTCAAACTCCTGACCTCAAGTGATCTACCCACCTCGGCCTCCCAAAGTGCTGGGATTACAGGCGTGAGCCCCCGCACCCAACCACATTCCTCTTGATACAATGGTTTGGTGGTTACACATCCAGAAATCCTTTTCCTGCATGTGTCATTCTCATGTCCATTCAGTTGAGATTCCATAAATCTTTGGAGATGAAAAGCTTTTTGTAGTGGCAGATTCTTTGGTCTCCTCAGGAGAATTCCCTCCAGGCTTGGCTGGGCCTTGTAACATAGAGGTCAGAGGGAGAGGCAGGTGAATTTGACATCTCCCAGGCTGCCCTTCAGTTGCCTTTTCTCAGGCCTGCACCTTATAGTTGATAAAAAAGGGCCTTGGGCCAGGCGTGGTAGCTCATCTGTAATCCCAGCACTTTGGGAGGCTGAGATGGGAGGATTACTTGAGTTTAGGAGTGTGAGACCAGCTTGGGCAACATAGGGAGACCTTGTGTCTACTTAAAAAAAAATCAGGTAGGCATGGTGGCATGTGCCTGTAGTCCCAGCTACTCAGGAGACTCAAGGTGGGAGGATTCCTTGAGCCTGGGAGATCAAGGCTGCAGTGAGCCATGACTGCACCACTGCACTCCCCTGGGTGACAGGGCAAGACTCTGTCTCAAAAAAAAAAAAAAAGAACAACTTTGACAATAGGAATTGAAAGCCTTTAAACTGTGCATGCTCTCTGACCTAGAAATATTTTTAGTAATAATTTAAAATTTGCAAAAAGATTGAGATGGATGAATTTTGCTAGCAATGTTGTTGATAGTGACAACAATCTAGAAATAACACGTCAACAATAGAGGAATAGTTAAACAAAATGGAACACTTTGCAGTCATTAAAAAGGGCAGGCATGGTGATGCACACCTGTAGTCCCAGCTACTCCAGAGGCTGAGGCAGGAGGATCACTTGAGCCCAGGAGTTCGAGGCTGCAGTGAGCTATGACTGCACTACTGCACTTCAGCCTGGATGACAGAGTGGAAACCCCATCTCTAAAAAAAAAAAAAAAAGAAAGAAAAAAGGACAATTTAGGTCTCTATTTATTGAATTGGAAAGATGTTTCCTATATGCTAAGAAAGAAAAACAGATTGCAGAAATATAATATAGTATGATCTCATTAAAAATAATTTGTGTTTACATAGAGAAAAATCTGGAAAGATATACATCAACGTTATCTTGAGGTAGCAAGGTAATGGGTGATTTAATTTTTTCTCAATTAATGACTGTGCATTAATTAACTGACGTTTTAAAGGGGGGATAAGTATGAGGAGACAGGAGTCAGTGGACTCGGGTAGAATGTGGCCACTGGAGAGTCCAACTTAGCCAGCTCCTCTGTTCTTGCAGGCTGACCAAAGTGGTTCGGAGGAGCCTCATCGATCTTGGCCGAGCCATCAAAGGACAGGTCCTGATGTCCTCGGAGCTAGAGGAAGTCTTTAACAGCATGCTTGTGGGTAAAGTGCCAGCCATGTGGGCAGCCAAGTCTTACCCATCACTGAAGCCTCTGGGGGGCTACGTGGCTGACCTGCTGGCCCGCCTGACCTTCTTCCAGGTATCGGAGTCAGGGGTAACCGGGAACCTGGCATGCTCACTTAGGTGGAGAGGACATTCTGCAATGACAGACTAGAGGCAGGGGGAGGAGGGCAGGCAGCCACAGAGCATCCTAGATTGAGCCTCTGGAAACAGTCTTCCCGGAGTTAGAAGGAGGAGGGAGACTTGAAAGTTCTTGAAAAGATTATAGATGCCTGGGCACAGTGGCTCACATCTGTAATCCCAGCACTTTGGGAGACTGAGGTGGGCAGATCACTTGAGGTCAGGAGTTCGACACCAGTCTGGCCAGCATGGTGAAACCCCATCTCTACTAAAAATACCAAAAAAATTAGCCGGGAGTGGTGGCTCATGCCTGTAGCCTCAGCTACCTGGGAGGCTGAGGCAGGAAAATGACTTGAACCTGGGAGGCAGAGGTTGCAGTGAGCTGAGATCGCGCCATTGCACTCCAGCCTGGGTGACAGAGCAAGACTCCATCTGAAAAAAAAAAAAAAAAAAAAAAAAGATTATGGAGCCAGGAACAGGAACTAGAATAAATATCACAAACTGGTGGCTCATGGGATAGATTTGGACAATAATTATGTTTGGTTTGGCTGCCTGGTAATTTAAACATTTTTGAGCCAGCATGTAAACATTGGATTTTTACATATAAAAATCCAGATGTTTGTACTGCAAAAAATAGAAGACCTGAAACAGTGGGCCTGCATTCTCGCATGGCATAGCAACTATTGCTGGAGATGAGTGGCAGCTGCTCAGTTTAGGCAAGGTACATATTCTCCACTGCTACAGTCCCCACCGCTCTCTGTTGTATCCCTGATATCAGCTTGCACCTGGGCTTTTCTTTTCTTTTCTTTGAGATGAAGTTTCACTCTTGTCGCTCAGGCTAGAGTGCAATGGCATGATCTCGGCTCACTGCAGCTTCTGCCTCCTGGGTTCAAGCGATTCTCCTGCCTCAGCCTCCCAAGTGGCTGGGACTACAGGCGCCCATCACCACGCCCAGCTAATTTTTGTAGTACCTGGGCTTTTCTTAAAGTATAAATATATTTTTTGTACCCTTATTTCAAAAGTGGGAAGAGAGAAGCTAAACCAAGAGGGCTGACCGTTTCAAGAAAAATAAGAAAAAACATGTTTTATATGGGACTTGTTTACATGACTTGCGTTTGAACTATCTTTGATGTGTTGTTGATTTCGAATCTTGATTTCTGTGGCTCTCCAGGAATGGATTGACAAGGGGCCCCCTGTGGTATTTTGGATCTCTGGATTCTACTTCACACAGTCTTTTTTGACTGGCATCTCTCAGAATTATGCCCGGAAATATACTATCCCCATTGACCACATTGGATTTGAGTTTGAGGTAGGGGTGCTTTGGGTTAGGCTCACTCAAGGGGCTGACCAGAGAAAGCAATGTTGCCAATTTCCTTATGAGTCAAAAAATGTGGATGTGTTAAGACCCAAATGCTTCTGAAGTGGTACATATGAAGTATTTAGCATAATTTACAGCAGCTCTAAAAGCTACTCCTAAAATAGAGGATTCCCAATGCTTTGTCTCTGTACAAAAAGGGAATCTTTCCAGATTCCATCAGAATACCAAGAAAAATGAAGGCACTCTCCCACTCTGTTTGTTCAACGTGGTGGACTCTTCATTTGGAAGAACGTTAATGCCCTTGGGTAGTCCTTGGCTTGGAGTAAAGTTAAAAGAATGGCCGATAGTCAAGCATCACCCTGTCATATATAGAGAGTAGGATGGCTAAGATTGACTGTTACAGAGCATTGTAGAATTTTAAATTATGTGGAAAGATCCTTTGTAATCATCTAGTTCAGAGGTCACAAACCGGTTGCCCTGTCTTAAGTCAGTTTATGAATGAACTTAACTTGATTAGTCTTTGAAGACAATGTTAATCCAAAATAAATACAACAAGAAGAAAAATGACTAGGATAAACATTGAAAAAAAGATAAAACCATCTTCCTTGATGTTGAAATGATTGTATACCTAGAAATCCAAAGTGATTAAAAACATAGAGTACTTTACTTGCAATGGTTCAACTTACAATTTTTTGATTTCATGGTGTGAAATAAATACACGTTCAGTAGAAACCACACTTTGAGTACCCATACAACCATTCCATTTTTCACTTTTAGTACAGTATTCAATAAATTACATAAGATACTCAACACTTTACTATAAAATAGACTTTGTGTTAGATGATTTCTGCCTAGCTACAGGCTATTGTAAGTGTTCCAAGCACATTTAGGGGAGGCTAGGCTAAGCTATGATATTTGTTGTACATTAGGTATATTAAATGCAGTTTTGACTTACAATATGTCCAACTTATGTTGGGTTTATCAGGACATAACCCCATTGTAAGTTGACGAGCATCTGTAGAAGAATTCACAAAGTCACTGGATATTGGTTAAATTTGTAAAAGTCAACAGCTTTTTCCTATTCTTCCAATAGATACTTAGAATTAGAAATGGGAAAAACATTCCATTCACCATACAATTTTTTAAAAGTATAATTTGAATGATTTTAAGTGGAGCTTGTGCTCTCTGGTTCACCATAATCCCCACCCCTCCCTATTCTCCTATACTTTGTCCATTTTCTGCAATTACCTAAAGGAATTTGAGTTTACCACCCCTGAATCTAAGCAGTGGTGTGCTGGAGCTCACTCGTATCAGCTCACCAGGGCCATCGGTTACATTTTCAGGCATTTTGTTAAATAGTTGGTAGACTGAAATCGACCATGCTGGAAGTCTTTATACCACAGAAACTAGAAATCAAGGCTTTATTCTCCCCACACTCATCTCCAGAACTGTTTACCCAGTCTGTCTCTGAATCTGAATCTAACCCCAACCCCTCACTTTATAAATCCAGATCCAGAAAGGGAAGGGATTATGCAAAGTCACTAAGCTAGTTAGAGGTAATGTGTTAGAGTAATGTGACTCCTACTTGAGTGCATTCTCTAGCCCACCATTGGGAAGGGAGCATACTGACTAGGAGTCAGGCCTGGCCCATGTATGGTGGGCAGGAATATTATCACAGAAGCCCCATTGTCCCTGGATCCTGGGAGAGGTAGATATTGCAGCCAGGTTGCACTTTGAGTATCAGAAAATTCCAGGCTCTTAAAGCTGCGCGTGTAGGAAAATGGCAGGCAATGAAACTCATAGCTTTTTATTCTTCCAGGTAACCACACAAGAAACAGTGATGGAGGATAACCCTGAAGATGGGGCCTACATCAAAGGGCTCTTCTTAGAAGGTGCCCGTTGGGACAGGAAAATGATGCAGATTGGGGAATCTCTCCCCAAAATCCTCTATGACCCACTGCCCATCATTTGGCTGAAACCTGGGGAGAGTACAATGTTTCTGCATCAGGACGTGTATGTGTGTCCAGTCTACAAAACAAGTGCCCGCAGAGGAACCCTCTCCACCACAGGTCACTCTACCAACTACGTCCTCTCCATTGAGCTTCCAACAGACAGGCCCCAGAAGCACTGGATAAACCGAGGGGTGGCCTCACTGTGCCAACTGGATAACTGATGGCATTGTCTCAAGACAGAAAATAAAAAGCATGTCTTTTTTTTTTGTTTTGCTTTGTTTTGTTTTGAGACAGTCTTGCTCTGTCACCCAGGCTGGAGTGCAGTGGCGTGATCTCAGCTCATTGCACCTTCTGCCTTCCAGGTTCAAGTGATTCTCGTGCCTCAGCCTCCTGAGAAGCTGGGATTACAGGCACGCACCACCATGCCAGGCTACTTTTTTTTTGTATTTTTAATAGAGACAGGGCTTTCACCATGTTGCCCAGGCTGGTCTCGAACTCTTGAGCCCAGGCAATCCGCCCCCACTCAGCCTCCCAAAGTGCTGGGATTATAGGTGCCACCGCGCCTGGCCAAAAGGCATTTCATTCTTGATGATAGTGGTGGTGATATTGATGACAACAATTATATTAACAGAGCAATTGCGATGAGCTAGGTATTTCACAGCAACTCTATAAAGTACATTCTTATTATTATCCTCATTTTATGGCTGCAGAAACCATGATACAGAGAAGATAAGTAATCTCCCCCAAATCAGATAGCTACTCAAGTAGTATTTGAGCAAAGGCAGTGGGACTCTTCAACATAGACTCTTGGTTAGTTGGCTAAGCTCCCTTAGGGTGATTTTCTTCTTCTTCTGAGACAGTTTCTCGCTCTGCAGCCCCGGCTGGAGTGCAGTGGCACAATCTCGGCTCACTGCAACTTCTGCCTCCCAGGTTCAAGTGATTCTCATGCCTCAGCCTCCCAAATAGCTGGAATTACAGGCATGCACCACCATGCCCAGCTAATTTTTGCATTTTTAGTAGAGACGGGGTTTTGTCATGTTGGCCAGACTGGTCTTGAACTCCTGGCCTCAAGTGATCCACCCGCCTTGGCCTCCCAAAGTGCTGGGATTACAGTTGTGAGCCATTGCACCCGGCCTTATTTTTTTCTTCTTATTTTGCTGTAACTGTCATTGAATTTCAATCATTTCTTTCCTAGTATATCCATAAGGGCTACCACCAAGGCCTCTCAAAGGCTGACAGAGGTTTGGGCCACTTTTATTTGCTAAGGCCCTTGATATATTTAAAATGGACTCTTTTTGGTATTTAGAGGTAAAAAATAAAATGCACTTTTCACAACAATCTTAGATGGGAGGTATTATCATTATTTCTACTTTACAGAGGAAAATGCAGAGATTTAGAAAAATAACTAGCCCAAAGTTCCACAGCTAGTCAGTGATAGAACTGGGATGCAATCGCTTCTCTACGAGCCTGCACAGATGGATGGAAATTTCCAGAGGAAAGAGGAGGTAAGAGAAGCAATATTTATTGCATGCCTACTATATGCCATGCTTTGTGCCCAGGCCTTTCGATTTCTCACTTGATCCCCTGTGGTGGGAATGACTGTCCTCTCCCTTGGAGGTTCGGAGAGATTATCTTCCCTAAAATTGCCCCGCTTTTTCACACTGCAAAGCCTGGTTTGTGCTGGTCTGGCTCTTGAACCCATGCATTTTTCACTGCCACATGCTGCCTCCCTGCCAAGGACTTGGCTCTGTTTTGCTGTAGAATCTTAGAAGAGATGTGTAGCTCCAACTATACAACTGTGTCCAAGAAATTTCAATCACTTGCTTCTCCCCAGGGCCAGCTGGAAGAGACTCTTGAGGGAGATAAAAATCACATTCTTGATGCATTACTTCTTCACTAACTCTCTCATGTAGCCTTTTGCCACTAAGTGGCTTATTTCAGGGCCCTGTCTTGGTCACTTCGTAGTTGAGCAAAGACATGAGACTGTTTGGGGGGTCTTCACGTGTCTGGCCTTGGCTTCTCTGCCTCTTCACTAGAAGAAATGTTTTGAATCAGGGTCTCTGATTTTTTTTTTTTTTTCTTTTTTTTTGAGACAGAGTCTTGCTCTCTCACCTAGGCTGGAGTGCAGTGGCACGATTTCGGCTCACTGGAACCTTCACCTCCCAGGTTTAGGTGATTCTCCTGCCTCAGCCTCCCATGTAGCTGGGATTACAGGTGCCTGCCACCATGCCTGGTTAATTTTTATATTTTTAGTAGAGACAGGGTTTCACCATGTTGGCCAGGGTGGTCTCAAACTCCTGACCTCAAGTGATCCACCCGTCTCGGCCTCCCAAAGTGCTGGGATTACAGGCGTGAGTCACTGTGCCCAGCCAATAGCTATTTTTTCAAGAAAATTTTTCCAATGGGGGAGAAATCAGAATGAACAGATAGCTGGAACTACCCTATTGTTCCAAATAAGATTGTTAGTCATTTTGGATAGAAGGATGGTCAGGATCTCAAATCCCTGAATCTTGGACTGGTAGGTAAGTCACAATGCAAGCTGTAAAGGAGCTGTCAGTGAGGGGGTTGCTAAGAGAACAACTGAATTTTAATTATAGTTCTCCAACCACAGCTTCAGCAACAAAAAGCTGAGGGAGGCAGGGACTGGTCTCATTCCTCAAGGGTCAAGGGACAGACTGTTTTCATATGATGGATTACATTTTTGTAATTTAAAAAATGTTCTCCACTTTGAGGAGAAAGACTGCCTGAAATTTGAGGTCATTTTCTATTCGGGCCAATGTGGTAGTTAATGTCTCCTCCTGTGAAAGAGCAATATGCTCTTCAGAAATCATGGTGAGTTAGAGGCTGGAGTCCTGGGGAAGAGATGGCCAGAGATCAGCTCGGTGAGAAGCAGAAGGTCCTGCCTATAAATAGCCCAGCAGATGACATCAGACAAACCTTGTTACCAAGCTAGTCCTTGTTCTTTAAAAATCTAGCTCTTGGGGACTGGGTGCAGTGGCTCACCCCTGTAATCCCAGCACTTTGAGAGGCCAAGGCAGGCGGATCACCTGAGGTCAAGAGTTCAAGACTAGATTGGCCAACATGGTGAAATGTCGTCTCCACTAAAAATACAAAAATTAGCTGGATGTGGTGGCGGGCACCTGTAATCCCAGCTACTCAGGAGACTGAGGCACGAGAATCGCTTGAACCCAGGAGGCGGAGGTTGCAGTGGGCCGAGATTGTGCCATTGTATTCCAGCCTGGGTGACAAGAGCGAAATTGTCTCAAAAAAAAAAAAAAAAGAAAAAATCTAGCTCTTGGGTAAGCAGTTATGTTCAGTCCTTATCAGTGTTGGAAGATAATTACATTGAAGGTGGGGATGTAGGGAAGGTGGGTTCTGCCTTTGAGAGACTCAGGATGGGGATTTTATTATTTTAGAGAGAAAGTGGGGAAAATGCTATTAAGAACAGAGCACAGGTTACATGGAGGGTTTGAGAGTAAATCGACAATTATGCTTTTGTGTAACAGTATATGCATGTTTGCAAAGGGGCTAGGCATGTAATACTCACATTAAGGAAAATGGAAGATGGCCAAAGGCTGTCTAGCAGTGAGATGGACTTCCATCCTGAAAAGGCTGGGTGAGAAGGCTGATTTCTACACTCAGTAGAGTAAGGCAAAAATGCAAATAATCAAAATCACCTTGAGTTACTTAGAAAGGAACTTTCCCATCTCCCATGATGGAGATGAGAGACATGTCTCACTCGGTCCAACACAGCCAGTTTTTCCTCCAGTGCAGAAACAGATTGGTTTCACTGGCTGACCACCAGATGAAGTAGTTGGCTTCATTTCGTAAGCTCTATGTTGCATGGGAAAAAATTAACTTGAGACATTACAACCACCTCTGGACAGGGAAATGCCTGCACGATGAGACCAGTTGGAAGGAGAGTGGCTGAAGGAACGGCAGATTCATGTCTCTCAATTCAAGCTAGGCTGGGCTATGTGCTCACTGAATGGCCATGGGAAGGCCAGAACACCTGCCAGCATATTTACGTTTCTCTGTCTCTCTTCGCCAAAGGCTTTGCTGTGGTTTGAATGTGTCCTCCAAAGTTTAGGTATTAGAAAATCCCCAAGCAAAAGTGTTGAGAAGTGCAACCATTAGGAGGTGACTAGGTCAGGAGGACACAGATTAATGTTATTGCCAGAGTGGGTTTGTTATAAAAGTCAGTTCAGGCCGGGCGCAGTGGCTCACTCCTGTAATCCCAGCACTTCAGGAGGCCGAGGCGGGTGGATCATCTGAGCTCAGGAGTCTGAGACCAGCCTGGCCAACATAGTGAAACCCCGTCTCTACTAAAAATACAAATAAATAAATAAACAAGTAAATTAGCCGGGAGTGGTGGCTGGTGCCTGTAGTCCCAGCTACTTGGGATGCTAAGGCAGGGGGATGGCGTGAACCCGGGAGGTGGAGCTTGCAGTGAGCCGAGATCGTGCCACTGTACTTTAGCCTTCTAGCCTGGGTGACAGAGCGAGACTCCGTCTCAAAACAACAACAACAACAACAAAAAAGCCCAAAAAATTAGCCGAGAGTGGTGGCAGATGCCTGTAATCCCAGCTATTCGGGAGGCCGAGGCAAGAGAATTGCTTGAACCCGGGAGGCAGAGGCTGCAGTGAGCTGAGATCGTGCCATTGCACTCCAGCCTGGGCAACAAAGGCAAAACTCCGTATCAGAGGAAATAAATAAATAAAAATTAAAAAATAAAAGTCAGGTCAGCTCAGTCTTTCACCATGTGATGACTTCTGCCATATTATGACACAGAAAGAAGGCCCTCGCCAGATGTGGGCTCCTCAAATGTGGACTTCCTAGCCTCTAGAACTGTGAGAGAGAAATCTCTGTTCTTTATCAATTACCCAGTCTCAGGTATTCTGTTATAGCAGCACGAAATGAACTAAGACAGAAAATTGGTACCAAGAAGTAAGGCTTCTGCAATAACAAGAATCTGAAAATGTGGAGGCAGCTTTGGAACTGGGTAATGGGTAGAGGCTGGAAGAATTTGGAGGAGCCGGCTAGAAAAAGCCTAGATTGTTGTGAATGGAGCATTAAGGGCAATTCTGGTGAGGGTTCAGAAGACAGGAGCTGTAGTAGGAGCCTAAATCTTCCAGAGACTACTTAAGTGGTTGTGATGGAAATGTTGGTAGAAAATAGGAAAGACCATTCTGATGAAGTCTCAGATGGGAATGAGGAACAAGGTATTAGAAACTGGAGTAAAGTCCAGCTTTGTTATACAGTTGCAAAGAACTTGGTGGAACTGTGTCTATGTCCTAGGACTTTGTGGAAGGCAGAACTTAAGAGTGATGAACATATCTGGCAAAAAAAAAAAAAAAAAAAAAAAAAAAAAAAAAAAAATTCTAAGCAGCAAAGCATTCAAGGCATTGAATGGCTTCTTTTGGTGGCTTATAGTAAAATGAGAGAAGAAAGAAATGACTTAAAGCTAGAATGTGTAATGAAAAGGGAGGCAGAATAAGATTTGGAAAATTCTCAGCCTGTTGTCCAGGCTGGAATGAAGTGGCGTGATCTCTGCTCACTGCAACCTCCGCCTCCTGGGTTCAAGCAATTCTTCTGCCTCAGCCTCCCAAGTATCTGGGATTACAGGTGCCCGCCACCACGCCCGGCTAATTTTTGTATTTTTAGTAGAGATGGGGTTTTGCCATGTTGGCCTGATCTCAGGTGATCCACCCACCTCAGCCTCCCAAAGTGCTGGGATTACAGGCATGAGCCACCATGCCCGGCCGTAAATAATATTTAAAAAGCATGTTCAGTAGAGAAAATTAAGGGTTTGGCCAAGCAGCCCTTTTAAAAGAGATTAATATGAGTAGAAGGAAGCCAGGTTTTATTCATCAAGACGACGGGAAAATAACCCCAAAGGCATTTCAGAGATCTTTGAGGCAAGCTAGGACCTTGAGGGCGAGGTTTCCAGAGAGGTGCAGTTAAATTCCAAGCTCAGTTGCCCCAGCCATAGCTCAAGTGGACCCGCATGGGGCTTGACCTGCCACTCCAGAAAGTACAAGCTGTAGATCAGTATACAATATATATATGTATTGCAACATCAAATTGCACCCTATAAATAGGTACAATTATAATGTACAATTTATCCCATTTCTGTTTAGATACAATGTGTCAATTAAAAAGATAATTTTTAAAAAGTACAAGCCGTGAACCTTGGGAGCATCCGTCTGATGCTCATTCTACAGGTGCATAGAACACAAGTGCTGTGGTGCCTTGGCAGGCTCCACCTCCATCTCAAAGGATGTTGCAGACAGTCGGGGGACTCAGGAAGAGATGTATCACAGGGGCAGGGCCATTTCAGAGTCCCCATTAGGGCAAAGGCTAGTGGAGCCATGAGAGTGGGGCAGTTCTTGAGGCCCCAGACTGTAAGGCTGCCAGTGTGTAACTCCAGCCTGGGAAAACTACAGGGATGAGATTCCAACCCATGAGAGATGCTGGGTAGACTGAGCCCAGCTGCCTAAGGCCTTGGGGGGGTCAGTTCCCAACCCAGTGTGCCCAGGATGTGGGACATGCAGTCAAAGATGATTATTTTGATATCTGAAGTTTTTTTTTTTTTTTTTTTTGAGATGGAGTCTCGCTCTGTTGCCAGGCTGGAGTGCAGTGGCATGATCTTGGCTCACTGCAACCTCTGCCTCCTGGGTTCAAGCGATTCTCCTGACTCAGCCTCCTGAGTAGCTGGGGTTACAGGCGTGTGCCACCACACCCAGCTAATTTTTGTACTTTTAGTAAAGACAGGGTTTCGTCATGTTGGCCAGGATGGTCTGGATGTCTTGACCTCGTGATCTGCCTGCCTCAGCCTCCCCAACTGCTGGGATTACAGGTGTGAGCCACCACATCTGGCCTATCTTAATATTGTTTCCTCTCTTGGGTTTTATACTCACTTGGGACCAGTTACTCCTTTCTTCTTGCCTGTTTCTTCCTTTCAGGATAGGAATGTCCATTTGATGCCTGTCCTGCAACTGTATCCTGGAAGTAGGTAAAACAGGCCCACAGTTGGAGGGAAATTTACCTCAGGATGAATTGTGCCTTGAGACTCAACCGTATCTGATTTAGATGAGTCTGGAATTTGGACTTTTGAGTTCACACTGAAAGAAGTTGAAACTTCTGGGCTACTGGGATAGAATGAGTGTATTTTGCATGTGAGAAGGACGTGAGTTTTGGGGGCCAGGGATAGAATGTATGATTTTAATGTGTCATCTGAAGTTCATGTGTTGGAAACTTAACCCCCAATGCAACAGTGTTGAGAAGTGGGCTTTTAAGAGAGGATTAGATCATGAGAACGCTGCCCTCATGAGTGAACTGATGTCATAATGGCAGGTGTGCATTCATTATCATGAGACTGGGTTTGTTATAAAAGTGAGTTTGGCCCTCTCTCGCTGTCTCTCACCATTGGATGCCTTCTGCCATATAATGACACAGCAAGATGGCCCTCACCAGGTGCAGACCCCTCGACCTTGTAGTTCCTGGCCTCCAGCACTGTTAATAAATAAACCTCTGTTCTTTATGAAGTACCTAGTGTTAGATATTCTATTATAGCAGCACAAAGTGTACTAGTTGCATTTGTGTTAAATATGCATACACTGAGGCCGGGCTTGGTGGCTTATGCCTGTAATCCCAGCACTTGGGGAGGTCAAGGCAGGTGGATCACCTGAGGTCGGGAGTTCGAAACCAGCCTGACCAACTGGAGAAACCCCATTTCTACTAAAAATACAAAATTAGCCAGGCATGGTGGCGCATGCCTGTAATCCCAGCTACTCAGGAGGCTGAGGCAGGAGAATCGCTTAAACCCGAGAGGCGGAGGTTGCGGTGAGCCGAGATTGCACCATTGCATTCCAGCCTGGGCAACGTGAGCAAAACTCCGTCTCAAAAAATAAATAAATAAAAATAAAAATTATATATATATGTGTATGTATGCATATATATGTATGCGTATACATGCATATATATGTATGCATATACATGCATATATATGTATGAATATATATGCATATATATACGTATGCATATATATGTATGCATATACTATGACTCCGCTGATACAGCATCATATCTGTTCTTTGTCATTGCTAAACCCTGTGATAAGTTACCTTGAGTGTGAAAACGTGTGCTCCTCCTCATAGGAGTAGGTTCCAACTGTTGCTTCTGAGGGTCAGGAGTCCATTTTGAAAAAGAATAGACAAAAATTGATAGTGCTTTGTCTTTATTGGTGATGCCCATCTTCTTCGGAGGTAAGAAGAAATGACACTGATGTACAAATGACTCACCAAGGGACTCTCACCTGAGTCTACCCTTGCAGGGGTAGAATAAATCCGTTCTATTTTCAAGTCTATTTGTCCCATTTCTGTTTAAACATAATTTGAAAGCCAGCTTGGGCCTTGTACTTTTCAGTTATGTTAATGTAAAATACTCGTAAAGAATGCAGTATGAGTTTAAAGTGAGCTTTTCAGATCCTATAAGTGCATCCTAAGTAGTGACAGGCTTTAAGATAAGGAATATATGCATTTAGTTAAGGCAGAAATCTCATAAAATTTCCATGAAAAACCAAACTTTTTAAGATAAGTTTATCTGGAAACTGGAAGGGTCAAAAGACAACAAAAAAGCACACACACAAAAAAACCTCACTTCTAAGCAAATCTATAGCTTAAAAAAAAATAAAAAGCCTAAGAATATTCTGAGAGTGGTACATAGTTTTACAGTAGCCACAGTAACTTCCAGTGACTGGCAAATTTCTTTGCATCAGCTGGCACGCGTGGTGAATGGAATTCCTATCAACAGCTCTTGCACCCTTCCACCTCCCTTGTACAGGCCTTAGTCTTGTTTCCAAAGGTGACTGCAGTGAGGATGTAAGGTCCATGACCTCTATGGATAATGCCATCCACTCAGGAAGAAAGACGCTGAGAAACTCTAGGGATATTGAAGTGCTCATCATGGGTGAGAATCAATTGTGGAGGTTTTAAGAAGACATTTGAATTTTTGCCCCAATCAAGAAGTGTTTTGCCATCTGGTTTACATTCAAGAACAAGTTGGCTCATCATTTGCAGAAATAAACTTTCCTCTAGATTAGGAAACTTCATCATGAGATCTGAGATATACTGGTTTGGAAAGTTTCCTCAGTTTCTCTTGGCTTCGAAGTCCCCGGCCTTGGAGTGGGGTAAGGCCCATTGGAGGCAGATGAATCTGAATAAGAACAATAATGTGAAGAATCATACTCATAATCATTGCAGCAGCTCGTATTCACTAAGGATCTACTCAGAAAGTACCATATCCTCTGCTAAGTGCTACATCTACATTGATTCATTTCTTTACACACGTTAATCCTACAATAACCTCATAAGAGATTATTATTCTAATATTTACAGATGAGGAAATGAAACCTCAGAGAAGTTAAATAACTTGCTTAAGGTTATACATTAAGAAGGGAAGTCAGGATTTGAACCCAGATCTGTCAGATTCCAGAGCCTGTGCTCTTTGCTATATTGCCTACACAGAGGAGAAAAAACAAGCATGGATCACAGAGCAAGCTGAGAATCCAAAGAAGGGGAGAAAAGTGTGTGTATACAAAGATGTTCTGTGCATAGTGGAAAACTGGGATCAAACTAAATGCCTACCAATAGAGGGGCTGGTTAAATTATGGCTGGGATGGTTAATTTTTCTTTCTTTCTTTTTTTCTTTTTCAGACACTGTTTCACTCTGTCACCCAGGCTGGAGTGCAGTGGCATGATCTCAGCTCACTGCAACTGCCACCTCCCAGGTTCAAGTGATTCTTGTGCCTCAGCCTTCCCAGTAGCTGAGATTACAGGTGCTCGCCACCACACCCGGCTAATTTTTGTATTTTTAATAGATATGGAGTTTTGTCATGCTGGCCGGGCTGGACTTGAATTCCTGACCTCAAGTGATCCACCTGCCTTGGCCTCCCATAGTGCTGGGATTACAGGCATGAGCCACAGTGCCTGGCCTAGGATGCTTAATTTTTGGTGTCAATCTGATGGGCAATGGGTGCTCAGATTAAACATCATTTCTAGGTGTATCTGTGAGGGTGTTTCTGGATGAGATTAGCATTTGAATCAGTGGACTCGGTAAAGCAGATGGCCCTCCCCAATGTGAATGGGCATCATGCAAACCATGGAAGGCCTGAATAGAACAAAGAGGCAGAAGAAGGGGAAGCAGCTCCTTTTGCTTCCTGCCTGTTTGAGCTGGGACACCTCATCTTCTCTGGGCCTCAGACTCGGGATTTCTACCATGGGCCCCTTGGGTTCTCAGGCGTGTGGACTCAAACTGAGTAATAACACCAGCTTTCTTCTGGGTCTTCAGCTTGAAGATGGCAAATCCTAGGACTTCTCAGCCTCTATAATCACATGCATCAATTCCTTATAATAAATCTCCTTTCGGCTGGGCACAGTGGCTCACGCCTGTAATCCCAGCACTTTGGGAAGCCGAGGTGGGTGGATCACGAAGTCAGGAGTTTGAAACCAGCCTGGCCAACATAGTGAAACCCTATATCTACTAAAAATATACAAAATTAGCTGGGCATAGTGGTGGGGGCCTGTAATCCCAGCTACTTGGGAGGGTGAGGCAGGAGAATCGCTTGAACCCGGGAGGTGGAGGTTGTAGTGAGCTGAGATCATGCCACTGCACTCCAGCCCGGGTGACAGTGCGAGACTCAGTCTCAAAAAAAAAAAAAAAAATCCTTTCAGGCATATCTAGATATATCTCTGTCTAGATATATAGAGAGTCAATTCCTCATAATAAATCTCTTCACATATACATCTAGCTGTCTCTATATCTACATATCTTCATTCTACTGGTTCTGTTTCTTTGAAGAACCCTAATACAATGGCACATTCTTACAATAGCATACAATGCAATCATTTAAAAAAGATTGGGCTGGGTGCAGTGACTCACGCCTATAATCCCAGCACTTTGGGAGGCCAAGGCAGGCCGATCACTTGAGGCCAGGAGTTTGAGACCAGCCTGGCCAACATGGTGAAATCCTGTTACTACTAAAAATACAAAGATTAGCTGGGTGTGGTGGTGCACCTGTAATCTGTAATCCCAGCTACTCAGGAGGCTGAGGCAGGCGAATCCCTTGAACCCAGGAGGCTGCAGTGAGCCAAGATTGTGCCACTGCACTCCAGACTGGGCGACAGAGTGAGACTCTGTCTCAAAAAAAAAAAAAAAAAAAAATTGAGGGAGAGCTACATACAAAGATGTGCGGAAGACATGAAGTAAAATAAGTAAGCAGTAAAACATTATATCCAGAATCTTACATATGTAAAGAAAATATAGGTACATGAATATAGAAAAAGACTAAAAGGTTGTACTACCAAACTAACTAGGTTGAGCCACTACAATATAAAATTGCTGTTTTTGTAGCTAAAAGAGTTGAATACTGGCAATTTTCCATTTAACAGTTAAAGTGGTCACCCTCTACACAATGAGAATTTTTTTTTTTTTAAGAATTTTGGGCTGGGTGCAGTGGCTCACGCCTGTCATCTTAGCACTTTTGGAGGCCACGGTGGGCAGACTGCCTAAGCTCAGGAGTTCAAGATCAGCCTGGGCAACATATAGAAACATGGTGAAACCCTGTTTCTATTAAAATACAAAAAATTAGCTGGGTGTGGTGGCGCATGACTGTAGTTCCACCTATTTGAGAGGTTGAGGCATGAGAATCACTCAAACTGGGAAGGCAGAGGTTGCAGTGAGCAGAAATCATGCTGCACTCCAGCCTGGGCGACAAAGTAAGACTCTGTCTCCAAAAAACAAACAAACAAAAAAGAATTTTGGCCAGGCACAGTGGCTCATGCCTGTTACCCCAGAGCTTAGGGAGGCTGAGGCGGGAGGATTGATTGAGTCCAGGAGTTCAAGACCAGCCTGGGCAACATAGTGAGACCCCCATTTCTACAAAAAATTAAAACATTAGTGGTGGCACATGCTTGTAGTCCCAGCTACTTGGGGAAGTGAGGTGGGAGAATCGCTTCAGCCCGGGAGGTCAAGACTGCAGTGGGCCATGACTACACCACTGTACCCAGCCTGGGTGATGGAGCAAGACTCAGTCTCCACAGATAAATAAATAAATAAAACTTATTTTAAATTAAATTATTGTTTTAAATTTATGGTATGAAAGAATTTGAGGAAGAAAAAATTTGTATACATTTGTTATTTTAAATTCATATAAATTTGAAAATTGTTTCTTGACATTCTGAATGTATTAAATTTATTTACATAATTTTATTTTTTATTTTAAATTTATTTATATAAATTTAAGATTTATTTATTTTTTGAGACAGGGTCTTGCTCTGTCACTGCAGTGGTGTGATCATGGGTCACTGCAGCCTCAACCTCCTGGGCTAAAGCAATTCTCTCACCTCAGTCCCCCAAGCAGCTGGGAATACAGGAGTGTGTCACTATGCCCGGCTAATTTTTAAATTTTGTGTAGCAATGGGGTCTCACTGTGTTGCTCAGGCTGGTCTCGAACTCCTAACCTCAAGTGATCCTCCCGCCTTGGCCTCCCAACGTGCTAGGATTACAGGCATGAGCCACAGCACCCAGCCTGGATGATAATTTTTGACCATTTTTCCTTTCTACTTTATGCATTCCTTTCATGTTTGAACTTTATTCTTTTAGTAACAACAAACCTACCTTTTGTAATTAAAAAAACACATTTCCATAAAAAAGATGAAAGTGAAAAGAGAAAAGCTCTACAGTGTGAGCTGGTTTTCCCTTCCATATGTGGAAAGCTGTATAAGTAGGATACGTCATGCATTCACTGACATTTTACTTTGTTGTGATGGGCTGGCAGCGTGCAACGATAGCTTATTTCCAACATGCCTCCCACAGCAGCTCTGGGCCTCTCAGCAAGCACTTGCCCTCTTGTTACACATTCTTGGAAATAACCGGGTTGATGAGGGTAAGTACCCACCACCTGTTAACCAGGAGTCACACTTACTGGCCTTGGATAAGGAATCTTGTAATGCAGTCCAATTTCAATCCTGGCTGTGCATTCATCTATACACTGTTTAATTAGGTCTGTGTCTGTGAGCTGTTAAAAGGGAAAAAGAAATGAGGCTGATAGTATATTTCTAATGGTACATAGAGTATAGGTATACATTTTCTCAAACTTTTTCAGTTCACTAGCCAGTAAATTAAATGGTGCTAATTTGGAAAATCAAAAGCAATTTAATATTAAAGCTTATGATAAACTTTTAAAATCGGCAAAGAAGGTAAAAATAAACAATACAAAAGGATATAACATAAAAACTACACTTCCCTCTTACTCCTCTCTTCCAGTTCTTCATCTCAGAGACAACAATTAGCAGTTTCTTGTGTGTTCTTGCAGGGGTATTCTATGTATATGTGAAAATGCACATGTATATAGAAGCTGATTATTTTTCTCACACAAACAATAGCTCCCTTTGTTCTGAACCTTGCTTTTTCATTAACATAACTTGAAGTTCCTTCTATAGTCCATCTATAAAGCTGCCCCCTTCTTTTTAACAGCTATACAAAATTCCAACAGACGGCTTTATTATAATTTAACCAATCTCCTACCCATGGATACTTAAGTTATTTCCAATTTTTTGCTATTATAAATGATTCTGCTATGGATCCCTCTAAAATTACTTTGCTTACATGCATAGGTATCTAAAAGATAAATTCCTAGAGAGAGAGGACTGCTAGGACAAAGGCCATAGACACATGCATTTTTAAATCTCACAGATATTCCCAGATTACTCTCTGGAGTTTGCAACAATTTACATTCCTACCAACAATCCATAAATTATATTCCCACCGACACTGACTGAGAGTGCTTCTTCACACCCCCCTCATGTTGATTAAACTTTAAAGTAACCCGATGGTTTCCGCAAGTGCTGTCCTGAAACCCCCAGGGTAGGACACTGGAGAATGATCTATACCTCTTAAACTGTCAACTGCCTTGGCTCATTAGTAAGGGGAAGAAAGGGCTTCTGAAATTCCAAAACAGTCAAATCATGGTAATCCACTTTCAATTAAAGGAATAAAAAGTTCATTCTGAAAAACAGCCAAGTAGGAAAAGGGGAGAAACTCTTTCATTCTGAGGAAGGAAAATGAATCAAGACGTGGTTCTGCTAGGAGTTTGCAAGTGGACTTCAAAGCAGAGCTAGGATTGCATCACCACCAGATGACACCCACACAGCAAAGTCTGGGTCCATGTGGCTTGGAAATTTCAAGGGCGTTCCTGTCCTATGGAACAGAGCAAAGAAGAGTTCCAGGAACAGCAATGCAGAGAACCACAGCTGTGAGTCCCTTGTGGCAGAGGCCCAACTTTCTGACCTCTGTGCTTCTCAGAAGTCACTGATTTGCTGTCTGTGTTGGAAAAGAGTTCCACATTCCCATTTGCCCACTGAGATTCACAGCAGTTCATGGGATACCTTTGGATTATTAAACTCTTAGAGCAATCAAAGTTACAAGAAACTCCTAATGTCTGCGTGAGGGACTAGGAAGAAAGAAAAAGCGCTTGACAAACATACAGTTAAGGGGGTTGGGGCTTCTGGGGCTTCAGCTGTCCATCTGAACAAGCTTGGGCTAGAGTACTCCAAATTCAGTCATTCACGGGCTGGCTGCATGATTCTGCCATATCCACATACTACTTATACTAATGTTAGAATTTTTCATTAAATGGACTCTCTCTTAAGTAACAGTATTTGTGAAACTGTGATCTAATATTCTCTTTCCTTTATAACACATACTAAAGCAAGTACATATCTTAAAATTAAAAACCCATGTACCTCTTCCACCCACTCCCAAATAATCTCATGTTCCATCAGTGGCACATACACCTCCCTCTGGCTCACCCCGCTTGAGCCAATCCAAGCCTAGGCAAAAGAAGGGTTATTGCAATAACTGAAAACTGAAAAGTCTTGAGTAGTCTTCAGGTGAGTGAGCGTGCAAAGGTTTATTGGGCATGTACTATGATATCCCCAACACCGCAGGCTGGACAGTGCCTTCAGCTATCAAAGTTATTACTTGGGCAGAACAACTCTGATACCTAAAGCTACAGAAAAGGCACAGTGGTATATAATCAATGGATGCAGTGACTGCTACGGACAGCTATAGGAATTCAGAACAGGCAGCCAGCATGGGGTTGAGGGGGAAGCAGAGAAACTGAGGAAGATTTCCTGGAGGAGGTCAGTTAAATCAAAGTATTTATAGCTGCTCATTCATTTAGTGACAACCACAGGGAGGTCCCTTGGGATAGACTAGAAAAGTACAAGACCTTGTCTATATGTTCAAGGAACTGATGATCTGGTTGGGAAACCCATGCCAACATAAATAGAATAAAGAAGAAAAAGGAGAATATAAACAACTATTTAGGGATCTCCAAGCCTTTTGATCTACTCTTTTTTTGTTTTTTTTTGGAGACAGTCTTGCTCTGTTGCCCAGGCTGGGGTGCAGTGGCGTGATCTTGGCTCACTGTAACCTCTCCCTCCTGGATTCAAGTAATTGTTGTGCCTCAGCCTCCCGAGTAGCTGGGATTACAGGCGTGCGCAACCACACCCAGCTAATTTTTGTATTTTCAGTAGACAGGGTTTCACCACGTTGTCCAGGCTGGCCTTGAACTTCTGACCTCAAGTGATCCACCGGCCTCAGCCTCCCAAAGTGTAAGGATTACAGGCGTGAGCCACCACACCTGGCTGATCACCTACTCTTTTCATTAAAAAATTTCTGAGCCCATAGCCCCCATATTTGTATTTATATTAATTTATAAATGTATTAATTTATAAATTATAGATATGTACTAACAAGTTCATTGTAACTATGTACCAGACAGACTTTTTAGAAAGATGAAAGAATAAATAGAAATAGCAGTTGTATTTTATTTCTATTCCTTAGAGGATTGTTTCGGGACTCCATGGGGTACATATACTCTGGTTTGGCAAGCATGGTCTATGCTAAGAGCAGAAAAAGCTTGGGGAAGCTGGGTTTGGAGGAAGGTCAGAAGGGTAGAGAGAAACTTCCTAAGAAAGTCAGCCTTGAAAAGCTAGGGCCATCAGGGATTCAGAGAAGGGGAAGTTGCTGCAGATTAGGAGAGTTTCTTTGGTAATGCTTTTCTTTTTTTTTTTTTAAGAGACAGGGACTCGCTATGTTGCCCAGGTTGGTCTCAAACTCCTGGGCTCAACCGATCCTCCAGCCTTGGCCTCCCAAAGTGGTAGGATTACAGGCGTGAGCCACCATGCCCAGCCTTCGTGGACTTTCTCAACTGTAATTTTATATTTCTTTCCATCTAACTCCATCTAACTTTAGTAAGGGGAACAAAGGGCTTTTGAAATTCCAAAATAGTCAAATCATGGTAATCCACTTTCAATTAAAGGAATAAAAGTTTGACAGCTCTGTCTTGGTTTGGCTTATGTTTGTCCTCAACATCTAGTCTTGTGTTTGGCACACAGTGGGCAATCAAGTATTTGTTGAGGAATGAGAACAAAGAGTTGCAAAGTGGTGACAGGAGCTGTGACACCAATGGACCAGTGGGGAAGGGGAGGCACTCCTGTAGAAAGATGATTCTGCTTTGGACCATTAAGCTGTGGTGAGGTCCTTCAGGTGGCCAGGCAGCAGCCAAAGCCAGGGATTCAGATGTGACGGCTTAAATCACAAGGTGGCTGCATGTTGCATAGGCTCAGCACAGAGGGCCGACCTTCAGAGGACCCCTGTAGCTGGCAGGAAGGTGTGTGATGACAGGGCCGAACAGAGACAGTCAGAGGTCAGGAAGGGAAAAGTGGTTAGAGTAGACTGTTAGGAGGTTTCATGAGGGGAGCAGTGACAGCGCTGAATCCATTAGATCAGTGAGAAGGCGGAAGAGAAGTCAGGCGTGAAAGCCTCTTCCATGCTTAGTGCCAGGCGGTCTTCCCCAGAGCTGACAGTTAATGTTTTAGGGTTCCTAGGGGTGGGTCCAATCTGGCTCCCTGCTGTCTGCATGTGCAGTTCCCGTAAATCAGCTAATGGAGATACTATTTTACCCAGTTCCGTGCTCCCAAAGGGCAACCTCACTCTGCTAGCCAAAGAGGCTTGAGCTCAAAGCTGTTATGAAGGGAACCCTGTGTCTTAATCCTATTCTCTTCCTTCTAAATGGGTTTATATTTAGAGGCTTTGAATAGTTTATGAATTGAAAAAAAAACAAAACGAAACCACTTTCCTGCACACCTCCTATGGGAGTGGCCAGCAACAGGTACAGTATGAGGACTGGCTCCTCCTCTGAAAACTCATTGGCCTGACTCATGTCACCTGGCTCATGGGGTCTTCTGAGGACACTGAGCCACTTACTGGCTGGCTTGAGACCTGGAACAAGTGAAGAAAGAAACACAGGCTTCCCAGTGGTCAGGCAAGCTAGCCAAGCTGTGCACTGGCCCCTTCCTGCCCCACGTTGTGCCACCGTGACTGTGCGGCTCAGCCCTTTCAATTAAGGACCGACAAGAAATAAACATATATCATAAGGAACAATTCTCCCCTGTGCAACTTCCAAGTGGGGCCTACTTACATTTTTGTTTTTCCGGAACAGCGTTCTGGCTTCATTTAGTATGTACTGTTTTTCTTTGATGGTGTCTTCCATCTGTCCTGATGTCGCCTGCCATTTCCTCGCAAGCCTGAAAATGCTGCGGTAGAGGCCAAGGACTTCTTGTCGTGTTGCCGTTGTCATCTTCAGACCCACCGAAATAGAAGAGGGAAAATTTGCATAAAAATGCAACTTGACAGGAGGCAGCCAGGCAGATGTACAGTTTTTTAATCAAGACCTTTAATGGGTCTAGAAATAGTTGCTCTTTCTCAGCAAATCTGTTGGGTAGCATTGCCGAAACCATGTAATAGAAACACCGTATCTCTCAACTGGCTTTGCAACTCATCCCGAGGTTGAGGGTTGCTCAACCACACAGTTTGCCATGGTGGCCACATTTATGAACACGGCAAAACCAAAACTCACATTTATTATTCTTTAAGCCAGTCCAGTAAAATTATATGACTCACCTGAATGCCTAAGAGAAGGCATGTTTTGGATAACTGAATATTCTTGTTAAGTGAGAAATGGAATTTAATCCACTGGTTACAAACTCAAGTGCCTCTGCAGCCTGGCAGGTAATATAAATGAGAGGACCTGCTTGAATGGGGACAGTGGCCACCTGGACAGGAACTGCCCCCTTGAAAGGGAACAGTTGCTATTCAGCTCCAGCCAGCATCTGCCATGTAGAAAGAAGTCCCTAGGAATGCCAGATTTCCTGATAGCTTAAAAATAGGTGGCAATCCAGATTTTTAAAATATGACATCTCAAAAAAACACAGTAAGTCATTATTTTTGAAAATGTGAGGCCAGGCATGGTGGCTCACGCCTGTGATCCTAGCACTCTGGAAGGCTGAGGCAGGTGGATTGGGTGACCTCAGGAGTTCGAGATCAGCCTGGGCAACATGGTGAAACCCTGTCTCTACTAAAATACAAAAAAAAATTAGCCGGGTGTGGCAGTGTGTGCCTGTAGGCCCAGCTACTTGGGAGGCTGGGTCAGGAGAATCGCTTGAACCCCAGAGGCAGAGGTTGCAGTGAGCCAAGATTGTGCCATTGCACCCCAGCCTGGGCGACAGAGTGAGACTCCGTCTCCAAAAAGAAAAAAAAAAAGTGAGGACTGTACAGGCCAAACAAAATGAGTCTGTAAGCCCAGTTCCACCCAGAGGTTGTCAGGTTGCAACCTCTCAACCTTTTTGGAAATATTTCTCAAAATCGTTGGTCTACTATCTTGTCCAATAAGTATAATTAAAAATCTTTCTGATGACTGGCCAGGCGTGGCGGCTCATGCCTGTAATCCCAGCACTTTGGGAGGCTGAGGCAGGTGAATCACAAGGTCAGCAGATCAAGACCATCCTGGCTAACACGGTGAAACCCCGTCTCTACTAAAAATACAAAAAATTAGCCAGGCATTGTGGCAGTCGCCTGTAGTCCCAGCTACTCAGGAGGCTGAGGCAGAAGAATGGCATGAACCCAGGAGGCTGAGCTTGCAGTGAGCTGAGATCCCACCACTGCACTCCGGCCTGGGCAACAGGGCAAGACTCTATCTCAAAAACAAAAACAAAAACAAAAACAAAACAAAACAAAAAAAAACTTTCTGATGACTGAAGATCTCAAGGCCCCTCTGGGTTTTTAGTCTCAAACATCAGTTTTAATTCAGAAGACATGGCCAAGAGAGAACTGACCTAGGTATATTCCATGAAGCTGACTGTATTTTTTAAAAGCACAATTCCGAATATCTTTAATTTCTCTTTTTTTTTTTTTTTGAGACGGAGTCTCGCTCTATTGCCCAGGCTGGAGTGCAGTGGCACGATATCTCGGCTCACCGCAAGCTCCGCCTCCCGGATTCACACCATTCTCCTGCCTCAGCCTCCCGAGCAGCTGGGACTATAGGTGCCCGCCACCATGCCCAGCTAATTTTTTGTATTTTTAGTAGAGACAGGGTTTCACCATGTTAGCCAAGATGGTTTATCTTTAAATTCTTATTACAAAATATTTCAGATACAAAAAGATATAGCGGTCAGGCACAGTGGCTCATGCCTGTAATCCCAGCAGTTTGGGAGGCCAAGGCAGGTGGATCACTTGAGGTAAGGAGTTCAAGACCATCCTGGGCAACATGGTGAAACCCAGTCTCTACTAAAAATACAAAAATTAGCCAGGCATGGTGGCAACCACCTGTAATACCAGCTATTTGAGAGGCTAAGGCATGAATCACCTGAACCCGGGAGGTGAAGGTTGCAGTGAGCCGAGATCACACACTGTATTCCAGCCTGGGCAATAGTGACTCTGTCTCAAAAAAAAAAAAAGGAAAGAAAAGATATTGAGACCAATATAATAGCCATATAGTTACAACAGACCTTAAAGAATAAATTATGTATATAGTAGAAACCCCCACTGTACCCCTTCCAAATCACATTCCCCTTCCTCTCCCCTAGAAGGAATCACTATGCTGAATTTGTTATCGTGCATATCTTTACACGTAACATTTATAGTATTGTTTTGCAAGATTTATTTATTTATTTATTTATTTATTTATTTATTTATTATTACTGTTTTTGAGACAGAGTTTCACTCTTGTTGCCCAGGCTGGAGTGCAATGGTGCAATTTCGGCTCAATGCAACCTCCGCCTCCCGGATGCAAGTGATTCTCCTGACTCAGCCTCCCAAGTAGCTGGAATTACAGGTGCGCACCATCACGCCTGGCTAATTTGTATTTTCAGTAGAGATGGGGTTTCACCATGTTGGTCAGGCTGGTCTCAAACTCCTGACCTCAGGTGATCCACCTGCTTCGGCCTCCCAAAGTGCTGGGATTACAGGCATGAGCCACGGCACCCTGCCTGCTCTGCAAGTTTAAAAAGTTTACAGGTAAGTTCTGCAATTTATTTGCCCATAACATTCAATAAGATTCATCCATGTTGTTACACATGGCTCTAGTTCATATATTCTCACTGCTGCAATTCAGCACACTGTATGAAGATATCCCAATGTACCATCTATTTTGCTGATGGATATTAGGTGTTTCCTTTTTAAAAAAATTTATTTAAGGTCACGTGCAGTGGCTCATGCCTGTAATCCCAGCACTTTGGGAGGCTAGGACAGGCAGGTCACTTAAGCTCAGGAATTTGAGACCTACCTGGGTAACATGTATTTTACAAAACATTCATTTTGTAAAAAATACAAAAATTGGCCAGGCGTGATGGCACGTGCCTGTAGGCCCAGGTACTTGGGAGGCTTAGGTGGGAGGATCATATGAGCCCGGGAGGCTGAAGTGAGCTGAGATTGCACTATGAGCCAAGACTGAGCCCCTGCACTCCAGCCTGGGTGACACAGTGAGACCCCATCTCAAAAACAAACAAGCAAACCCCAACAACTTATTTAAAAACTCAGGCTGGCTCCAGTGGCTCATTCCTATAACCCCAGTACTTTGGAAGGCTGAGATGGAAGGATCATTTGAGGCCAGGAGTTTGAGACCAGCCTGGGCAATATAAAGAGACCCTATCTCTATAAAAATGAAAACACAAAACAAACATTTCAGCCCCCCACTCCCCTTTTTTCATAACTATATTCAGGGAAGCTAGAAAAAAAAAAGTCCCACTACTGGAAGATTCTGATTAGTCAGAATTAGAACAATGAATATTGTACAGCCTTGAACCAGAAGACAGGGTGGGAAGACAAGGAGGGCAGAAGGCCAGGCAATTGGACACCTCATTCTGAGTTCTGGGTTTTCCTCTAACAGGCTCATCGGGATCGGGAAGTAAGCTGCTCAACTGCCTGCTTTTGGGAACATGATCCATTTTCAACTTACGGAGGGAAAGGCGTAAGAGGTGGAGATAATATGCTTTAGGGTAGTCCTGGAATTATGAGAATTTGAGCAGCCGAAGAATGCAGAGTGGAGCTGGAAGTGGGCATGTTTACCTCAAAATTCAAAGTACTTGCAAGGAATTCACCTTACAGAGAATTCCTCTTTCTAATGTGAGCGCTTACCCTGACCCTGATGACGCTTTTTGAGGTTTATTCTTAAGTAAAGAATGAGCCAAATGACGAAAAGCTTCAAAGACTACTTCACCTAATTCAAATGTTGAAAGGACCAAAGTTATATTCAATGCCAATTCTGAGTCTATGAGGCTGCACAGAAAAAATGCTTACAAGGAATTCATAAAAACCAAGAGAGAGAACATCATGCTTTGCGGTTTATTGTAATAAAAACCCAGATGAGATGATGACATTTTTCCTGGTAAGGAAACAGGTTTCTGAGTTTCTGGCTCTCCCTAATACTCCATGGTTTCCTATGAAAATACGTGAGTCAGTTCCTGTGAGGTACAGGGAGTCTGTAACTAACATCTCTTAATGATTGCTTCACTTCCCTGTCATTAACAGACGGAACTTCCTTGACTGCAAGACACTGGAGAAAAGTGATGAAGGTCAGGCATATTCAAAGAGCAGCAAGGTTTTTTGTTTGTTTGTTTGTTTGTTTGTTTTTTGAGGCAGGGTCTCACTCTGTCACCCAGGCTGGAGTACAGTGGCATGATCACGGCTCACTGCAGCCTTGATCTCCCAGGCTCGAGTGAGCCTCCTGCCTCAGCCTCCAGAACAGCTGGTACCTCAGGCGTGCGCCACCACAACTGGCTGAAGCAACCTTCTCTAAAATCTAACTTTAGTTGGTTTCCTTCCAAGACTCTAAGAACCACAGCTTCAAATTCTAACTGATCATATACCATAATCTGATACAAAAGCCCTGCAATTAGGTTAATACCCTCAAGGTAATGAGCAGTGCTTACAATTGGTACTTAATAGGACTATTTTCAAAACACTTTAATTAATGTTTAAGTGTTTTGAAAACTAATCCTGAAAGGGATTTATGTGATGTCTCACTCTGCAACATCAGGTGACCCAGAAAACCCAAGTTCCAAAGATTTCCCGAGAGAAGCGTCTAAAACTGTATTCACCACTGTGTACCATTAACAAACCTAGTCTACCATTTCCTTCCAAGTCTTGATAGAAAAGGCAAGAAAAGAAAAACACTTCTTTTGTTCTTTCCTTGCTGCGTTTGTTTCAGGCCTTTGAGGGAACCATGTTCTTTCTTGCCTTAGGGGCACATATCCATGCTGTTTTCTTTCTAGAAGGCTTTCTCCTCACCCCCTCCCTTTTATCTGACCAACCCTATTCATCCTGCAGTTCCCAGTGGAAATATGGATGTCTCAGAAAATCCTCCAGCTTCCCCCACACCCATTGGGTCGGGGCTCTCTGTTGAAACTTCTCACAGGTCCTAATATTTTTCCTTGTATAGCACTCCTCACTTAAGTAATGGTTTGTTAATGTCTTCCCCCAGTAGACTGTCACCTTTACAGGGGACAATGATCATATTCATCTTATTTACTGCTGAATTCTCAGCACCTAGAAGGGTGCATAATCAGTATTCAATAAATGTTTGCTGAATAATTTGGAGTATTCTCTGCTATAGAAAGTTCGTGATTCTGGAAACAGATTCAGCCATATATTTACAAAAAAGTTTAAAAAGCTCTTTTCCTTTTTATTCTTGTCTTTGTTCCTAGAAAGCAACTCATTTAGAAAAACCACCTTTTCCCGAATATGGATTTAACGGCTTGAAACCAACATTTACTCCTCTATAACTATCAATTATCTCTCACAATTAATACAAGACTAAGGAAGCCCTTTTCCTTCTTCACTGTATCAGGGATTGATCTGATACAACAGGGTCTGCTTTTCCTACGGGCAATACATTTTCCTACGGGTAATACATCAGGACTATTCAGTAGTTTAGAGGACCACAGTTCAACTGTGGTCTCAGCTGGTCATGAAGTCTATCCATGTAGATTTTTAAAAGTTAACCTGCTATAATCTTTATTCTGAGACGGACATTTCTTGCAATTCTTTACTCCTTTTCATCTCCCTAACCCCCAAATCCCAGAATGAAGACAGACAGAAGATATGAGGTGTGCCTGGAAGGAAATGGCACTAGAAGCTGGTCTTTTTAAAAATCACACCCTGTCTGTTATAACACAGGGTTATACACGTGTGGAGGTGAGGATCATTTCCAAGCCTCTACGATGTGCAGGCCTGTGCCACTAAGAAAAGGCTGACAGATGTTGCTGCCAGTGTGTTTTGGCCTCTGGTCATAGTTGAGAAATGTGTCCCCTAATGCAAGTGTCCCAAAGATTGGTTGGGGAGGTGATCTTAGATACACAATACAAACTGTGTATTAGAATAGCCCATCAAACCCATAATTTTGAGTGATTCAGATTGTATGTGATATAGAACTTCCTTTAAAGAAATGAATTACAAAACTTTTTAAGCTGGTTTAAAATATAGGTAAACAGCAGAAACTGTGATGTTGTCTCTGAAGTTTGGGAGCTACTGCTCTAAGGTGCCTTGTCATGTCATACTTCTCTGTCTCGGCTGAGTCTTCCTCTGCTTACAATGCCTCTTTTTTGCTAGCCACCCCATCTATCACACAGACACCTACTTGCTATTAAGCTTTTTCAAAGCAACTTTTTCCTCGCTTCTATCACAGCCAGGAGATAGTTCGGAATTTCTTTCACTTTATGTTTTTTTCTTCTCTGAGTCTGAATTCCTGGAGGGCAGGGATTGTATCTTGTTCATTACAGTAATACAAATATTAAAAGTTACATTTGCTTTGCATTTACTGTGCGCCAGATAATTTGCTAGGTACTCTATATATGCAAATGCTACCAATATCCCCATTATACAAAGGAGGAACCTGATGCAGAGGTTAAGTAACTTGTCCAGGGTCACACAGCTAACAATAGGCAGGGCCAGGATGCAAACTCAGCTGGTCTGAAGTCAGAGCCCATGCTTTTAATCATGAAATAGACTGTTCAATGTCAATAAATGTTGAATGTCTTGATTGCTTTAAAGAGCTTAGCTAGTTGTGACAAAGGGAACTAAATAATTCTAGTCTCTTTCTATACAAACAGCAAAGGAAGCAATTTTTTTGCACATTGATGTGAATTGCAATAGTCTTCCCCATTTGCCATCTGCCCCTGTTCCTATCCTGCAACTGCCCTTTTTAATTATGTTACACACCAGCATGCTCTAAGCAGGCTGGGCACATGGCTGCACCGCTTTGCTTTTCCATTCCCTGTGGCAACCCTGTCCCCTCCAACTCCAATGGGAGCCGACATAAAAGCCACCAGTGCGGGGGCTCACTACAGTGCTACTACCTGGTAGGCCTTACTCTTCCCTTCCAAGGACCCATCCATCCATCCACTCACTCAACATTTATTGAAGGTCTGCCATGTGCCAGACACCTGCAGTTTCTGGGGATACAGTGATAAATAAGCAGCCACGGTCCCTACCCTCCTTGAGGTTATATTCTAGTGGCAGAGGCAGATGATATACAAGAAAAAGAATTTCAGATAGTCATATGTGCTCTGAAGAGTAGTAAGATACAAATGAGCAGAGGTGGGGGTTATTTTCTGGGTGGTCAGTGACATTTGAGCTGAGTCCTGAATGGTGTGATGGAACCTAATAATGGACTCACGTCAGGGGAAGCTGGTGCAAGAAGGGGGAACAACAGGAGCAAAGGTTGTGAGGTGGGAATCAACTTCACAGATGAACATGAGGCAGGGCATGGTGGCTCATGCCTGTAATCCCAGCACTTTGGGAGGCTGAAGTGGGAGGACTGCTTGAACCCAAGAGTTTGAGACCAGCCTGGGCAACACGGGGACACTCTATCTCCATTGAAAAATAAAAAAACTAGCCAGGCATGGTGGCTCATGCCTATAAGCCCAACACTTTGGGAGGCTGAGGTGGGAGGATCCCTTGAGCCCAGGAGATCAAGGCAGCAGTGAGCTATGATCACACCACTGCACTCAAGCCTGGGCAACAGAGTCAGATTCTGTCTCAAAAAATAAAAATAAAAAAGATGAACATGAATGCAACAAGAGCCTTTGGGAAAGGGGCCACAGGTCCACAGAATCCAGCACAGGTTGGGTGTAGGCCTTGGAAAGGCACTTTGTTGCTAGTCTTAAGGCAAAAGACACTGGTAAATTTTATGCAAGCTGGAGTAATATGGTCTGATTTATATCTTAAATACACTGGATATCAAACTACTGTATATCATAACTACTTATAATTCCAACACTTGTACAGATGGCGAAACAAGATCTTGCCTAATGCCCCTAATTAGTTGACAGGAGTCAGGGTCAAGAGCCAAAAAAGCTGGATGATGATTTTCCTGACTGTCCACAAGCTTTTCTGTTTTCATTTTAGAGTCAGTAATGGGGACTCATAATGGGCAGTGATCAATCTAAAAAACAAAAACAAAAACCAAACACCAAACACTCACCCACTCTGCCATTCATGGTCCAAAGTGTAGTGAGAGGGTCTGGGGAGGTTCCAAGAACTTACTGTACAAGGCATGCCTAGACACTCGGTCTGTCTAGATCTAGTTCTACAGGACTATGGAAAGATCTGCTGGTATGAGGGGCCTCATCCACTATGCCCTTTTTCCCCACCTCTGGAACGGTTCCCCTGCCTTTGGAGAGACCATTGCAGCACGAACACTTAGGAGTTTAAGAGCAGAGATGAAAATTCCCTTTCCCCAGATGAGATTTATAGAAGTATGACTCTGGTCTCAGGAATGTCCAAATTCCAAATGCTGGACTCTCATGAGGCTTTGCCTTCTAAAGAAAATGTGCTGCAGTACAAATAAGAAAAGGGACAAAGGCAAGAGGAATTTACCCTGATTTTCAAGCCCCAGGAAGTTAAAACACCCCTTTCCATTTATTTCAGGAAAGACCTACCCTAGGTGGAATTTTTTCCCTCGTCAGAACTAATGACTGTAGTATAGTCAAATTTCTCTCCCAAATACTTTATGATTTTTTAGCAAGGAGGGGGAATCATGAACTCCACCCAAATGAAATCATGGTCTTCTGTGCTCGTTATGTGATATGTCCTTCTTTTTGCCACAGGAAGCCTCTTTAGTTCATACAACTGAAATATTCTTTCTTTGCCTATCTGCTGCTTCCACCTTTTGACTTCCATCACTTCTGGACGGGTGCCCTTTTCACACTGGGGCTGGGTCAGTGTCCCGGCTATGTGCACTCCTGGCACCTCTAGCGTACCCGCCATAATGTTCATCCTACTCTCTCATAATTTTGCATGACTCACCTTTCTTTTTCCACCATGTGTGTGTTGCAGGGAGTAGGTGGTGGGGGAGCAGGCAGAGATTTGGGACTGTCTTGCACATTACATGCCTAGGCTGGCACATAGTTGGAACATGACAAATATTTATTAGAAGAATACATTTACACACACAGAATGGTCATTGATAACGCATGTTGTCATCCTGAGATACACAGGGTGGTATCTGGACGAGCTTCCTAACTGATGATCCCAGAGCATCGAAGGGTTAAATACTAATTAACTCTTACTAGGATGCTTTCAAGAGCATTGTGTGTTAGGATAAAGAACTGGAGACTCAGTGTTATTTGGGGAGGAATCCTCATCAGTCTCATCCAGAACAGCGTTTAAGAGACACAGCTATGATGTAACCCTCACTCTTAAGTTTTCTTAAGGCTGGTTAGGGTTTGTTCACTGGACTGAAATACTTTATAATATTTCCATGAAGTTTAGAACCAAACATAGAAAAATGAGGTTCTGACACTTTTTTCCTGAAAAACAAAATCCTTTTGGGGAATAAGGTCCACTATACTCAATGACCATGGATTAAAATCAATCTAGAAAACTGTGACTTAAAACTGTCATTTGGAAAGCTTCTACGGAATTGAAATGCTCTTGACAAGGTCAAAGCAACCAGACGTTCTTGCCCTGTAGAGCAGAGTAGGGAATGTCTGTCCCATTTGTAAGGAATAGCAGATATAATACGAAAAAAATGAACTTTTATTTTGGGCTCTTGGTGGACAAAGCTTGGTTTGAATCTTGACTTTACCCCATTGGGCAAATTATTAACCTGCCTGAGACTTGGTTTCTTAGAATGTACAATGGGGTAATAGCAGAACCCGTTTCAGAGTCGTAAGGATTATTCATGAAATAATCCATGTACATCACTTAGCACTGACAGTTAACAAAGGCAAATGTTACCTGAATAGGAGGAAACAGAGGAAGAACAATGAGGCCTCTTTTATCTATGCTAAGCTTTGCTGCAGAGGAGAGAAATGTGTGGCCTGTTGGTGAATTTACTGCTTTGTGGTAGTAATGGATTTTCCTAAAGCTGTTTCCCTCTGATCATTAATAATCCCCGTACAGCAAAGGGCTATTGTTCTTTGGTATGAGTAAATAACCCTGTTGGAAGCACCGCTTATCTTCAGACCACAGCACATACTTCTTACTGGAAATACAATGCAGGTGCCAACACCAAAGGCACGACCAGGCTTCCCTTCCTATTTTTCTTCCTTTATCTCTTACTCCTTGTTTATCCCTCAGTGCACTTTTCTCTGAGATCTGTTATACTCCCTCCTTTTTGGTACACCCATATTCCTACCCCAATCAGATAACCTTTAAGTGAAATCGTTCTCTAATACATTTCTGGTACCATAACCTCCCCTCCATCAATCAACCACACACACACACACACACACACACACACACACACACACACACACACACAAACCACAGACTTATTTCCTGTTTCAGATTCAGTTTTTGGTTACTAGAATCCAAAAAGGGAAGTGTAATGCCACACATGCCACACACTGTTTTGCAAACTTCAGGATATGCTTGTGTGGTATACTTAATCATACCACAGCTATTTTATGAAACAGCATCTTTTTACACAGAAAATGACAAGCATACGATCTGTCAGCAATAGGGGGCAGGGAGGAGAGGGTGGATAGTATTTTTATTTTACCTAAGGGAAAATAATTTAGTTTAGGCCCTGTAATATGGGAAATTTTTAGAACGCAGGGCCAAAACAAAATACTAATGTCTGAAAGACTTCTAAAATGTCTATCCCAAACAAGATCACTGGAGGCAAGCACACCCATTCTAAATATATCATACCAGCACTGGAGCACACACAAGATTGTATTTGTACAGGGGAACTCCAATCAGGCTACTGTAACCAAGATAACAACCAATAGATATACAGCTATTTTCCCCATCAGGGATAGAAGTTCTAAATGAAAAGTTATGGGCCCCTCAATTCAAAAGAAATGGAAGTATGTTTCCTTATCAGCATATTTTAACAGGCAAAGAAAAGGTACAGGTCAGTCAGAGGTGGTGAAAAGCAATTACCAGTTACTAGTAGTAGAAAGCAGTAGAAGAGATGTAGGGGAGGGGCTAGAATTGAAGGCCAAGGCTAAAGATCAACCATTCATTCATTCATTGGTAACTCGCCAGCCAGGATCTTTCACCCTGCATATCAAATCGAGAAGTCTGAGAATACAAGACACTGGCTTAAGTTCTTGCTTTGTGACAGTTTTCCGAGGAACTGGATTAGGAAACTGACCAAAGAGCTTTGGATGCCACATTAGATACAGTTGGGGCTTTCTAGCACCAGACCCTTGATCCAACTCTCTGATAAATAACCGCATTCTGTGCAGGGGTCCACGCCTTCAGGACAGCTTCCTCCACCATCAAATAACTATCGAATGGGCAACTTTTCCATCTGCAGAGGCACCAGAGCTCCTCACTAGGCTAAGTCCCTTGAGTTTCACATGTGGAGAATGACTAGCCTACATAGTACCCTCGAGTTCCTCCAGTCCAGTGCTCACCAAGATAACTTTCTGTGAAGGAAATGTTCTATCTACTCTGTCCAATAGGATACACACCTGTCACAGGTAGCTACTGGCACTTGAACTATGTGTTGCAGGGACTGAAGTTTTAAATCAAATTTTAAATTTTAAAATAGTCAGTGGCCACACAGGGACAGCATAGCCCTAGACCAAGAATTGCAAATCAAATGCCCACAGGGGTCAGCCAGGTAGCGGGAGAGGAGAGGCCTTTTTGGCAAACCCTGAGCATGAGCTGCATAGAAGGGGAAGCAGCTTTTCAGCTCTGGCTGACAGTTGCTGTGTAGGAACCTCTAGGAACTTCAGGCTGGTGTTGTCAGATTGTCGGATTTTTCAAATGAAGCCCAAAGTCTGGATTTTGATGTCCAATTTTTAAATGTTGGCAAGTAAATTTAAAAAAGAATTTAAATCACTGTGTGGGCTGAACAATATGTTTGCAGGCAATATCTGTCTTGTCAGTATGCAACTTCAAATCTAGGCCAGCCCTTCAGCTCAGAGAGAAGAGCTTTATCCATGGCCACTCTGCTGGTCAGTAGCAGATCCAGGATTGAAACCCAGGCCTTCTTATTCGTCTTCTGATACCCTTTACACTATATTGTGGAACTGACCATAATTGTGGTGGGGCTGGCAGCAGCGGCAGGGACAAAAGCCCCTTTTCGTGAGAAGCTGCAGGATTGTATGGCTGATACCTTATGAACACGGTGTTCCTGCCCAGCTACAGCCACCATACGGACAAGGCTCTGTACCAGGAGCCAGGAAGACACAAAGGAGGAACAGTCCCTGGGGGAGACAGCCATATAAATAGACAATTCATCGAAAAAGTCAGGTTTTCTATAACGGACACAAATTACCTGAGCACAAGTCCAAAAGCACTGACAGCTGGGAGAGGGAGGGAAGAGATTTGAGCCAGGACTTAGCTTCTACTTGCTGCCAGTAGAAGCTGGCAAGTGGGTGGATGAGACTCACTGATTAAGGGGATGGGTCACATTATTCCAGGATATTAAGGGGCCTCCTATTTGATCTCTGAGGTCTTGTCTGTGTCGTCGCCTTTGCTGGCTTCTCCTTCTCTGGGTACTCTCTAAATGGTAAGAACCCAAGGGATTTAGGGGTCCTCCTCTTTTATTTACACCCTCTTCTTAGGCGATCTGGGAGCTCTTCCCTGCCTTCCTCATTTATTATCTCCAACTATGATTTTTCATCCGACTTGTATATCTAACTTCTTGAAAACTTCATTTGACTTGTTAATAGACTTATCAAACTTAATATGTTCAAAAGAGAACTTTCGATATTCCTCGCTAAACTGTTTTCCGTAGGGAGTTAACCTTGGTTCCTTCCTCTCCTACACACTTCACATCCAATTCCCCAGCAAGTCCTGCAAGCACTACCTCCCAGATATACGCTGAATGGAATTCTCTCCATTTCCACTGTGACTGAGGGCCTTTTCTTTCTTTCTTTTTTTTTTTTTTTTTTTTTTGAGACGGAGTCTCGCTCTGTCGCCCAGGCTGGAGTGCAGTGGCGCGATCTCGGCTCACTGCAAGCTCCGCCTCCCGGATTCACGCCATTCTCCTGCCTCAGCCTCCCGAGTAGCTGGGACTACAGGCGCCCACAACCGCGCCCGGCTAATTTTTTGTATTTTTAGTAGAGACGGGGTTTCACCGTGGTCTCGATCTCCTGACCTTGTGATCCGCCCGCCTCGGCCTCCCAAAGTGCTGGGATTACAGGCGTGAGCCACCGCGCCCGGCCTTCTTTTTTTTTTTTTTAAGACAGAGTCTCACTCTGTTGCCCAGGCTGGAGTGAAGTGGCGCAATCTTGGCTCACTGCAACCTCCGCCTCCTGTGTTCAAGCGATTCTCCAGTCTCAGCCTCCAGAGTCGCTGGGATTACAGGCGTGTGCCACCACGCCAGGCTAATTTTTGTAATTTTAGTAGAGACAGGGTTTCACCATGTTGGCCAGGATGATCTCGATCTCCTGACCTTGTGATCCGGCCGCCTCGGCCTCCCAAAGTACTGGGATTATAGGCGTGAGCCACCGCGCCCGGCCGGCCCTTTCAACACTATTGTCACCTCTCCTTTGTCGTACAGTGCAAGTTTCCTAACAGGTCTAACTACTTCCACCCTTCTCTATCCAGCACGCAGAGCGGATTTTTAAAAATGTAAATCAGGTCAGGTCACTTCCCTTCTTAAAACCCTTGAAGTACACAATAGCCAAACCCCTGCCTTGGGCTAAAAGGCGCTGCTAGTCATGCCACTTGCCCAACTACATCACAGAGTACTCCGGCCCTGGCTCCGTCAGCTTCAGCCACATGGCCTTCCGGCTGTTTCCAACCTAAAAGTCCTTCTCATTGGCTCCACCAGAAAAACCATTGTCCAGGATCCCTGCAAAACCGTGGCCTCCTTTGAACGGCCTTACCCGACTTCAAGGGGCCCTCCCCCCATCTTCTGTCATCTCATCCGGTCTTTGGGGGGGGGGTATTTCTCACTTGCTGATACCTTCTTTATTGATTTACTTAACTCTTTCCTGCACATGAATGAAAGGTAACGGAGCAACATCCTGCTCTCAGGTTTGAAGAGCAAGGGAATTACGAAGCTGGCTCTCACGGTCCTAGGGAGTCTCCGTTCCTGTACGGGACCTGGTTTGGGTCAACTTCCTCAGCCAGACACCTCTCGCCCTCGGAGCGGACTCTACCATCTCCCATTTACATTCGGGGGTCCAAAAGATTCACAGCCTCCGAGGGGGCCCCATGCCGGCACCTGAGCGTCCCCACACCAGGCCTCCCCTCTTGGACGCGCGAGCCACTTCCGTGAGGCAGGTCCCCGAGGCCGGTGGCGATGACACCGAGCCGCCCCCTGCGAAGCTGGGGTCACACAGGCCCGTCTCCCGGCAACGCCGCAGCCCAACCTCCAACCCATCCCTGCCCGTGGGGAGCCAACCCCTTCCCCGCCAGTCTCCCGCGCCTGGAGTCGGCGCCTCCATCCCCTACACTCACTCTGTGTCAGTCCTGCCTTCCCCCACCCACAGAAGCGCGCAGCCCGCGGTAGGCTGGGAAGAGGCGGCGCCAGGAGCCCAGCAGAGCCGCGGCCGACCGAGCAGAGGCGGGTCCAGTAGGCCAGGCCGGACCAAACCACCGGGCCCACTTCTGTGGGAGCACCAGTTCCAGGTCTGGGGGAGTCTCGAGCCTCCCCGAACCTGACTCTACCCATCTCCCGCCGCATCCAACAATAAGCTGAGCTCCTTCTCTCCCTATTTTTCCTTTACGCTTTCGGTATCCTCCCCGCTCCATTCCCCTAAAACAAGGAAAAAATGGTCCAGCCCATCTCCCTCCGGGTTGCTAGGTCTTTGCCCTTACTTGGCGACGGCTTCGTACGTCTTTACGTGCGTCGTGACGCAATCTTCCACTCGTTCCCTCATCGCCCCTCTCCCATTCTCCCTCCTGGAGCTGGCGGCCGGCGGGGTTACCGGAAGTGATGATGCAGGAGGCGATGGAGGGGGCGGGGCTTCGGGGCGGCCGCCGCCGGTGGGCCGCAGATGAAGAGGAGGCGGTGGCAGTGGTGGAAGAAGAGGCGGCGGCGGCGGGGGTAGGGAGCCTGGAAACGCGAGCGGGGATGGTAGGTGGTTTGGACCCGCCGGGCCGCCGTCGTTTCCAGAAAGGGTTTGACTGGAGGAACCTCTGGAGCAGCTGTGAGTTTTGGGGAGGGGGGGAGTTGAGGAAAAGGCGGGGGGGCATTGAGAGATGAAGGGGCGGGGGTTGGGTACCTTCGAGAAAGGGGGGTGGAAAGGGAGGAGTGGAAGTCAGCGCGTTGTCTGTACTGGTCCCTCTGAAAGAAGAGGCTGTGAGGGGAGCCTGTGGCGTGTCAGCCGCAGGGCTCAGAAAACTTACCTACTGTCCCTGCCTCCCCACCGCCAGCACCCCTCAACCCAGGGCCTGGGGATATGGGGTCGGAGCTGCCCTGGAGGGGCGGCAGACTCTGGTGCTCTGTCCTGGGTGAGCGCTGTGAGGTAGGAGCCCTAGGGGGAGGTGGTGGGTGAATCTCCCAGCTCCCTCCGCCCTCATTTCCCTCCCCACCCCCATCCTTCTCTTTAATCATTTACAGCCCTGGAATTAAGGGCTCAGACCTGAAGGCCTTTCTGTGCACCTTTGCTATAAACGATAACCATCTATGTCCGAGGTTATGGGGCGGGAGGCATTGCCTGTATCCTCTATAGGAAGTGGGACGGGGTGACAAATGTATTGTTTGTTCCTCCCCCCCCCCCCGCACTTCTCACCCCTCATCCTCCCCCATGCACACCTCTGGTTTCCACTTTAATTCTCTGTGGCTGAGTGGCAATCGTGGGTTTTTTTTTTTTTCCTTCCCCTTCCTCCTTTATGGCACTTAGTGCCTTGGTTACCTTTTTTGAATTTGGTGTTCAGCCTCTATCCCAGATCTTAACTGTAAGCTTTGTAATACTTCATACAGGCTGTCACGTTGGGAGTACCTCTTACGCTGGGTTCTACGCTCCGATTATAATGAGCATTTTCTTTTATGAATACTGGAATTCCAGAGCCTTTGCAAGGAATCCTGAATGGCATCATAGCCCAGGAATCAAGGTCTCTTGCTCGAAATACTTTATGTGTGAGGAATTTACATGTTGTCAGCTCTTCCCAAAATGATTTGCTAGGCTAATTCTGGATTTCTGTGTTTCTCTCCACCCCCTTTTCATGATGCACTTCAGAGAACAGAAAACCCCATATTACTTTTTTGTTTCTACAATTGGACAATAGCTCTCTTATCTTTTTCTCCATTTGTGTGTGACACACAAATCTTCAGTGACACATTCAGCTTGTGCTGATTTTCATCTTTATGTAGCTGATTCTTTGTGTATAGGGGGTCCTAAATGAGACAATGTGATCTGTTTAGTTTTCGTTTAAGGGCGGATACAAACCAATAACGGATGCGAAAAGATTGTTTGAAGCAAAGAAGGGAAAGAAGGCCTCTTTGTTGATATGCTGTTGGTTTAAACAAAAAAAAATCAAGGAGCACCCCTCTAGCCTCTCAGACAGATTTCAGAGTGAAATGTTACGATTTTCCTTTTGGTGTTGATTTATTCTTCGGAAATCTTTTGTAGACTCTGAAACTGTTTTCTGAAGAACTTTAAGAGATAGTGCCTACATTTTCCGAGTCCTTTGATTAGAAAGTGCCCGTAAACCCTGTCCTTCTGTAGCTGAGCTTGATATGCATAGCGCTAGGAAGATCTGATGCTAGGAAGTCCTGTTCAGGGCTTTCGGGCCCTACAAAACAGAATATTTAATGCCTTGATTGGACCAGTAACAGCGTGTTTAGATGTTTCACAAAAATACAACAGAAGAATGACTACTGTTCTCACTTTGACTGATTTGGAACCTAGTTTACCATTGAATACAAAGTTCATTAATTCAACAACATTTATTGACTCCTAAGTGCCAGCCAGTGTTTGAGGCACTGGGTGTACACAGGTGAACACAAGCAAAAGGTTCACCCTTTCATGGAGCTTACATCAGAGCGGGAGCTGGGGACAGAGAGAGACATAATATATACCCCAGTAAACCAGATTTTGATTAAGCGCTGAAGAAAAGAGTGATGTGATTGAAAGTGTCTTAACTGTAGATGCAGTCGAAGAGGACCTTTCTGAGGAGGTGACACTTAAGTTGAGCTTTAAGTATAAATAAGGAGCCAGCCATCCAGAGATAAGGGGAAGATCCTTCCAGGTTCAGGGAACAGCTGGTGCAGAAACTGGCTGGAATGCGTTTATCAAGTTCCAGGGAATGGGAAGAAAGGGTCAGGGTAGGTGGGAGGTAGTGGAAAGAGGATGGGTTGGGTGAGTAATAGCCAGAGCTTAGTGACCACAGGGGAGAGTTGGCGATAAGGTGAGAGAGGTGGATGTGGGGCTCAGAATAGGTAGGCAAACGAATTAAAAGCCAGAAGGAGTAGGAAGTAGAAAATGATGCTGCTTGTTGATTAATTCTATTGCCTTAACTAGGGTCTTATCACTTACTGTTTTTGCAGGTACTGTTGGACTGTCATAATAAAGTCACTCTGCTGAGTGGGAGAGGAAGAGGCAGTGGTCACCTGGGTCTTTTCTGGCAAATAAATCCCAAGCTGAGTGTTCAGATTTTCTTTTTTTTTTTTTTTTTTTTGAGACGGAGTCTTGCTCTGTCGCCCAAGCTGGAGTGCAGTGGCGCGATCCTGGCTCACTGCAAGCTCCGCCTCCTGGGTTCACGCCATTCTCCTGCCCCAGCCTCCTGAGTAGCTGGGACTACAGGCGCCCGCCACTGCGCCCGGCTCATTTTGAGTGTTCAGATTTTCAGCAGGATGTTCAATTGAGGGCCCACCTCTTTCCTTATTTTGTCTTATATGCTACTATTTAAAACTGCATAATAAGTTCTCTGAATGTGTTCTAGTATACGAATCCTCCTTTGTTTCCAGCTCTGCCTGAATTTAAGGATTGGGCAAGTGTTAATAATATACCCTTGTCCATCTACCAAGATGACCATCAGGATCTAAGTTTCAAGTTGTCTTTTGTAGGGAGGCAGTTTATGTTGCAATAGTTGCACTCTTGTCTTGGCCTTCTGATGACTAATAACACTCAGCTGAGGTGTAGGTTGGTGCTAAAAGTTCACTCAGTGGATTACATTAGATAAATGACCATTGTGGGGCTCAATTCCACTGTGTCAGCATCTTTGGGCTGGCATGTAATCAAGGGATGTAACCTACTTTTGCCTTCTGCTGGGGGCATTCATCTCTAATGGTGTGCTGCTTTTCCGCCTCACCTTGACCAGATTGTCCACTTGAGAGGCCCAATCAAGACTCCTTGATTTGGCCCTCTTGAGCCATGTCACACTGGGCCGAAACAGAATATGCTTTTTTCTACTTTTGAACCCCACAACAGTGACTAGTGTGTTCTTTGAGTGAATTGGCTCTTTGAGCCAGGCGGTTGAGAGACTTAAATGTTGCTTGGGCTATTTGTAGTAAACTCAGTATTAGAAATGCTAAATAAAACCTTTTAGTGTTTGGGGAAAACGAATCAGAATTTGAGGACTTGTCACCTGTTTTAGGTTCCAGTATTCTAGTGGCACCTGTAGAAGGATTATCGAAAACTTGAACTGAGCTTTCTGGGCAGTTCTGGGGGGAGTGAAGGGGACGAGGTAGATCCTGGTACTGAATTACTAATTCTGATTTGACTGCAAACAGAATGTCTTTTAGTTAGCAAGCAAATGACTAAAGTAAACAGCTAGGAACAGGCAAACAACTTCTACTCTTCATACTAGAGTATCTCAAAGGAATAGAGAATTGGTAGTGAGATTTATTAACTTAATTATTTGGCTTTGGCCCAGGTTAAAGATTTTGGACTTAATTTATATGCTGTTGCTGGGTATAAAATGCTCTATCCCTTGGGTTACTAAGCTCTCTCCACTTCATTTTCATTTCAATGGTTTATTGTAACTGAAGTATGAAAATATCCTGTAGGCTGAAGTTTCATCAGCCAGTTTGGAGACTGGTGGCTCTTTTCTAATTTTTGAAAGGGGGCGGGTGGGTAGGAGGGGACTTGAACACAAGGAGAAGCCATTGACTCCTACATTGGCTACTAACTGTGTTTGGGGAAAGAATCCGAAAATTTAAGTAAATTGGATTTTCAGAGCTGAGCTGGCCTTTTAATTTAGGGTACCAGTAGATTTGTTTCTTACACTTTGCAGGCTTTTGGACAAACTCTTCTGAAAGGTGGGCAGCCTAGAGAGCCAGTTGATGCCACTTGCTATTGGAGTTGTGGGTAAGTGGTTTTACATTGCATTACACGACTTAAAGGTGATCTGATTTTGCTACTGTTTTGGTATACTGATGCTCTTTGAATTACAGTGGGGTTACCTTTGATAACCCTATCGTAAGTTGAAAATATTGTAAGTAAAAAACGCATTTAATATACCTCACCTGCCGAACATCATAGCCTAGCCTACCTTAAACATGCCAAGAACATTAACCTGCAGTTGGGCAAATGCATCTAACAAGCCTATTTTATAATGAAGTATTGAATATCTCATGTAATTTATTGAATAAATACTGGAAGTGAAAAACAGAATGGTTGTGTAAGTACTTGAAGTAGTCTGGGACTATCTCTATGTGCTGTAGTAAGATTTAATTGTGCACTATCTGCCGGTTGTTTTGAGGTGAAGAAGTGGTAACTTAGATTGAAACAATGGTAATGACGTGGTAACTCCTGTTTTCCCGGGTCTTGATAACGTAAAATTATCTCTTTGTGTCTGTTCATAGATATTGATATCAGTGAACCAGAATCGGTTCTCTCTAAATGTTGAGACTGTTCTGAAGCTCTTTGCACAATGGACTCGGGTTAATTGAATTAGTGTCTTTCAGTTCAAATCTAGTTTCACTAGTTCTTATGTCCATTTTTCTAGATGATGGTGAATCCTATTCTTTTTGGGTGGCGGGAAGAGATTACCACAGAACTTGACCGTTAATTAGTGAATAATTATAAACTAGAGCTGAACATATTTACATCCCCTTGGTATCCTGGGGGATTGGTTTTGGACCCCTTGGATACCAAAATTCTCAAATGATCAAGACTCTTATATAAAGTGGGTAGTATATGGGAAGGTGCAGGGAGTGGCGGTGATGCACATCTGTAGTCCCAGCTACTTAGGAGGCATTTCCAGATTACTTATTAACCTAATACAGGTTGGGTGAGATGGCTCATTCCTGTAATCCCAGCACGTTAGGAGGCTACTACAAATACCTGCCCCCTTTTTTTTTCATTATGTGGGAGGATTGCTTGGAGACCAGGAGTTCAAGTCCAGCCTACGCAACGTTGTCAGGCCCCGTCTCTACAAAAAATTTAAGAAACTTAGCCAGGCATGGTGGTGCGTGCCTGTAGTCCTAGCTACTGGGGTGACTAAGGCAGGAGAATTGCTTGAACCCAGGAATTGGAGGCTGTAGTGAGCCATGATGGAGCTGCTGCCCCCCAGCCTAGGTGACAGAGCAAGACTCCATCTCAAAAACAACAGCCAAATACAATGTAAGTGGTATGTAAATAGTTGCTGTACTGTATTTTTTAAAATTCATATTATTTTTTATTATTGTGTTGTTGTTATGTATTTTTTCCAAATATTTTTGACCCATGGTTGGTCGAATCTGCCGATGTAGAACTTGTTAATGCAGATGGCCAATTGCACTGAAAATGAGAGAAAAGGTTGGAAGTGGCTCAAACTCTTATTCTTTGAAGTTGTGATATGTTGAAAGAAGAGAATGGCAGATAGGGAAATCATTCTCTTTAGGATGTATGCAAATGAGACCTTCTTTAAATACCATACATTAGAATAGGGTATCTTAGTCAATCAGTCTTGAGGTGGTGATTAGCTCTTGTGGCAAAATAAGTCACCTGTGCCCAGTGCCTGGATACCAGCCTGGTTGCATGCAGAGGCAGACATGTCGATGACTCCTCTTACCTTCCTGAGGGCTTGACCTTGTTCAAGAGTGTCCTTTGAACAATACTATGTTGTTGAATTGCCACACAGAAGCTTGGATTGCATAGTGTTGGGAAGCATCATCCCTGATCCTTTTGTGCCCTGCTTTGCTGGAGGGCTCAACCGCAAGACCTGGTGACTAGAAATAATTGTCACTTGGGCCTGCAGATTCACACCAGGTCTGATGAATGACTAAGGATCTCGGATAGCAGCAGTGTGTAGTGTGGGACTCTTCATTTTTGAGACTGCTTAGCATCTCGGAGCCACTGCCCCTCTTTCTGCCTGTTGGTCCAAGAGAAAGTGTTGTAAAAACCTACCCCTTTTTTATTTATTATGTATTCATTTATTTTTTGAGACAGGGTCTCTCTGTGGCCCAGGCTGGAATGCAGTGGCAACGATCAAGGCTCACGGCAGCCTCAACCTCCCGGGCTCAAGCGATCCTCCTCTCTCAGCCCTCCTGAGTAGCTGGGACTACAGGCCTGCACCACCACGCACCACTAATTTATTGTATTTTTAATAGAGATGGGATTTCGCTGTGTTGCCCAGGCTGGTCTTGAACTCCTCACCTCAAGTGATCTGCCTGCCTCGGCCTCCCAAAGTGCTGGGATTACAGGCGTGAGCCACCACACCTGGCCTGCCCCTTTATTTTAGTAGCAGATTGTTTCCACACAAGCAGCAGAGTTGGGTGATAGCTTTTAGCTGTCTATCATTCATGATGAGTTTGAACTCTATGCAGTGTTTGCTTAAAGTGGATTAGTATGTGTCCTTTAATTTTGATTCTGAACGAGTCTCAAGTCATAGCTTTACTACATTGAATTCTGTTAATTCCTCTTCCTGAAGTTTAGGAAAAGTAGGAAAAAGTCAAACCCTTGCAGAATCTTAGCATATCTGGCGTTTATTTCAAGCTGGGCTTGGAGGAGCCCTCTCCAGCCATCGTTGAAGTGTGCTTGTGGCAGGGATGAGGGGGTTTTGCTGTTTTCCTTCTGTTTCATGTTACTACTTCAGTTTGTGAAAAGTAACTGTAATATTCTGTTATGTTGGGCTACCCTATAAGATTCTAGTTGAATAAAATGTTCTGAGGCTGAAAACAGGTTGAAAAGTGGTGATTTTTAGTGGGAAAACAGAAATCAAGAAAAATGAGTAGGCCGGGCGTGGTAGTGCACTGCATGCCTGTAATCCCAGTACTTTGGGAGGCTGAAACGGGAGAATCTCTTGAGCCCAGGAGTTTGAGACCAGTCTGGGCAACACAGTGAGACCCCATTTTACAAGAAATAAGAAAGAGGAGCTGGGCATGGTGGTGTGCACCTGTAGTGTCAGCTGCTCGGGAGGCTGAGGCAGAAGGATTGCTTGAGCCAGAAAGGTCTGGCTGCGGTGAGCTGAGATCGCACCACTGCACTCTAGCCTTGGTGACAGAGTGAGACCCTGTCTCATTTAAAGAAAAAAAAAAAGATGAGTAAATGCTTAAAGTCACAGAGCAAGCTCTAGGCAGCAGCAGGGCTAGAATCAGGCCTTCTCTGCACTAATTCTTGTTCTCTCTATTGCACTGTATCTGTCAAACAAGTCGGTGTAGGCACCCGATAAAGTTGAGTTTAATTGAATCCTTGGTGTTTGGACTCTGTATTCTTGGGTTCTGTACTCAAACATTTTGTCACAAACTCTTCATCTTTCAGAGAAGACTCCTTCTTCTCTGAAAGGGGTGCAGTGAAGCATATGTGAAGCGAAGTTATTAATGGGTAATGGGGTGGGAGTCTCCTTAGTTTTAGTAGTGGTTGTGGATACTTAATAGAGAGTTGGCTTTTTTTCTTCAGAATAGTTCTGAAAGTGACCATATTACATTCAAATAGGAGTTGAGACATTATCCCTGTAAGTTTTCTTTTTTCCCCCAAACCAAACCCCAAAATGGCCAGTGCACTGTAAGTTTTTCAGATAAGCAAGTGGGCCTGCTCTCAAACACCTGTGCAAAGTGCTGAACCAGACTTCAGTTTCCTGTGACCTGCCCTGGAATCTGAAGAGGAAAATCCAGGTGGATCCATGGACAGAACAGCTTTTGAACAGCTCTGTGGAAATAACCAACAAGGACATGCATTCCTTATTTTTAAAAAATATCTGTAAAGCAAATTGGCTTTGTGTCTACTTAATGACTTGCCTAGTAAGTGCTCTTTAAACAGGAGGGGAAGGTGAATAATACCATTACAGTGAGGGTGCCAGGACTCTAGCAGTGTGGGTCCTACAAGCCGGCATCCAGGGGCACACTGAAGTCTCCGGCCCTTTGAGGAGGTGTTTTTCCCAGTTGTGACATTTTCTTCCTTCTCAGTAAGTGGAATTAGAGAGTGAGGAGTGATAGAGTGAATGCTCTGTGTCTACTTTTGAGAATGTTGTCAGGTTCTTTTTCTCTTAGAAATGTAGTTGTTTTTTGATATAGTCACTTGTTCAGTCGTTTACTCAAAACAATTGGTGTATCTCATGCCCATGGTGAGGAGCATTCTGCTTGAGAGTTTCCTAACTTTTTATAAAAGAGAAAAGCTGAAAGACTTCCAGAGAATTAAGATGGGAGGTTCAGTTGTCGGAGACGAGCTTGTGTAGGGTAGCTGGCCTTATGAGAGGGCACAGTGGTTGGTGGTATTGTGGACTGGGGAGAAATGCCCATCACTGGTCTAGCTGGGAGAGGGTGGAAAATACTAATAGTGTACTTACTGTGGACAGAGGGTAGGGAAGGAGCAGGCCCACAAAATTGCCCAACTCCAGGGAACGCCATTCACAAGAAGGGGACAGGGTCCTCTGGAGCTGGCAGGTCTCTGACCACAAGTCCTCTCTTCCCCAACTGGAAAGGATATTTCTGCCTAAGAGGGATGAGTACAGGGACACAATGGCTGCTTTGGCCAAATTGGTCTCCAAGATGGACTAATCAGCCATAATCCAGAGTTATCCCTGTTCCCAGCTAGACTACTGATGGGCATTTCTCCTCACTCCACACCCAGCCCACAATACCACCATCATCACCACTGTGCCCCCTTGAAGGCCAGCTACCCTACACGTACTCCTCTCTGACAACTTAACTTCCCATCTTGGAGACCGATCATCTTTACGGACTGCTGGCCAATTCCCCGCTCCCCAAGATCCCTGTCTCTTAGGGCTTTATTCTGACAAATCAGAAGTTGGTAAAGGAGGGATTGTAATTGTTTGTATCTGTTAGAGTGTGGGGTTAGAGAACCCTGGGTGGTGGCTCTTGACATTTAACAATGTTTGCTATCCAGACAGAACAGTTACATGTCAATTACTGAGGTAATTAATGATTCTCTTATGGGAACTGTAATGTGAAAAAACTACTAATTAAAGAAAATCGGCCAGGTGTGGTAGCTCACGCCAGTAATCCCAGCACTTTGGGAGGCCGAGGTGGGTGGATCACGAGGTCAGGAGTTCAAGACCAGCCTGGCCAAGATGGTGAAACCCCGTCTCTACTAAAAATACAAAAATTAGCCGGGCTTAGTGGCAGGCGCCTCTAATCCTAGCTATTCAGGAGGCTGAGGCAGGAGAATTGCTTGAAGCCGGGTGGCAAGAGATTGCAGTGAGCTGAGATCGTGCCACAGCAGTTCAGCCTGGGCGATAGAGTGACTCCATCTCAAAAAAAAAAGAAAAAAAATCATTTTTTACTTCACATTTCTACAACATCCACATTCTCTTTGGCAGGCCAATTTAGTTTGGTCTTTCTCCTTTAAAAAAAAAAAAAAAAATTCAACCAGGTACTGTGGTCTGTCCATAGAACCTGATTTCCTACTAGTGCCAGCCTGCAAGCAGTGCTCTGAATTGGTGACAGGTGTATATTTAATGAATAGATCAAGCAGGGACGTGGCTTCTGAGCATCAGAATGGTTAGTTTTAGTGTGAACCTCTTAATGAGGTTATTAATTATATCATTCCAGCAGTTCTTGGGCAGCAATTGAGTGTCCAGTAGTTCAGTTCTGTTACTGTGTGTAGTTAGCACAGACCCCACCTGTTTATTTCATTTTTTGTTTTGAGAGACAGGGTCTCGTCCTGTCGCCCAGGCTGGAGTGCAGTGGTACTGCCGTAGCTCACTGTTATTTCAAACTCCAGGCCTCAAGTGATCTCCCCACCTCAGCCTCCCAAGTAGCTAGGACCAGAGGCACACGCCACCATGGCTGGCTAGTTAAAAAAAAAATTTTTTTTGTGGAGATGGGGTCTTGCTTGTTGCCCAGGCTGGTCTCAAATTCCTGCCTCAAGTGATCCTCTTGCCTTGGCCTCTCAAAGTGCTGGGATTACAGGTGTGGGCCCCTAGACCCTCACATCCCACATATTACTTACTCATTCTCTCAAAATTGCCCCACTTCAGACGCCAGCTGCAGGTATTGGATATTTCTACGTTACCTGAACTTCTGCCCAGCAGACTATAAATTTGGAGGTTCCCATGATTTCCCATCCCAGGTTTGATAATTTGCTAGCATGAGTCACAGAACTCAGGAAAGCATGATATTTAGGATTACAGTTTTGTTATAAAGGACTTATTTATAACTCAGGAACAGCTGAATGGAAGAGACGCATAGGGCAAGGTATGAGTTGCGGGGTGCAGAGCTTCCATGCCCCTTCTGGTGTGCCACTCCTGGCTCATAAATGCATTTACCAATTCGGAAGCTCTCCCAGCCTCATTGTTTTGGAGTTCTGATTGAGGATTCATTACATAGGCATGGTCATTGACCATTGGTGATTGAACTCTGTCTCTAGCTAGCCCTCCCCTCCCCAGAGCTCAGAAAGTAGGGCTTTGAAGTCTAATCATGTGCTTGGTCTTTCTGGCTTGGCTAGCCCTTCACTGGAAACTATAAGGGCCCATGTGAAATCACCTTGTTAGCATAAACTCTGGCATGTGGTCCAGAGGGCTCTTCATGAATAACAAAAGACAGTCAGAAAATTCCAAGGGTTTTAGGAGCTCTGGCAAGAACCAGGGACAAAGACCAAATATATTTTTCTTATACTCCATTAGTACTCCAGTTTTGTATCGTGTAAGTAGTAATGGAATAAGGGTACCTAAAGTTGATTTAAGTGATAATTAACAATTGGCATTTCTTGACACACCAGATACTGCAAATTGATTAGCTTTAGATTATAAGCAGCAAATTCCTCCTTCAATCAGTATGAAATGGCATTCCCAGAATATTCAGTGTTCTTGAACTTCAGAGGTGCGTTAGGTCTATTCTTCCCTAATGCAAGAAACAAGCTTACTTTATAATACAGATTTCATGTTACTTTTTTTTTTTTTGAGACAGGGTCTCACTCAAGAAACAAGCTTACTTTATAATACAGATTTCATGTTACCTTTATTATTATTATTATTTTTTCACTCTGTCGCCCAGCCTGGAGTGCAGTGGCGTAATCTTGGCTCACTGCAACCTCTCCCTCCCAGGTTAAAGCGATTCTCCCACCTCAGCTTCCCAAGTAGTTGGGATTACAGCACGTAATTACACCACACCTGGCTAATTTTTTTTTTTTTTTTTTTTTTTGAGACGGAGTCTCGCTTTGTCACCTAGGCTGGAGTGTGCAGTGGTGTGATCTCAGCTCACTGCAGCCTTCGCCTCCTGGGCTCAAGCAGCTCTGCCTCAGCCTCCCAAGTAGCTGGGATTACAGGCATGTGCCACCATGCCCGGCTAATTTTTGTGTTTTTAGTAGAGATGGGGTGTCACTATATTGACCGAACTGGTCTCGAACTCCTGACCTAAAGTGATCTGCCCACCACGGCCTCCCAAAGTGCTGGGATTACAGATGTGAGCCACTGTGCCTGGCCCTGGCTATTTTAGAAGAAATGGGGTTTCATTATGTTGGCCAGGCTGGTCTCGAACTCCTGACCTCAAGTGATCCACCTGCCTCAGCCTCCCAAAGTGCTGGGATTACAGGCGTGAGCCACCGTGCCCGGCCCATGTTACTTTTTAATATGACTTTTTAAAAGGTTTAGATATACATAATGGGCCAGGCATGGTGGCTCATGCCTGTAGTCCTAGCACTTTGAGAGGCCTAGCCAAGGAGGATCACTTAAGCCCACCAGTTCAAGACCAGCCTGGGCAACATGGTGAAACCCTGTCTACAGAAAATACAAAAGTTAGCTAGGCATGGTGGTGCCCACCTGGGGTCTCAGCTATTTGGGAGACTGAGGAAAATCACCCTATCCTGGAAAGCTGAGGCTGTAGTGAGCTGTGATTGTGTCACTGCACTCCATTCGGGGTGACAAAGTGAGACCCTGTCTCAAAACAAACAAACAAAAAATAGATGTACATAGTGCATTGGTTAAGGGAGCATAGGCTCTGGAGTCAGTCTGGGTTTGAGTCTGAACTTTATCACCAACTTGCCACTTGACCTTGGATGAGCCACTTCTCTCTCTAAGCCTCAGCTTCCTCATGTATGGAGTGAGGGTAATCACAGTAAATAGTTGGGAGGATTCAATTAGATAGTGCATTCGAAGGACATGGCACAGTGCTGGGCATAAAAACAAACATTTAATAACTTTAGCTATTATTGGCTGTATGGCATCCATTGCTATGCCCACCTGGAATGGCAGCTGACTCCCACGGAGTCAAGAATCGTGTATCATTTTACCTCCTCTTATAGTCAGTTTATGGGACAGTGTATAAAAGATTGCTAGGCACACAGTACAAGTTATCTATCATTTGAAAATAAAACCTGTCCTCTGGGTATCTGGGAAATACACTAGTGACTCTGTAATGGAAACTTCCAGCGTGCTTCCAAAGCTGGCCTAAAACCCAGAGATGGAAAATCTTCCTCCTGAAACCCTAGAGAGCCTGTATGAGTCCAGCAGTAGGGACAGGGGCTAGGATACTTGTTTCATGTGTCCGTGTGAAGAGATCACCAAACAGACTTTGTGTGAGCAACATGGCTGTTTATTTCACCTGAGTGCAGGCGGACTGAGTCCGAAAAAGGAGTCAGCAAAGGTGGTGGGATTATCATGAGTTCTTACAGATTTTGAGATAGGTGGTAGAGTTAAGAGCAATGTTTTGGGGGCAAAGGGTGGATCTCACAAAGTACATTCTCAAGGGTGGGGAGAATTACAAAGACACTTCTTAAGGGTGGGGGAGATTATAAAGAACATTGATCAGTTAGGCTGGGGCAGAAACAAATCACAATGGTGGAATGTCATTAGTTAAGGCTATTTTCACTTCTGTGGATCTTCAGTTGCTTCAGGCCATCGGGATGTATACGTGCACTTTACTGGTGACATGATGGCTTAGCTTGGGCTCAGAGGCCTGACATTCCTATCTTCTTATATTAATAAGAAAAATAAAACAAAATAATGGTGAAGTGTTGGGGTGGCGAAAATTTTTGGGGGTGACATGGAGAGATAATGGGCGATGTTTCTCAGGGCTGCTTCGAGCAGGATTAGGGGTGGCGTGGGAACCTAGAGTGGGAGAGATTAAACTGAAGAAAGATTTTGGGGTAAGGGGTGATATTGTGGGGTTGTTAGAAGGAGCATTTGTCAATACTTGGATCAAGAATTGGAAACTGATCCAGGAGACATTTTTGTCTTTGACTGTATGCTTTGAGGTTCAGCTAGTTGGGCAAAACCACATTAGACTCTGGGAAAAGAAATAGATTTATTTCAGCCAGTCTAGATAATGTTTGACAGAGTCTCAGATAAAGTGAAAAGCCCAGATCCACATGCAAAAGGGCTTCCTGACTGCTCAGAGTTTACTTGTTGGTGAACTCCTGTGAGTCCGGGTCTCTAATTCTTCCTGTGGCTCAACAACCAAGAGAGTCTACTGTAGTGGGACTACCACTGGACTGAGTCCTTAGTTCCAGTCTAGACTCTGCCACCATTGCTGTTTTTCCTTGGGCAGATCACATCCCCTCTCAGTCTATTTCTTTAACTAAAACATAAAGGATTTAGGACTAAATCACTCTTTCTCAAGGTGTGGCTTTGGTTACACTTGTAATTTATATGTTGCTGAAATGAATAGTCACGTGTTTTTTTTACTGCTGATGGTGCGTAAGATGATTTTCGGTGGTACATGATGAATACTTTTCATTTACTAGTTCTGTTTTTTATTGTATTTACTTATTTTTTGAGATGGAGTCTTGCTCTATCTCCCAGGCTGGAGTGCAGTGGTGCGATCTTGGCTCACTGCAACCTCCGCCTCCTGGGTTCAAGCAATTCTCCTTCCTCAGCCTCCTGAGTAGCTGGGATTACAGGCGCCTGCCACCACGCCCGGCTCATTTTTGTATTTTTAATAGAGACGGTTTCACCATGTTGGCCAGGCTGGTCTTGAACTCCTGACCTCAGGCGATCCACCCTCCTCTCAAAGTGCTGGGATTACAGCATGAGCCACCGCGCCTGGCCTAGTTCTGTTTTTTAATGTGTATGAATGAAAACGTAACTATCATATCACACCTATGAATTCATGGACAGTAGTGCTTAGGATGATACTAAAGTCATGTCAAAGACAAAACTGCAACCAGTTTAGTTTCCAGATCTCAACTGGCTGTATTGCAATTCTAGAATTGGGCAATGTTTCATTCCATAATATAGAATAAGTGTTTAGATGAGCTAAGCAGGAGTTGGCTTTATAGACAGAAGGGCTGAAGAAAGCAGAAGCAAAGAACAAAGAGTGTATCAGTCTTTGCAAAGCTGCTTTTCTTGTAAGGCAGGACAGGGAGACAGAACAATAGAGAAATAACTGAATAGTTAGCATTAGATTACTTCAAACTTTTGTGTGTGTGTGTAAGGATTAGGGAACTTCATTATCATGCCAATTAAGATTTAAACATGGAGTTTGGGAAGTTGGATGTTATCTCTTTTTCTTGGTTTCTGGGAAGGTCAGATAACAAACTTAGTTTGGGCATGAATGACTCCAGTTTGATTTTTAGTCTGGTCTCTTGGAGCCTAGTGCAGGAGCTTGGTCCAGAACCATGGCCTTCTATCATTTTTATTTAACAGTAGATATATATTTTAAAAAAGCTTTTAAGACAAATATTAGGTAAACAGTAGATGGGATGGTAAAGATGGGATACGAATGGCTGAAGTTTGTAGGTTTCAGGACTCAGTAACTCTAGTGCAGTGCCACACCTTATTTAATGAAGTCTTTGTGGTGATGGCCACAGCTGAGCAGGTCCAGATTTCAGGACTTAACGACTTGCCTTCAGAAGTCTCAGGCAAAAAAATAAAGACTTGACTATCTCAAGCAAATTGACAAATTTCTTTTTTGCATTCATGGCAAAAATACCCACAAGTAGATTTTGTAGAATGTAAAATATCATAGACATTAGTGTTGGTGGCCTTTTTTTTTTTTTTTCCCCCAGTGGAAAAATTAATAATATTGTTTCCTCTTTCACCTTTAGCAGTTTCCTGGCTACCTGGATTGCTCCACAGTTCCTCATTGTTTGCTGTTGGGACGTTCCACGGTTAGAAGTAAAGTAAAGTTAGGGTCTGACTTGTTCTTTTCTTGTGGGAGAAAAACCCTAATCGCTTCTTGAACCCAAGCCAGTGCATGGATTCAAGGCTCTGTCCCATCTCAAGAGCTGACCTGTACATTACTTCTTCCTTGTGACAGTGGGACATGTGCCCTAAAATGACATTAAACATTGAGGCAGGCAGTACTTAAAATCTCATTTCACTTTGTCATATTGCTCATAATTCAACATAGTGGGGTCTTGAGAAGGAAAACGATAGAAATGTAGAAATGATACAGACTACTGTGGGAGGCACTTGCTTTTTTAGTAAAACCCAGAATAAAACGGAAATCTCTGTTAAGCAATAGAAGCCGAGAAAGCTGCTTTCAGATGTAGTTTATGGTTTTTTTTTTTTTTTTTTAAGCCTTAATTACCTGTAGTCCCTAGACATTTTCTCTGTATCTTAACACTGTCATCCTTCATTATCTACAGTTGGGTGTTGGTCTGTGTTTGCAAGTGATCTTGTTGAATTAACACCCTGTAAAGGGCCATGGATCTGGTATAGCTCCTTGTAATAAGTTATTTAGTGTTTCAAATTTTAGTTTTAAAAAATTGCTGTAAAGATGGTTCCAAGTGTGATAGCTCCCTGTGTCAAGTGTTACTAGTGAAGATTAGGTTAAAATAGAGCAAAATGCCGGGTGCAGTGGTTCACGCCGGTAATCCCAGCACTTTTGGGAGGCTGAGGCAGGCGGAATCATGAGGTCAAGAGTTGGAAGCCATCCTGGCCAACATTGTGAAACCACGTCTTCACTAAAAATATAAAAATTAACCGGGCATGGTGGCAGGTGCCCATAGTCCCAGCTACTCAGGGGGCTGAGACAGGAGAATTGATTCGCTTGAACCCAGGAGGCAGAGGTTGCAGAGAGCTGAGATCATGCCATTGCACTCCAGCCTGGTGACAGAGTGAGACTCTGTCTCAAAAAAAAAAAAAAAAAAAAAAAAAGGCGCAAAATGGTGGCAGTGATATAGCCCAAGATTATTCTCCTACTTTGTTTTATTTATTTATTTTGAGATCGGGTCTCACTCTGTTGCCCAGGCTGAGTGCAATAGCCTAATCATGATTCACTGCAACCTCGAACTTACTTCATTTATTTAATACAAGGTTTCTACATGACTTCATAATGAGAAACTCTCAGATGTTTCCCAACTGAGGTGGGATCTGTGCTTCAATTCCTCATACTTTGTAAATTTTGATTTTGTCATTCTGTCTTGTCTCTAGAGATGTGCCATTGACAAGGGGGAAAAAGCCTTTTACTGAAGGCTGTGTTTTGCAGGATTACAAGTCTGCCTTCCCACTAAGATCTAATTGACGACACGCGCAGCAAGCATCCTTTGAGCAGATCTTGAGTTCAAACCAAGAACTCCTTGGATATAAAATTACAAGACCACCTACTTGTAGATGTCAGGTTTCTAGAACATCCCATTTCCTGTGGTGCTGAAGTTAGTCATTATATGTAGGCAATGGCTGATGAGTCTGGATATATTCTGAAAGGGGAGGGGCCGAGTTGTGACATTCACCCTTGGTCTGCAGACCAGGTTTTGCAAAGCTAGAGTGGGGCTGTTTGTTTTCTTCTCTTCTTGGGAAATTGCCATTGGATCAGTTTGTCTTGGTTAAGTAAGATCTTTTGTGGGTAGCTGAGCAGTTGGGCTTTTAAAGATGAGAGCCACATGAAAGAAGACTGTTCTTTCCCAGTCATACAAATAATTATCTCCATGGTCGTATAATCTCCATAAGAAGTATGAGCATTTGAGACCACACATTTAAAAACTTAACATATAACAGAGTCAGAAGGAAAGATGTACAACATTGTGGCAGAGGTCTTCTCATGGTAGAATAACCTTTTAGTTTATCCAGAATCTTTTCACTTCTAAAATAAAGCCCTTTTAGGATGGTAGAAACTTGAACATTCATGGTAACTTGAAGTAAAAAAATAAAAATGTTTAATTGAAGACTTAATCTTTAACTCTGACTTTAAAACTTTTCTAGTCAAAGAGCTGGAATTGCTTAATTTATCAGAGCATTTGCTTTTCCAAGTTTACAGCTCTCAACCGTTGATTGGCCTAGCAGAAAGAGATAATAAAAAGTTATGCAACAGGTAAAAATCTTTCCAGTTGCCTTTTCCCCATTTGGAAGGAAACCTGTTTTTCCTTCCCTCTGAGCAGTTTGGCCTAAGCTCCTCCCCGTTCTGATTTGCATATTTACTATTTGCATACAGTACTTCAATTGATTCACTCAACAGAAAGTTCTAAAGATCTCCAGTATTTAATACTTCTGATACAACCTGCTTAAGCAAAAGAATTTTCAATTATGATAGCAATTTAACAGAACAAACCTTTTAAAAACACACTTTTAACGTACTGAAGTTACTGAAACTCTAAAATCTGAAATGCTCTAAAATTCAGAACTTTTGATTCCTGACATGAGGCCCAAAGGAAATGTTCATTGAAGAATTTCAGATTTCAGATTTTTGTATTAGGGATGCTCTACTGGTAAGTACAATGTTAATATTCTAAAATCTGAAGTTCAGAAACCAGAACACTTCTGGTCCCAAGCATTTGGGGTAAGGGATCCTCAACCTGTACAAGATATTTTCTCGCTAAGAAGAGCCAGACTGTAATTTTCAAGTTAGAAATCTATGAGCAAAAGACTGGTGTTCTCAGACAGAATGTAGATCATTCATAGGGTACTTCTGAAACTAAAAACCAGTTTTGTAAGCTAAAAAATTTTGGCGTTCAAAATGTAATGCTTTCATGGTTGTATTCAAAGTGAACCGTATGTATTCTGAATTTTTCTGAAAGACTGACTCTAGGATTGGATACATCGTATTTCAGGAAGGAGAAATGTGTTTATATGTTGCCAGCTACTTGTTCCAGTAATTTTTAGTGCCTATTGTAGATCTTGCTCTTAAGGACCTCATCCTCTGGTTAGAACATTAGATAGAGACAATTAGAAAATGTTGTAAAACCAGTGCTATAAAAATAGCAGTGCTGGCTGAGCGCGGTGGCTCACGCCTATAATCCCAGCACTTTGGGAGGCTGAGGTGGGCGGATCACCTGAGGTCAGGAGTTCGAGACCAGCCTGACCAACATGGAGAAAACCCATCTATACTAAAAAAAAAAAAAAAAAAAAAATTAGCAGATTGTGGTGGCACATACCTACAATCCCAGCTACTCGGGAGGCTGAGACAAGAGAATTGCTTGAACCCAGGACGCGGAGGTTTCGGTGAGCCGAGATTGCGCCATTGCACTCCAGCCTGGGCAACAAAAGTGAAACTCCATCTCAAAAAAAAAAAAAAAAAATGCAGTGTTATAAACGAAGGTGCTGAGGGGCAGAGAGGCTCTCAGTCAGGAAGGAGTCCTGTGGAAAGTAAAATCCCAGCACAAGGCATGAAAGAGCAAGACTAGAGAAAGGAATGGGGAGGGATTCTGAGCAGTGGTAACAGTGCGCATAAGACTAGGCCGGGCACGGTGGCTCACACCTGTAATCCCAGTACTTTGGGAGGCCGAGGTGAGCGGATCACAAGGTCAGGAGTTCGAGACCAGCCTGACCAACATGGCAAAACCCCATCTCTACCAAAAATACAAAAATTAGCTGAGCGTGGTAGCATGCGCCTGTAATCCTGTCTACTTGGGAGGCTGAGGCAGGAGAATCGCTTGAACCCAGGAGGCGGAGGTTGCTGAGCCGAGTTGCACCACTGCATTCCAGCACACGTGACAGAGTGAGATTCCGTCTCAAAAAAAAAAAATGTAAACACATTTCCCCACCTAACTGAAAGGATGCTTGGAAATTAGGGGAGCAGACGAAATGTTTGGTGAGTTTCCTCTGTCTCTGTCACAGGGGTAGGGACTTGTGTAAGCTGCTTTAGTTCTGAGCTTATTTCCTCATCTGTAAAATAGGGATAGCATAGGAACCTCTGAGAGCAGCTGTGGAGAGTAAATGCTATCATGACTGTAAAATGACTAACGTTGTGTCAGGTACAATAAAGGTATTGGAGGGAACCTTCATCAAGCTTGGTTGAGATTTCCAAGCTATGGGTCATATCTCATTGGTGGGTTATAACCAACAATTAAAATGGAAAAAAAAAAAAAAAGAAATAGTACAAATCAGTGCATCATAGAAGTAAGGGTAAATATTGAGTAGATTGTTTATTTATTTTTGAGACAGGGTCTTGCTCTGTCACCCAGGCTAGAGTGCAGTGGCACACTCATTGCTCACTGTAACCTCAAAGTCCTGAGCTCAAGCAATTCTCTCTGTCAGCCCCCTGAGTAGCTTGGACTAGAGGTGTGCATCACCACACACGCTTAATTTTTAAAAATTTTTTGTAGAGACAGAGTGTCACTGTGTTGCCCGGGCTTGGGTAAATATTTAGAAGGTTAAATATTCATGGAAATTTTCTTTGAGTTATACATGGATTTATATGTGTGCATTGGGTAAGGATATAAAATATATTTCTCACTGAAGATTGCCGTTAAAGTTTGAAACTACTTGTGTAGTCCAGACTCTCATTTCTCAGTGACTCAAAGACTTAGCACACCAAAGCAAACAAAAAACCACTCTATCAGAGTATGCTGTTTTGAAGGATGCGATTTAAACCTTCAGGCCTAAAAAAAAATAGTGTTGAAAAGCATTATCCTTAATTTAAGAGTTTGAATTTTGGCTCTACTGCTTACTACCTCCTAGGGTATTATTGGAGTGTTGGATTGTTTTATTAGTTGATATGTATAAAAATGTTTTAAGAATGATGCCTAGTAAACCTTGGGAAACTATTTATGGACATTGTTATGTAAAAGTGGTAGTACTCTTCATTTAGGTAGATTTGTGCAGTACACTAGGGGCATAGTAGGTGCTTATTTTTCATTTGATTCTTTAGAAAGTATCTCTTAGGTGCCAGTTAGCCATTTTCTGTTCTTTCTTTCTTTTTTTTTTTTTTGAGACAGGGTCTTCACTCTGTCATCCAGGCTAGAGTATAGTGGCATGATCACTTCTCACTACAGTCTCAGCCCCCTGGGCCCAAGGGTTCCTTCTAACTCAGTCTCCCAAGTAGCTGGGACCACAGACATGTACCACCAAGGCTGGCTAATAAAAACTGTGTGTTTTTGTAGAGACTGGGTCTCCCTACGTTGCCCGAGCTGGTCTTGAACTACTGCGCTCAAGCAATCCTCCTGCCTTGGTTCCCAAAGTCCTGGGACTGGAGGTGTGAGCCTTTGCATTATGCCACGTTGACCCTTTTTGTGTCATCATACACATTCCCTGTCTTCTTGGAGCTTGCAGTCTAAGATGCTGTCACTAGAATAACAACAGCCTTTCTCTTCTATGTACTTTTTATATTTGACTCTTTTCTTGGGAGCCATGAATGTTTTTGTCCCAGGGGAATAAATAATGTATAATGCATTTAAGCCTTGGATGCACAATAGGCATAATAAAGTATATTATAATAAAATATCATCTTAGGCACTTAAAAAATTCAGTGAGAAGGACTTACTGGGAGAAAGAAATTATAAAACATTTTCTTTTCTAATTCTTAAAATATGTTTTTGGCCTGAAAGAAACGAGTGTCAAAGTTGTTTTTAAGATTATTAGGTTGATTTCTCTTACAGTGAGTAGTTGGTATCAGCAAACTGATTTGCAATGAGAAAGATGATGTGCCTTTTGCTGAGCAGTGGTGGATAATGAGACTTCCACTTCAATAAGCCCATTGGCAATACCGAGTTGTAACCTGGGTGAATAGGAGTTAATCCTGGCTGGCTGGCAGAAGTAGATTTGTTATATAATTTATGATACCCAAAAGTCCTTTGGGTTGGTCTTTATTCTTATTATCATGACAGTATCCATCTAGGCCTGAAGATTAATTTTTGTTGTTCTCATCTAGTTCCACCAGAGTGATTCTCCTAACTGAAAGGGTAGTAACTTGTTAAATGCCTGCATTTGGCTTTTGCTTTGACACAAAGGTATGCTAATCAAGATTGGATGTTAGAAATCCAGAAATATTTCGGTGACTTATTAATAGTTTAGAGATTTTTTTTTCTCCTGTTAAACTCACTTCTGAAAAATGAGTCATATTCAGGGTTTCAAACATTTCCTCTTTGACCAGCCTCAAAAAAGGTTTATCAATGTTTCTGTCTTGTAGATTGCTGCTGTAATTCATTTGTGTCAGTCTTGCCACTGCTGAAGCAAACACAAGAGGGGTGTCAGTTTGGTTTTCCATCATTTGACACAAGCGAACTTCTTAATTCTGTCACTGGTGGACGATCACTGTTAAACCAGCCTGTACTATTTTTTATGACTCACTGAGAAGTCATGTGGTAGTGTGATACCCGGTCTCCAGCTACCAGTGTTTAAACTTGTAATTTTCAATATATTGTGTTAAAACAGACTTCTAATTCTGGCTATTTTTCTTTTCACTTTTAAGCCTAAAATTGGAAGCTCTGTTTTTATAAAACAGCTTCCTAGAAAAGTCACCGGTGTTGCTATTCTCTCTGTACCCCAAATATCATAACTGGGCCTGGGGGTGGGCAGAGTAAGAGCTGGCTGTTTCACATGGTTAAGCAGAATGTGTAGGCCTGCCAGCGGGCGGAGGTGGAATCTGCCCTTTGCTTTCTCAGCAAGTACCTCTGGCTTTGGGGGCCCGTTGAGGACTTTAGTTGTTGGCCTTTCTCGCTGTCATGTGAAACAAAGTTCATTGTCTCTGGTGGCTCTAAAGAGATGGAGGACCTTTACTGTCTGTGTCTCTTACCCTCTTTGACAAGGTATGTGCTTCAGCCCTCCAAGTTAAAAGTCACTCTGTCATCAAGCGAATGGTGGTATAACATCTCAAGAGGTGTAACACTGGCCATGAGTCCTTGTGTTTTAAGCAGTCGAATTCCTATTTAAAGCAAGCAGTATGCATTGTTCAAAAAATCTGCTGGCTGTTGCTCCTGCATCTCTAGACACCTTAAGTATGATGCCTTTATTTGTCGAGGTGGGGGAGGATGCATTTCAGACCAGCAGCCTGAGGCTTTTCACTGGTGTGTTCCCAATTGGTGAGCCCCTTGGTCTTCCTAGAGTGCAGTGCATGGCTGTGGCTTCAGTAAACCCTTGGACATAACACCCTGGCTGAAAAGAAAGGCAGAAGTGATTTCCATTAATGTGAATTTTTTCTAAGGTCCTGAGGTACAGGTCAAAAAGAGACATGACAGGTTGAACATCTCCCTATATCAGCTTCATATTCTAGCTTTTGCTGTATTTGAGGTGAAAATTAGCTTGTGAAGTGAGGAGAGATGGGACCGTGTACTGCTGGCTGAGAAGCTGTGTTTGTATCACATTATCTGAGAAACTCATAAGGTAAGGAATAATTGGAGTAATAATTGTCTCCTCTCTTTCCTCTCTGAAGGTAGAGGGTGCTTTGAGTGAGAGAGTCCAAGAAAAGATAGACCTTAAGAATCAGGGCTGGGCACAGTCCTCACACCCATAAACCCAGCGCTTTGGGAGACTGAAGTGGAAGGATTGCTTGAGTCTAGGAGTTCGAGACCAGCCTGGGCAACATAGCAAGACCCTGTCTGTACAAAAATAAAAATGAAAAAAGTAGCTGGGTGTGGTGCCATATGCCTGTAGTCCTAGCTGCTTTGGGACACTGAGGTGGGAGGATCGTTTAAGCCCAGAAGTTTGAAGTTAATAGTGAGCTATGATTGCACCACCGTACTCTGGGTAGGCAACAGAGCCAGATCCTGTCTCTAAAATGAAAAAATCAGCTCTTGAGAACTGAAATTGAGTTCTGCATCCTTAGGACTCAACTCCCTTTACGCTTTCCTGTTGAATGTTTGTTAACATCATCATATAATTTGAATTGGTTTAAATAGCTACCATTTATTGAGTACTAATTGTGTGTGAGAAAGTGCTAAATATCTCAGATTCAGCATTTATTCAATCACGAGTTCATACATTTAAAGCAATAAAGCCTTGTACAGAGCACGTGCTCAGTATCAGTGACTATTATTCCTTCTACAGATACTTATTAATGTGCCGTGTGCCACATAGCCTAGGTGCACAGGGTAAAGTGGCGAATAAGACAGATAAAACGACTGCTGTTAGAGGGAGCAGGCAATAAGTAAGTCAGCAGATTAGAATTTCACAGAGTTGTATGTGCCATGAAGAAGTAAAACAGTGTTGTGCTGAATTACAGGGAAGTGGCATTTGGATTGGTTGAACATGGAACACATATCAGCACATGAACTGAGATCCATCTCATATGAAGCAGCCATTTATTCTTCACAGTGACCTTTTTTCTTTTTTTTTTCATAGCAGAACTCAGTCTCATTTTTTTGTTAATTGATAAATAATGTATGTAGTTTTGGTACATGTGATAATTTGATACATTCATATTATGTGTAAAAATCAAATCAGGGTAATTGGGATATTATATCACTTTAAATATTTATCTTTTCTTTATGCCAGGATCATTTAAATTATACTCTTCTACCCTATTTTGAAATGTACATTAGATTATTGTTGACTGGAGTCACTGTACTGATTTTTCCAACACTAGGTCTTCTGTTTGTACCCACTAACCCACTTCTTTTCATCTCCCCCTCCCCTCCCCTTCCCTGCCTCTGGTAACCACCTAGAGAAGATAACCATCTCTCTCTTCCTGAGATCCACTTTTTTAGCTCACACATGAGTGAGAACATGTGCTATTTGTCTTTCTGTGCTTGGCTTATTTCACTTAACATAATGACCTCCAGTTCCATACATGTTGTTGCATATGACAGGGTTTCATTCTATTTTGTGACTGAATAATACTCCATTGTGTGTATGTACCACATTTTCTTTATCCATTCATCCATGGATGGGCACTCAGGTGGATTTCATATTTTGGCTATTGTGAATAAGTCTGCAATAAACATGGGAGGGCAGATCTCTCCAGTATATTGATTTTCTTTCCTTTGCACATATACCTAGTAGTGCAATTGCTGGATCATACGGTAGTTCTATTTTCAGTTTTTTGAGGGCTCTTTATACTTTTTTCCATAGTGGCTATACTCATTAACATTTCCACCAACAGTATACGAGCGTTCCCATTTTTCCACATCCTTGCCATTCATTATTCTATTTTTTTTTTTTTAATAACCATTTTAACTGGGGTGAGATAATATCTCATTGTGGTTTTGATTTACATTTCTCTGATGATTAGTGATGTTGAGCATTTTTTCATATACCTGCTGGCTATTTTCATGTCTCCTTTTGAGAAACATCTCTTCAGATCTTTTGCCCATTTAAAAATCAGATGAGGGTCTGGCACAGTGGCTCACGCCTGTAATCCCAGCACTTTGGGAGGCTGAGGTGGGTGGATCACCTGAGGTTAGGAGTTTGAGACCAGCCTGGCCAACATGGTAAAATACAGTCTCTACTGAAAATACAAAAATGAGCTGGGCCTGGTAGCGTGCGCCTGTAATCCCAGCTACTCGGGAGGCTGAGGCAAGAGAATCACTTGAACCTGGGAGGTGGCAGTTACAGTGAGCTGAGATCATGCCACTGCACTCCAGCCTGGGCGACAAATTGAGACTCTGTCTCAAAAAAAAAAAAAAAAAAATCAGATTATTATTATTATTTTGCTATTAAGTTGTTTGAGTTCCTTATATATTCTGGCTGTTAATCCCTTGTCAGATGGATAGTTTGCAGATTTGTTTTTTCCATTCTGTAGATTGTCTCTACACATTGTCGATTGTTTCCTTTGCTGTGTAGAAGCTTTTTAGCTTGATGTAACCCCATTTGTCTGTTTTTGCTTTGGTTGCCTGTGCTTTTAAGGTCTTACACAAAAAATCTTTGCCCAGGCCAGTGTCCCGGATCATTTCCCCAGTGTTTTCTTTTAATAGTTTCATAGTTTCTTGTCTTACATTTAAGTCTTCAATCCATTTTGATGTGATTTTTGTATATAGTGAGAGAGAGGGGATCTAGTTTTATTCTTCTGCATGTAGTCAGGGGATCTAGTTTTATTCTTCTGCATATAGTCATTTAGTTCACAGTGATTTGTTTTAGTTCCCATTTTCAACTGAGAAAACTGAGATGGAAGATGGTTAAGTGTGTGCTAGAGAGTTGGTAGAGCTGGGCTGCACAAACTTAGTCATTTTGTATCCAGTGCATGTACTGTCCCTCCTGGAAGGCACATGACTATACTGAAGCAGCTGAAGGAGCTGCAATATCTGTGCAACTGGTGTTTGAGTGAGAGAATTGAATGTTGGTTGCAGAACAGTCAAGACACTGAATGCAATTCAGAAAAGTTGCATGTGATTTCATGGACCCCCTATTGTTGGTTGCAATATTTGTGTATGTGTATGTGTGTGTGGGCACGCATGGGCGTGCATGAGCGCACGCAGTTTATTCTGGGGCCATAGTTGTCTTTGAATTTTCAAACTTATTGATGACTGAAAGAACTTACGGTGCTGCTGCTCTACTTTATAATTTTTTCATGTTCTTTCTTAAAATAGGGCCTAGCTGCTAGGGCAGGATTTTAATAGACAGAATTGTGATGGCCATTAGGTGGCAGCAATTTTGGCAGGTCATGTGGGTGGGAAGTGGGCAGGAACTGAGCAGGAATCATCAGATGTCTTACTTTGCAAAGCTTGCAGTACCACAATGCCTTCCAACAGGTATAGAGCTCTATTTTTAATTATCTGCTTATCTTCACACATGTTAATGTACTCTGGGGACTCATGCCACATGAGCATTTGTGAAAATAAGTAACTGTTAAAAAAAAAAAAAATCAAAGCCTAAACCTTGGGGCCTCAAGTTTCAACCTGCAGAGAACGTATTTCAATAAAGATGTGCAAACATGAGCATTTCCTGTCAGTCTTCGAAACTTAAACACTTTCTAAACAGGCTCTTCACTTCGTAAAATCAAAGAGAAATTGTCTGAGTGATAGGAATTGAAACCGAGAGGGCAGCCAAGTTCAGGTTAGATTTGGGCTTTCAGTTTCATGGGATATGGTTTAGATCAAATACCTGTTTCAGCTGGAAGGTTGATCATGTTATTGTACAGAGAAAGACTTCTGAGAGCTTTTGCTTTACAGCCTTTCACGTGGTGTCTGAATGCAGGGATGGGGTTCCTCCTTGGGAACAAGATGACGACAGCAAATATGTACACAAAAGAATAAAGCTCCTGAAGTACTCTGTGGCGTAATCTACTTGAAGGAGGTCTAATGGTGTAAAAATTTCAATTGGAAAGATTCTTTTAGCCAGTTAGTCATACCATCTTTTAAATAGCATCCTACTGGTCCACGTAGTTATAACGGAATTTGACAGCTTTCGTGAACTTGGGATCATTGGTCCTGTTGTTCAGCTAAGGGTCCTATGATATATTCGACTAGAAATTGTGGCCTAGTCAGTTAGATCTGAATTAGAACATCTAGCTATTAGATCTTCTCTCTCTTTGCTCTCTGAATAGAAGAGATCTGAGTGACATAGCTCTGTCTTGGTAGGGACTCTTTCAGTTGTGATAGAAAAACCCGACATCTGACGTATGCAAAGGAGAGTTCGTTGGCTCATACCTGTGAAGTTCAGGCTTTGATCTTGACTCTAGGAACAGTTGGATTCAGGGTGTAAATAATGCCTTCAAAATTCAGTTTCTCTTTGTCTCTCGGTGCTGCTTTCCACTTGGTGATTTCATTTTTGGGTTCTACGTGCATTTGAGCTGAGCCCCATGTGATAAACAGGGACCATTTAATCCTCACAGTGACCCTTGAGTAGGCATTCTTATTTTCACTGGTGGCTCTTTCTTGTAGCATCTCCAGCCTCCTGTATTTTCAGTGTTGAGATTCTCTCTGCCTGGCTTGTCATGGGCATATCCTGGATCCAGTCATTAAAGCCAGGGTCATGTTAGGCCTTGGTAGGCCTGAGTCCCATAGTTCTTTATGAACCCCACTCAGCCATATGGATGAGTGAGGGAAAAGGATCTGCTGGTGAAAATTGGGTAATCACCTGATGAAGAGCCTGGATGCTGGGAAGACAGACACGTCTGCTACAAATCTGTTCTTTGACCCAGTCTGTGGCTTGAAAGCCCATGTTAGTCTTCACACTAAATCTAGCCCATTGACCATTTCCAGGCATTCTACATTTCTCTTTTGAATGAGCCTCTTGCTCCCTGGGAATGTGAATCACTCAATCCATGGGCCAGACCCTTTTACCCCTGATGTTAAACCTTTGATAAGGGGACTGTTACTCATTAGACCTTAAGATGGTCATCATCTTTGTCCTCTTCTTTTCCTTGGAGGGAGTGTGAGGGGGAAGTTGATCTTCTTTTGAAAGAATAAATTGAGGAAATTTAGATGTGAGTGAAAGATGTCCTTAGGATTACGCTGGTTTTCTCCCCATTCCCCCGTCATTTAAAAACACTTTCTTAAAATCCCTGGAGCCAGAATCAGTGGATTGACTAAGTTTTTTGTGGTTTTTTTTTTTTTTTTTTTTTTTGAGTCAGAGTCTTGCTCCATAGCCCAGGCTGGAGTATAGTGGCGCAATCTCCCTCACTGCTACCTCTGCCTCCTGGGTCCTAGTTCAAGCAGTTCTCCTGCCTCAGGCTCCCGAGTAGCTGGGATTATAGGCATGTGCCACCACGCCCAGCTAGTTTTTGTATTTTTAGTAGAGACAGGGTTTCACCATGTTGGCCAGGCTAGTCTTGAACTCCTGACCTCGTGATCCACCCGCCTTGGCCTCCCAAAGTGCTGGAATTGCAGGCGTGAGCCACCGCACCTGGCCTGGTTAGCCTTTTTGATTGTGATTCGCAGTGAAGCAAGACTGAAAGGATATACTCCAAAATATTAATCGTAGGTGGTGAAATTAGTGATTGGCTTTTTTTTTTCCTTTATGCCTCTCTGTACTTTCTAAATTTCACAAGATAATTATGTAATACTTTTGGATTTGCCAGCAGGAAAGAGATCCTAGTGACCTCACTTTTCTGACCAGGTGACTGATGTGGTTGGAAGCAGGAATTCTTTTATTGTATGGGTCTTTTCTTTCCCTCTGTCTCTTCCTGTCTACTATGCATTAGCAGTCAGCCTCCATCGTGGGGAAAAAGCTGATAAATGTGGTCTTAATGGATTTAGGTGTTTTTTTTTTTTTAAGAATTAGCAAGCATTAAGAGATTGATTGGTTACCACGTGGTGAACCTGAGGCCTGCTTAGAGGCCATTGGCTTCCGAAACCACATCTCTACATTTGTGGTCATCCAGGTGCCCTTTAAGACATTTGGATGCAGTCATTTATCATCTGTATATTGTGTTCCTTCGTCGTCTTTGGACTCATTTCACAATTTCCTTTCTTGCCTTTTACTTAGATGCAAAAATCTAACCTTATCTCCAGCTCACTAATTTTCAGTCAGTTGCTGACTCCCAAGTTCCTGAGAAGGTGATTGAAAAATGAGCAGTTGATGTGGTAATTGGGTGTTTTGAGGACTAATCAGCTACAATCAGGTAAACCTCCAGGGTGGCTGATATCCATATGCTGACTGGAAGGAGGGTATTAGTGCTAATCAGTGGTTTACTTTCAGTGGGCTCTACTGAGGCTTCATCCTAAGGAATAAAACAAGCTGTAAGCTTATAACTGGAGATGAAGAGTACAGCAGGCATGCCATTTTTATTAGAGTGAAGTGCAGCACAAATCCAAGATGGCCTTCTTGTTTTAAACAGGGAAAGTCACTGGAAAAGCTGGTGTGAAAACAAAGAGTGACCTAGGAATTTGGTGCCCCTTCTTGATACCCCCCTTGCACATAAGTGGGTAGTTAGAAATGCCCATATCAATAGTGACAGCAAAAAATATTTCAAGTGTGGGTCAGTGAAATGATATGGCCCTTTTTTGGTTATTTTGAGTTATGTGGGATTAAACATGTAGCTCAGTTTGGAAGCCCAGAGACCAAAAAAATGGTTCATTATTTGGTATTTGGAAACTTTATAGTATGTGTGTGTGTTTTGGCTTGGCTGTACTTGGCAAGTAGGCATTTGTTCTAGCCAGCCCACACTGGCTTCAGTCCTGAGGCCTCAGCTGGACGTATATATATTTTTAGTAGTGTATTCAAAGGGTGCAATGTGAGGAACAGTGAGAACAATTTCAAAAAGAAATGACTATGCTAAACTGGCTGGTCTTAGTCATGTGACCTAAGATGATTTTATAGAAATATAGCCAGTTTTCTTTTTTAAAAGTTTTCTCTGTCCTCCCTACCCTCTTTCTCCCTTACTTCCTCCCTCTTTTCTTTTACACTTTTGAAACTGGTTGATGTAAAAAGTCACGGGTTCCTCCCCAACCCTAACTGGAACTGCTGTCTTAGCTTGTTGCTGCAGTACATTTTAGGACAAAAAGTCTTTTAAAAGCTGGAAAATAGAAGCAGACGGGTCTCGTTTGCTTTGGCAGAGGGATCGGCTTTCCCTCCCAAGTAGCTCTGGGTAAGACCTAATCTCCAAAGGTGATCTTTGAAGTCTTAAGTTGGAAGTGGCAGCAGCAACTCTGCATTTAAAGTGTTCCCTCAATCTTTCCTTGTTATTTTTGCACATTTACTTTCTAGGAAGTAGTTTACAAATGGACACCATCCATATTCCATCTTTTTCTCAGGTCATTCAGAGTCTGTGGCTGCCAGGTAGGATCAAGGGGCTCCTGTGGTCTTGCTGTGAGACTCTCCGGAGGATGGCTGTGCCAGTACAGCCGCCTCAGCCCTTGGCAGCTGTAGAAAAGCTGTCTGAGGAATTCATGTACTCATGTTCTCTGGCCTTTGGGTATCTGGCATATGTAGGAAGAAATAAAAACCTACACCCAGCTAGCTCTACAAACTATTTAGATGAAAGTTGAAAAGATGGGCTTTTTATATTGCTAATATGTAGGAGCACCAGCATCTGGCAGTGGTTTCTTGTTGCTGAATAGATTCTAGATGGGAACAGAATGGAGGAGTGGAATGGATTGGTCCCTTCTGTCAAGGAAGCCTCAGAGCAGATCTCAAGTGCCTTGCTGACACTGACTTTTGGTGCCAGCATTTGCCTCCTGTGTTTTAGCTCCTCATTTCACAAGTCTGTTCCTTGGGTGACAGGCTGTCCATCAGTAGCCAACAGACATTCCTCTGAGTGGGCTTCCTGACCCAGCGAGCCTCAGCAGTCAGTTTGCTTGGGTCTGTTTTCCACGTCTGGGCCTATTACTGACCCTCCAGAGATCAAACTAAGATGATTAAGGAGCGGGAAGCCTGCAAAACCAGTGTTTCCTATCCCACCCTTGTTCAGATTGGAGTAGCCCTGCTTTCCCTCTGCTTTTGGACTTATGCTTTTTCTTTGACTCTGATAGTCTTGGGCAAGGAGAACTGTGAGATCTGTTCACCAAGGAGGCAAAGTGCCTGTCCTCAGGAGGGTTGCACATTTGGAACTTTGGCCTCATTGAATGCCAAAAAAGGTGAAGGTAGTCCCAGAATATTGGACCTTGGAAAGACTAACCCAGACCCCTAACTTTAATGTCGGGGTCACAGAAACTCAGAGAGGTTAAGTGGCTTGCTCGAGAGTACACATTGCTCAGGAGGATTTCACAGCAGAACCAAAGGGGGTGTACTCTGTTCATATTGACTTGGTTCTTCAGGAATATACATAGGCGTTGATAGGATGTTGGACATTTTCTTCTTGGGGCATCAGTACCTCCTTAGGGGTAGGGGAATATCCTGGCACGCACACATCATAGCAGAGAACAGTAGTGAGACCAGTGATGCAAAGTGGCAAGTTTAGAGTCAGACTGCCTGAATTTGAATCCTTCTCCTCCACAGATTGGCTGTGTGATCTCAGGCCTCCTCTCTCAAGCTCTATTCACTTCCTCCCTCTGTAAAATGAAGATTATATTATCTTCCTTATAGAGTCATGGATAAAATGTGATAATTCATGGTCAATAAATGTATGTAATTATTTTTACAATATTGTTATTAATGTACTTTAATCACATGAGCCAACCATATCAACCCTCTCCCTCCTCCCTTCCATTTCATGCTTATAGACATTTAAGGACCAGAATAAGACCTGCCTTCTCTCTGAAACTTCCCCATAGAAAGTCTGGCAGACTGGTTTTATTTTCCAGTCTTACTGCTTAGTAGTTAAGAGACCTGTTTCCTAATCTAGGAAAGCTGCAACAACTCATTTCTTGAGGTTGTTGGGAGGCCTGAAGGTGATGATGAATATGAAGCATGTAGCCCCAGGCTCCACAGATACTGATTTCACGTCCCCAGTCCCTCTCTGCCTTTCTTTCTGTAATAGTGGTTCACACTTCTCTCTCCTTCTCCTGTCTACATTTGTACGGAGTCTCAGTGTGGGTTTGTCCTCTGTGGTGGTTCTGTTCTGTAAGACGCAGTTGAGAGTAAGCCCCTAGAAGATAGGGACTTGCCTGGTTGTCATTTCATGGTCTGCCTAGGAGATAGGAGCAACTTCCTAATCCCTCTTTGGAGCTAGAGCAACCCAGGGACTGCGGCCTCTGGGATTGCCCTTTGGGCCAGGCAGTGGCTGCTCCAGGCCTAGGACCAGGCAGCCAGCCAAGCCCATCCCCAGGAACAGCGGCCAGCGCTGGCACAGGGGAGGAAAGAGTCTGGAGACTGATGTGCAGAGGAGGGAGGGAGAGGCAGAGCAGCTGGGCTGAGACTGAGGGAGAGAAGCTGGAGGCTGATCTTGGTCCAGCAGAAGCTGAGCAGAGCTGCTCTCTTTGGTCTTTCAGGTAAACATTCAAAGCTATAAGTGGAAAAGAAAAAAAAAAAGGCTAGAAATAGGTTTCCCCAGTTTGTGGGGTTTTTTTTTTTTTTCCTTCTTTCTCCTGCTTTTTCTTTCTCCGCATCCCTCCTTGTCTCTGGCTCCATTCAACCCATCTGTGACCCTTGCTGATGCAGGAGAATGGTCACTTATTGTGAGCAGACCTGAATCGCCACGGGAGATACGGGCTGGCTCCTAAAAAGAGCACTGTTCTAGGAGAAGGGAAATGATTCTGTCACCAACATTGTGACAATAATTATAACTATTATAGAGGCTAACACTTACCAACCAAATGCTTTCTGTGAGTCAGGTATTGAGCAGAGCATTTACATGCGTTATCTCATTTATTCTACCCAATAGTGCTTTGAGGTACAGCTGCCCCGTTTTAAAGTTCCATATGGACAGTTCCAGTTATTTGGTGAGATTGCCATGGCAATGGCAATGGTTTGTCTTGGTTTGTCTGAGCTCATCCTCTTCATCACTGTGCTTCTGTTTCCTGCGTTCCTAGATAGGCTCCTTGACCTTGGTGTGTCTCCGTTTAGTTTCCTGTAAAATGGGGTAATTGCTTCACAGAGCTACGTTTATATATAGCTTTCGTAATGACCTAACAAATACAAAATTATATTCATGACTAATAATGTTCTGTTGCTGTTGAAAATTTAGTGCCGGGATGTCCAGATTGTGCTTAGGCTGTCCACTTCAGAGGTGGCAGTGATGGGGAGGAGGACCAACTGGGAAGGCAGTTCCATTAAATTAGTAACTGAGTGGAGAGCTAGACATCCTTTCTTTTGCAGATCTGCAGAGTGGGGACTAAGTGGAGAGGGGAAGGAGTTTGGAACTGGCTGAAAGCCTGCTCCAGGTTAGGGACTGGGCATAGCAATTCATTGTCCATTGGGCACAGCAGATACTCAGCTTGATTTTATTCAGGATCCATCATAAGGAAATCCTGTGTTGTAGAGAGTCTGATCCTCCAAGCATTACTGGGTAGTGGTGTATTTGAGTAGGATCAGTGCTGTGGCAAGATAATCGGTTTTGGAACAAGCCCTGGGCCAGTGACTCAGTGCAGGGGTAGGAAGTCCTGGCCAGCTGGGCCTGTGGAATCTGAGGCTGGGAGCCCATTGTTCAGATGGAGTAAGTTGGGACTTCCAACAGGCTAACCAGATACTACTGAGCTACTAATACTACTAATACAGTAACAGCTGTCGTATCAAGTGTTTTCTCTGAAGCCATGTACCTTTTATCTGCATTTCCTCACTGAATCCTTTCAAGAGCTCTGTCAGGCAGATACCATTTTGCAGACTGAGGAAATTCAGGCTTCTATTAGGGTCAGACAATTAGCCAGTGGCACAGTTGGGCATCCTTTTCAGAGCTGAAGCTTTTAACTCTGCTGGTGGACAAAAACGTCACAGGTTTAGGGCATCTGGACTAATTCTAGTTTCCACGTCTGGTGGGGCTGAGCCTGGGTGCATGGTGTCTGCCTGGTTCATCGCAGCAGGGCTGGCCTGGGGAGAGGGCAGTGAGGAGGAGATCCTTCTTGAGCGCCGAGCGCAGACGATGTGTTCTCTCTCCAGTGACTGATGGTGAGATTTGCTGCTCTGGGGTTGCTGTGGTGTCACTCCTGAACTTGGGGCCGGTCCGTCGTGCATTCTCTCTAGGTGCTCTGCTTTTGTGGGTGGGCTCTGCAGTCTAGCCTAGGGGTAAATGTCATGGTATCTTGATCCAGATGTGTGATCTTGGGTAATTTAGTTTCCTCAGCCTCAGTTTCCTTGTTTTTAAAGGGGGCTGTGATGAGTATGTGTGAGTTCATTGTCCCTAGAAGTGCTTAGCATAGCGCCTGGCACCGCATCAAGTGCCCAATAATTGATGACTGCTATTATTAGCTGTTAGCCATCAGCTAGTGAGTCTAGGGGAGACCTTCAACTTTAAAACACTTGAAGTGCTGCCAGCCTGGGCCACGGGGCTGGGCACTGTGATTGAGCCTGGGGAAAGCTCTGGGAGAGCAAAAGTATCTTCCCAGAGAAGGGGGCAGACACAAGAAGGTACTGTTGGGCAGTAATCGGAGTAATCAGGGGACCATATGCACCAGATCTGGAGATATTTTCTTCTGGCTTTAGACCACCACTCGCCTCAACACTCAATGGAATGGGGGCATTTCAAAGAAAGGGACCAGAATGGAAGAAGGATCCAACCTTCAGGCATTTGCTGATTGATTATCTGTTGAAACTGATATTCTTCTCCCTATTTTCATCTGCTGGGCATGTTAAAAGCTTTCAGGTTTCAGCTGGTTCTGCTGTGTCAGGTAATCAAAAGATGCTCTTACATGGAGGGCTGGTTGGCTAAATGGGATTAGGGCCTCTTTGGGAGTCCCATCTGTTCTGTCCCTACCTGAAGGCCTTGGCGCCAGGATTTGGAGGAAGCTGCTAGGATGAAGCATCTGTCCAGTGGGGGCGGGGTGAGTGGCCTGGGGTAGGTGGGTCAGATGGAGGCCAGGAAATCCTCTTATCTCGCTGGGTGCCCATGCCTCCCTCAGCAGCAGGAGCTGAGCAGCAAACCCTGGTGAGTCAGCGTGCCTGGGAATTAGAGTTGCCAGTCTGTGAGCATGTGGGGTTTGTGTAAGTTTGGGCCTTTTGTTTCTTTCAGCATTCTAGTCTTTAGAAACACAAATCTGGAAACCAGGCCCTCCACATGGTACAGTCCTTGTTTTGAAATAATTCAGCTCACACAGTTGCTTCCCTTGTACCATGGTCTTCCAAGAATTAACCCCTTGCCATTTGAAATTGTAATGAGTTGTACTTATGGCTTACTAGCTGTAGTCTTAAAGCATGAAAAGTCTTTTAAAAAACTTAGGATGGTTATTTTCCATACCAAAAGCCCTTATAAGAGCTTCAGTGTATTTCTGAAGCCCAAGTAAAACTACAAGTGTTTGAGGGCATGTTTGGCCATGTATTTTTGTCATTGTTCTCTTTGCGGGTGGAGAAGGGGACAGGCCTTGATATGACTAATCTCTAATAACTACAGGAATGATTGTGCTCTTCATTTTAAACTTATTGTATACTCAGAGCTTATCCTCAGAGAATTTCTTTTGAAGACGACCCCCAATTTATCCAGGCACTATTTAGAGGAAGCCAGGTATTTTAGGCAAAGTTTAAAGCTCTAGCCTTTCGTAAAAAACACCCTTCTGTCCCACTGTACGTTCTCTAAGATCTTTCAGTTTGGATCATAGACGTCCATGAAAGCTCCCTGGACCTGGGGAGGCCCGGGTGACTGACTTTGACTTCTGTTTAGTGTCTGTTTCCTGCTACACTTCTGGCTCCTGGTCCACATTTCATTAACGACGTAATTTCAGTGACTGCCATTATAGCAGTTGGCAAAGCTTTATAAGTACTAAATTGTACATGGGTTTTCCAACAAACTGGTTGAAGATAGGAATAAGAGTCCTGAGTAGCCAGAGTCGTCTTAGAGAAATCACCTAGCTTCTGGCTTAGAAATGTCTGGCAATTTGTTTAAAAAAAAAGTTTAAATTACATAAATAATTAATAAACCACCATGATGAGTTTGTAATGTATGAGTACAAACTTTTCTTTTTTATTTAGTAATTATCCTACCATTTAGAGATTGCATTTGGGTAAATCTGTCCTTCTTTTATTTTTCTATTTTTTCCCAATTTTTTCAGTTTTTTCTTTTTTTTTTTTCTGAATATTCTGAGCATTTTTATTTATTTATTTTTGGTAACTTTTTTTTTTAGTTTTTATTTTAGGTTTGGGGGTAATGTCAAGGTTTGTTACACAGGTAAAGTGTCATGGGGGTTCGTTGTACGTATTATTTCATCACCCAGGTATTAAGTCCAGAGCCCAGTAATTATCTTTTCTGCTCCTCTCCGTCCTCCCACCTTCTACCCTCCACCCTCAAGTAGACCCCAGTGTCTGTTATTTCCTTCTTTGTGTTCATAAGTTCTCATCATTTAGCTCCCACTTTATAAGTGAGAAAATGTGGTATTTGGTTTTCTGTCCCTGCATTAGTTTGCTGAGGATCATAGCCTCCAGCTCCACCTGTGTTCCCACAAAAGACATGATCTCGTTCTTTTTTATGGCTGCATAGCATTCCATGGTGTATATGGACCGCATTTTCTTTATCCAGTCTATCACTGATGGGCACTTAGGTTGATTCCACATCTTTGCTATTGTGAATAAATGCTGCAGTGAACATTCGCATTCGTGTGTCTTTGTGGCAGAATGGTTTTTATTCATCTGGGTATATACCCAGTAATGGGGTTGCTAGTTCTAATGTAGTTCTGCTTTTACCTCTTTGAGGAATCATCATACTGCTTTCCACAGTGGTTGAAGTAATTTACACTCCCACCAACAGTGTATAAGTGTTCCCTTTTCTCTACAACCTTACCAGCACCTGTTATTTTTTTGACTTTTTAATAACAGCCATTTTGACTGGTGTGAGATGGTATCTCATTGTAGTTTTGATTTGTATTTCTCTAATGATCAGTGATATTTAACTTTTTTCATATGCTTGTTGGCCACATGTATGTCTTCTTTTGAGAAGTGTCTATTCATGTACTTTGCCCACTTTTTAATGGGGTTGTTTTTCTCTTGTAAATTTAAGTTCCTTATAGATGCTGGATATTAGACCTTTGTCAGATGCATAGTTTGCAAATTTCTTCTTCCATTCTGTAGGAATCTCTTCATAGTTTCTTTTGCTATCTCTTGATAGTTTTTTTTGCTGTGCAGAAGCTCTGAAGTTTAATTATTATAGATCCCACTTGTCAATTTTTGCTTTTGTTTTGATTGCTTTTGGTGTCTTTGTTATGAAATCTTTGCTTGGTTTTATGTCCAGGATGGTATTGCCTGGGTTGTCTTCTAAGGTTTTTATAGTTTGGGGTTTTACATTTAAGTCTTTAATCCATCTTGAGTTGAATTTTGTATATGGTGTAAAGGAGTCCAGCCTTAGTCTTCTGCATATGGCTAGCCGGTTATCCCAGTACCATTTATTGAATAGGGAGTCTTTTCCCCATTGCTCGTTTTTGTCAGCTTTGTTGAAGATCAGATGGTTGTAGATGTGTGGCCTTATTTTTGGACTCTCCATTCGGTTCCATTGGTCTGTGTGCTTGTTTTTATACCAGTAATTTTTTCAATTTTTTTACACAGGGTCTTACTTTGTCACCCAGGCTGCAGTGGGGTGGTGCTATCCCAGCTCACTGCAGCCTTGACCTGGGCTCAGTTGATCCTCCCACCTGAGCCTCCCTTGCAGCTGGGAGTACAGGTGTGCATCACCACACCTGACTAATTTTTTCTATTTTTCGTAGAGTCAGGGTCTTGCTATGTCTCCCAGGCTGGTCACAAACTCCTGGACTCAAGCTATCTGCCTACCCACCTTGGCCTCCTAAAATGTTGAGATTACAGATGTGAACCACTGCAACTGGTCCCAGTCCTTCTTTTAAAGTGGAGACACACTTCTTTGGAAGACTCAGCCTATAGGCCCTATAGGACAATCACATTTATTGTGAACTTGGCTTGCATTCTAAGTACAGCCTTGCTGAGGACCTGGGGGAGAAAAAGAAGCTCCTCGGTTGGGAAACTTGGTGTGGAGTACAGGCTTGGTGGATGGTTTCTACAGGTGGATGGAGTAGGGCAGAGAAAGGGCATTTCACCTACTATGTGGGATAGGCCCAGAAAGGCATCTGGAGAGATCAGAGGCAAATTTCATTTTTCTGCTTGGCTTAGGCCCCTGCTTGTAGTCTTGACAACCTCATCGTTAGGGCATTATGAGACTATTGTTCTGAATATGGCCACCCCTCCTCCCTACTCATCCTACTTAAAAAGAAAATCTGAGAATGTTGGCATTAGGAATTAGAAGATGAACCGTTCCTTTGTGCCTTCTGGCTTAATCCAGGTCCAAATAACTTTTCTTATGTGATGGCAAGTTGGCAAGACAGATTTCCTCTGGAATATTTCTGTCAAACTGTAGTCTTTGATGCATTCTACATATGAATCAGCCTCTTTGAAATCTATGTTACCTTAAGGATTTTAGGAATTTTCCTCATTGGTTCTCCATATGTGCCCCAACCACTGTGTCGCCAAGGTGAAGTTACAGAACTGGCCTATGAAGGAGATGATGCACTCAGGGTCTCTCCCATGGTTTGTTGTTGGCTTACGGAAATAGAGTGGTGAACCACTGCGCACCCTAGAAGGTAGGGTCCGTACCCCATTTCCCCTGCCCAGAGGTGATGGCTTTCTAACTTCCTTCCAGGTTGGCTGGCTCCTCTGGCTGATGGCATGTTGAGGTACATGGGCCAGTGGCAGCGAGGGCATCCGATCCAGAGGGGGCCACTCTAGAGGCCGGGCCACCAGCACCATGGGCCAGTGTGTCACCAAGTGTAAGAATCCCTCATCGACCTTGGGCAGCAAGAATGGAGACCGTGACCCCAGCAACAAGTCACACAGCAGGCGGGGTGCAGGCCACCGTGAGGAGCAGGTACCACCCTGTGGCAAGCCAGGTGGAGATATCCTTGTCAACGGGACCAAGAAGGCTGAGGCTGCCACTGAGGCCTGCCAGCTGCCGACGTCCTCGGGAGATGCTGGGAGGGAGTCCAAGTCCAATGCCGAGGAGTCTTCCTTGCAGAGGTTGGAAGAACTGTTCAGGCGCTACAAGGATGAGCGGGAAGATGCAATTTTGGAGGAAGGCATGGAGCGCTTTTGCAATGACCTATGTGTCGACCCCACAGAATTTCGAGTGCTGCTCTTGGCTTGGAAGTTCCAGGCTGCAACCATGTGCAAATTCACCAGGTCAGTCACAAACACTTTGTGTCACCAGGTGAGCAGTGGTACCCAGCTAGGATAGGACTGGGTTGGCTTCATAGGGTTTTGGGTAAGTTTTTACGTTTTTATTTTTCTGATCAGGTTCTCTAAAGCTTAAATGTTTTGAGCCAAGTTGTGGTTATGATGCTGAGAAGCCCCTCTGGACTCTAAAGGTTTAAAATGTATCTCCCTGGCTCTGCAGCAGACCTACTAAATAGGAATCTCAGCGGGGAAGGCCCGGGCATTTGGATTTTGATTTTGATAAAGATTCATGTCTGGTTCTAATGTGTACCCCATGTTTTGTTTTGTTTTTTTTGTGCAGAATAATGCCTTTGCCTAATTCATAGGTCAAATTTCAGGCCTATCCTAGCATTATTTGGCAGCTTCTCAGTAACTGGTCACTGCTCATCTTTGCCTTAAATGAGGAATAAGCCAGGGTGAACCAGGTGGCCAAGTTGCTGCTCAGCCCCACTGCTGCCTTGGACCTTTCTTTTCTTTTACTCCTTTACGTGTCACTCAGTATTTATTGTATGCCCAGCATGTGCCAGGCGCTGTGAGTACCAATACAGTAAGTGCCTCTGGGGAGGGGATATGCCTCTCTCCCTCCACGAAGCCACTTGCGTTTCTAGTACTTAGCGTATTGCCCGCCCGCGGCCAGGCCTGTGTGTAACAAGGTCAGTTGGCCTGTTACTAAGCAGTAGCTGTGCATATTGTTCTGGTCATGTGTCCCTATAGAATGTGGTTTGTAGAACATGGGGTTATGAATAAGAACTGACTTTGAGACCCAGCCATACAATTTGTAGTTTGCATGCCCCCACCCCAGGAAGGTTATCCTCCAGACCTCAGAGGCCTCACCTCTTCAGCAGATGCTACTGTCCCTGAGAAGATGATCAATGTGAGACCATGCTGTAAGCTGAAAGCATTGTATAGATGTTAAAAATACATAATTTTTGTTTTTTAATGATAGAATTTTGATCTCTGGTGATAGAATTACCCAGGTTCAGAATCCTTGGCTCCAGAAGTCTCCCTTTGCAGTCACTAAAAGTGTACCCCAAACAAACAACCCATAGAGAATCAGAAGGGAAGCAGGAAGCCTCCGCCTCTGGAAGGAAAGAATCCGCAGCTTAATCACTATTGCAGAGCGGGAAACAGGGCAGGGAGCAGGAGACTTGAGTTTAGCTTTGGGAAGATGAATGAATGAATAAATGAACCATTATCAGCTGCCAACTGTGTGCCAGGCACTGTTAGAAGCAGAATAGTAATTTGTTTAGTCCTCACCAAAACCCTTTGAAGTAAGGTGTTATTTTTACCATTTGACAAATAAGGAAATAGGACTAATTAGTTGAAGGAGTTAGAATTCAAATCCAGACCATCTGGCCTGAAAGCCCTGCTCTTAATCACTATGTATATTGCCTGTAAATAATACAGTTTATAATTATTAATTGTCCTTTTCCTTTCTGTTGCAGGAAGGAGTTTTTTGATGGCTGCAAAGCAATAAGTGCAGACAGCATTGACGGAATCTGTGCACGGTTCCCTAGCCTCTTAACAGAAGCCAAACAAGAGGATAAATTCAAGGATCTCTACCGGTTTACATTTCAGTTTGGCCTGGACTCTGAAGAAGGGCAGCGGTCACTGCATCGGGAAATAGCCATTGCCCTGTGGAAACTAGTCTTTACCCAGAACAATCCTCCGGTATTGGACCAATGGCTAAACTTCCTAACAGAGAACCCCTCGGGGATCAAGGGCATCTCCCGGGACACTTGGAACATGTTCCTTAACTTCACTCAGGTGATTGGCCCTGACCTCAGCAACTACAGTGAAGATGAGGCCTGGCCAAGTCTCTTTGACACCTTTGTGGAGTGGGAAATGGAGCGAAGGAAAAGAGAAGGGGAAGGGAGAGGTGCACTCAGCTCAGGGCCCGAGGGCTTGTGTCCCGAGGAGCAGACTTAATGGCTCTGTCCCAGGAGCAGCAGCAAGGATCTGCCAGCTGCCCTGCAGCCAACAGAGGAATTGGACCATTTTGGAAATTACTGAAGATCCGGATATTTTCTACTTTACACCTTTCTCTGCCTTGTATCTGAAAGGGCTCTAAAATGCTGTATCATGTTTTAGGCACTTTCTTCATTTTTTTGGTTATTTTGGTTATTTCCTTTTTGGGGGGGATCTCCCAGAATATTTGAACCTGGTTACATGTTGTGTATTTTTTTTGAAGCCTTCAGATAGAATAAGCCTGCCATTTCTTGCACAAATTAGGTTTTTTTTTTTTTTTTTTTTTTTTTTTTTTTTTTTTTTTTTTTTTTTTTCCGGTAGGGGAGGGCATAGAGCAGGGAGGGGATGGGACTGTTAGGTTGAATTAACATGACAAAATGATGCAGTGCCAGATCTCAGTTTTGCATATTGTTTTTCAGGGCAGGTCTGTACTGTGTGTAGTGCTGTTTACATGGTTGAATTTAGGTTGTAATAATTATTTTTAAAGATTTACACAGATTTGAATAGCAGTGTTAACTGTTAACCACATTGCATTAATTCCCAGGCGATTTAGACTCTTGGAGAGCCAAGGCCAGCCAAGAGCATGTGTAGTCTGGTAACAACCCCCTTTTAAGCTAATTTATCCAGAACCCTGATCTCCCTCACTTCTTGCTCATTCCTTCTTTGACCTATTGCATTTCATGTTGAGTTTTTCCATCAACATGCTGCACCTGTCAGTCAAGTGAGCATTTTGTAAGAACATGTGTTGTACTGAGAACCACTTAAGCATTGAATGCAGAGAAAGCAGTGCTACCTCAGTTTTGCTGGAAGTAGACTTCTTTGATAGTTTTCTTTCTTTGATGAAGTTTCTGTATTTTCATGTTGTAAGTGGAAATACTTTTTTTTGTTTGTTTGTTTCATTTACCTTGGAGCCAAAGTTTCTGTTCCTGGTGGTCGGGAAACTGCCTGCCGGCCAACTGACTTGAAGGAAAACTGTGGTATGGAGCTCTGCTTGAATTTTTTTTTTTAATATTTTTATTTTTTTCTTTGAATATCATCAGCTTACTTGTCTGGCAAGGGCAGAAGCCTGGGGTTGGCCTGAACTCTGCCAAACAAATATCAAAGTGTATTTAATAGTTAAATTTGTGCCCTTTCCCTTCTTGCTGCACCCATGTTGTCACTTAACCCCCAGGAGTTATTTATTATCTTTTTGTTAAAGTCAGGCTCATTTGGGGTAATGTGATGACTGTTTAGGTTTACATGACCCTCCTCTCCTTTCCCTACCCCCAAATATGTATATATACATATATAAAATATGTATATATTTTACCTATATAAAATATATATATATACACATATATGTATCTATATTCCTTTGTTTCTTTGCCTGCTTATACTGGCCATAAAAGAGGGAGCTGCCTTCAATGTATAAAGTATAAGAAGAGTGCCAGGGAAAGCCATAATGGAGGCTTTTGGATCTGAATTTGGACCATTTTCACTAAAGAGAACATGAGTTTTGCTCAGCCCTTTCCTCACAAGAGGGAGGGCCTGGTTCCCCAGACTTCTCCAAGCGCTCGCTTCATAAGGCCAGCTTTGGCCAGACTGCCGCAGGGGCCTGAGGAACTGACTCTGGTCCTACCTGGTTTCAGTTAGAGGGTCCTCCTGTTATTTTTCCATTTAAAAAGTATGTCCTCAGAAAACTGTACTGGAAGGATGGGTGGCAGGAACTTGTATAGTTCAGCTACCAACACTTTGGAACAGATTAAAAAGGGAATCTTTTAAATAAAAACTTAGAAAAATATTTATACTCTTGAGGTAATGAAACTTTGTCTATTAAACATTTGGAGGTTTTTCCCCTAACCTAATACCCCGCTGTGTCCCAGGTATGTTTCTCAGCCTGGGCAGGAATTGCATGTTTTGAGTTCCATTGTGAGCAGCCTTATAGCTCTGGGCTCCCACCTTAAGGGTTATTAAATAGTTTTGGCAGTCAGTATTTTTCTAAAATTGATATTGACTATAAGGAACATACTTGGAATTTTTTTTTTTTTTTTTTTTTTTTAATCCTAAACCTGACAGTTCCTCCTTCAGAGGGGCAAATGGGAAACTTTAAGATCATTCACGATATAGTACTGCTAGAAAGCTGGAGGGGATCTTGGGCCAGATGCCTGGCTTCTGTTCTAGCTAAATAAGGCTCTGGAGTAAGTCTCCAGGGTTTCCAGCAGGTTCTGTGGGATCAGCTGTAGCTGGGTACCCAGACTGAGGTTTTAAAAAGACTGCTGTTTCATTAAGCAGTTTGCAACTCATTTTCCTCGGTTCTGGATTGGGTAGTGGTTGACTGAGGGAAAAGGCAGGCTGCACTTGGCCAGGTAAGGCCCTTTCCATCCCAGATCAGGGTGTATCAGAGAGAGGTGCGCAAAAGAGGGAGGCAGCCCAGGACCCTGAGTAGAGAAACTAGGTTCCTTCCCCACCCTTTAAGAAGACATTCCGTGCATTACGTGTACTAGAGTGGGTGGATTTTGTTGTTTTTTAAATTAACTATTTAGCCTCCTCATCCCCCACCAAAAAAGCCATTTAGTTATTTTTTGGTTATATTGATCCATTTGCAAATGAGAAGCCAGAAAAGGGAGCAGTCAGGGAGGAACTTACAAGTTCCTTCCAAGTTTGAGTATTTGATGTCCAGCAAAGATTTCAAGCTTCTGCAGTCGCTCTGGGCCAATGCTTGACTCTTTCATGACCACAAGAAATGCAGTTTTTCTGCAAAGGGATCCAAGGTGAGGTGTGTGTAGGGTTTAAAGTTATACTTCTGGGAAATGAAAAGCCTTGTTCCCTTCAACCTAGAAATAGGTTTGCCACTTAATGAGTGGTAAGTCTGTGTAAGAGGCTGAATGTGTGCCCCTCAGGTAAGCCAGTACACTCCTTGCTTAGCAATAGAACATCAGGGTGATGTGGAGAGGGGCAGGATGTGGATGCCACTTTGGAAATTGGCAACATCTGAGGACGACAACAAACTGTGTGTTGGGAAATAAGAAACAACTCGGTTTTGACAAATGGCTTTGTAAGCTTTTGTGATGTTTCTTTAGCAATTTATTAGAAAGATGGTGTGAGATGACGTGCTGCTTCATTGAATTGCTCTTTCCCCCATCTTTGCCAAATCTCAATGTATCATTCTTAACCCTACCTCCTGTAAGCGGCTTTGCTATGCTTCAGCTCGTAGTCTCAGCAGCTGAAGTGCTGCCTACCTGTGTGAGTTGGGTCCAGGAACCCATGTCTGCCCCTCTGATAAGGGAAGATGAATCTAGAGCTGGGTAAAGATCTAAATTTTAACCAAACCCCTGGGCCCAGGAAAATAACAATTGAAAACATACAAGGCAGTGTTTTCAGTATTAAACTTCCCCAAGGAAGGCAGAAACTAGTGTTTTTGGAAAGGGAGAAAGGATTAAGCCACACAGTATTAGTCTTTGAAGCAGTACTGGTCTCCAGGGGCTGGTGCCGAATGCTGGAGGCTGCAGGGTGTGGGACCCCATAGTACACTTGATGGCCTCATGTGCTACATACTATGCCAAATTGTATTGAACGGTGGTGGGAAGTTACTGGGATAAGAACTTGTCTAAAAGTTTACAAACCAAAACAGATCTGTTAGGTCGGTGCAAAAGTAAGTTTTTGCCATACTTTATGTATGTTTTTGCCATTAAGTATGGCAAAAACCACAATTACTTTTACACCAACCTATATATTTAGGAGTGTTTGGTTTGCCAGATTCCAAATGAGGTCTTCAGTGCAGTGAAGCCCAAAAGGTAGACTCAGTTATGCAATTATAAGGTTAAGGCATGGAAGAAAGCTGCTGCTAGGTTTTTGTTGCCTTTTACTTGACTGCTTTGCTATTTTTCTTGTCTCTCATGTTTGGTTAGCTATGACTTGAGCATCTTGGTAACTGACAAAGGTCTTCCTTAGGGGACTTGAACATCTTGGTAAATGATGGGTCTTCCTTGGAGGAGGACTCCAGCAGTATCTTGTTTAAATGAAAGAACTATGAAGGTTGTTGAATTGTGTTAATTGGGACTCACTGATGAAATGCGACATTGATCCTCCTCTTACTCCACAGTGTGTTTTCAGATCATATAAAGGTTCCCATCCACCCCCCTTCAGAGTTTATTCCTATGATAAGCTGTAATTGCGTATCCAGTTTAAACTGGACTGGGACTGCATGTTGGTGAAGATCAGCAGGGGTTTTCACCCTTTTCGAAAGACGAAATAGATTCTTGAGCACTGGTTGCAGAAGCCAAAATAGTTCAAATAGCTTTGCATAACCATTGGGTTCTGCTTCTGATTCAGGTGCTGGGCATCATGTCCTCCCTATTCTTCTCTTCTTGGAAACCCAGCCTATCTCATAGATACCTACTTCTGCCACCCATCCAACTTCCCTGCTCCTTTCAACACAAATCTTGGATATTGCCAAAGGAAGCCATTCAGCAGCTGCTGGGGTTTTTCATTCCCCCGACACGCATACATTTGCTCTGGGAGAAGTGTCTTCCCTCTGACCCTGGTCCCCAGCTCCGTCTGTGATTAACTGCTCTTACCTGTTGCACTAATGAATATGACTCTAGGTTTTAAAGGGGGAATGTGAAGCAATAGGCAAATGGGGCTTGGATGAATTGGTCCCGCAGATATACCCTGCCTTAAGCCGCTGAGGTGATGAGTCCACTGCTCATGTGACCCTCCACCTTTGTGGATCCCTCTTGGTTTGTGACCAGTGTGTCTGTTTGTTGAGGTTGTACAAACTTGACAAAAGTTAATACTTTTGTTTGTATTCTCTGCACTGTTGCACTCTCCAAATGGCCCCTTGAGTATTTTTATTGACTTGTTACACACATTTTTGTCTTTGATGTCTACATTTTTTCCTTTAATGTTTTTTATTTGGACGGTTACCTGCTGTTGGATTTAATAAATTTGTTTACTTGATTATTGATATTTCTACAAACAAAAAACAAAAAACAAAAAAAAACAGTGACTTTATTCTGGGGCAAAATTTACCTACTGGGAGCTTCTACCAACATAATATTGAGTGACAATTTTTATTCTTTGAAAAACAATCCAGATAAGTACAGGATCCTCAGACTCCAAACATGGGTGTTAACCTCCCACATACCAAGCTTAATAGAGTGGCTTTTGAGGGTCTTAGTGCTCAGAGGCAAAGAGCAAATAAGTCTTCACAGGGCCACTGCCTAAATAGTCTTACCTTAGCAACTAATGTGAATTCTCATGAGGAATAAAAAGCGAAGTTGAGCACTGTGTTAAATGCATGACCCCTAGATTTAACAGTATGGCAGTGATTAAGGCAAAGGAAACGAGCTGTATCTGGCTTAAACTCAAGTGCCACTGCTGTGTGACCTTTGGCAAGTTAGTGAACCTCTAAGTTTCCTTTTACTCATCTGCAAAATTAAAAGGCTTTTGCTTCCATCAGAGTGCTAGAATTTTAAAAGTCTTGATAAAGTCCCAATGACACATAAGTGCTCAAACATTACAAGCTCTTTTAAGGTTGTCCAAAGGAATGTTAGGTGAGTAATGCAGGGAAACCAGAGAATAAGAGAGGGGGGTTGGCATGGTCATACATGACCTTTCACAAGTCACAGCCCCTCTTAGGGGCTTAATTTTCCTCTGTGCCAAATTGGGGATGGGGGAAGAAGCTCAGACTAACGTGATCCCTGTGATTCCCATCTGCCTCTTAACACTCTAGATGTATGATGATTAGACCACTTAAGACCCTTAGCTTCCTTCCATTGTATTTTCTGCCTACTTGTTTATATTCAGGAAAGCTCTTGAGTGGTCATCTTACACATTTCTTTCATGGAGGCCCTGATGGCCTCCCCAAAGATTCCCAGCCTCATGTTGGTATTTTGTAAAATAAATATGGTGGTAGGAGTAGGTGTACTTTTCAGTTGCAGAGGCTCTGGAAGTCATGTCTACATTCTCTGATTATGGAGAGGTTTCTGAGATTTCCTCAATGAACTGGAACTCTTTCTCTTCCTCTGTCATTACTAAGGACAGGACCCGGTGGGGGCTGGAAGGAAATCTAAGGGGTGATGTTTTCCTCACTTAAAAAGTATGCCTCTAAAGCATTCCCCAGTTGGCTCGTGGGCTTGTTTCTTCTGTGCTTTGGCACTTCTGCGTTACGGAGCCCAGCCAGAGCCTTATAAATAGGTTTGGGGAATAAAGTGGAAGGATACTGACTTGGGGGCTTGTATAGAGCCTGGGCTATTCAAAGTGCTGCCGTCACAGGCTGTATAGATTACAGCTAAAATCCAATTTTCAATTAGATGATGGGCAAACAACTTCACTTAGTTACCAGATGAGCTTAACTGCACATGGAATGCTTTCTAGCAAGAAAGGTGCACTGAAGGTAGTGCTCGGGGTCGGAGGAGTATGAAAGTTGCAACACTGGCTTCTTCCTTCCTTTCAAATCCAGTTGCTGAAGCACATGGCTGGATTGGCTCTGGGAGTCATCCTTCTAGCTCTCAGTTTTGACGTAGGTCAAAAAGGGTTAGTCTGCCTGATAAGATTAGGGAGCTTGCCTAACCTTTCCATTTCCTTTCCTTTATGTCAACTTCTGAGGATGCCCTGTCTTAAAAATATAAGGCTCCTACCTGAGTTTAATCTTCTGTCCAGTGTTCTGACCCTTATCCCATCTCTTGACTCAGGGGTGCTAAAAAAGTCCTGGTGGAATGTAGCAGCACCAGTGCAGTCAGCAGCAAAGCATCTGAACTCTACAGTGTTTTGTAATCCATGCTGATGGGTACTCTCCATGGGCCCTGTGCTTATCTGGGGTGGTGCTGCTAAAACTGCTAGTACATTATAGAGCTATACAATAGTGTGGTACTACTACATGACAAGACAGCAGAAAACATGAATGCTGGCCCTAGTATACACGTGGACTTATATGATAAAGGAGCCTCGTCCTTTATTGGGTAAGTAAAGCTAGATAATTGGGTAAAATTATCTAAATATTTGGGAGTAAGTTATTACATGCCAAAATAAATTCCAAGAAAAATAAGGCTATGAAGTATAGACATTAAATCATTAGAAATATATAAACTTGTCATTGGATCCAGAGATCAGTCAGGGCTTTCTAAGCAGAAAAGCAAATAGAAGAAATCACAAAAGACTAAACATAAAATGATGTACCTTAAAAAGCAAACTAAAATTTTGTAATAGTTTATAAATGGACACTATAGTGAATCCATAAGGTGCTCTTAAATCAGTATGGAAAAGGACCTGGCTTCCCAACAGAAAAATGGCAAAGGATATGAACAACTCACTTAGGAAAAATAATTTACCAAAAAGCTTCTGGGGAAAAAAGCAGGATGCCAATCTAAAGGGTATTCAAATAAGTAGAATTAAATATACAATGAAAAACTTATATTGGCAAAAATTTGAAGCAAATCTATGCTAGTAAACAGTAAAAGCCTTTCTGGAGTTAAAAGCATGTGAGATTTCTTCCTAAAAAATCTCCAAGGATGTATGTGCAAGGATATCACCAGCAGCATCATTTGGAAACAACTTCAATGTCAACAAAAGGGACTGCTTTAGAAATTATGGCATACATCAATGCTAGAATGTTATACTCTGCTTTTGAATAATAGAATTTCTATCATCATGGAAAAAGTTGATCGATTATAAAATATTGGCAGTCATTGACCATTGATGGTGGGATCAGTTGTGATTTAAATTTTTCTGTATTTTTCAAATTTTCATTAATAGGTTTCCTTTATAATAGGGAAGAGGTTATTTACAGAAAGGGGGGCAAAAGGAAATGAACAACCCCACTATGGGCAAGGAGACCAGAAAATGGGAGTAATGTGTTCAAAGCCTAAACCATGAGTTCTGTAAAAGCCCTTGGAGTTGCTTTTCCTCCATAAGAAGCTGCTTCTCCAGCAGCTGCCTTGGCAGCTCTGCACTGGCTGCCTAGAAGGGTGTGGGAGGAAAAATGCACAAACGCACTTATGAATGGAATGTGTGTTTTGCAAGAGGCCAAGTTGGCAGCTTTGGCTTCCAAAAGGTGGAGCATCAGGCGAAAGAACAGAGTGTGCAGACTGAAGTCTCAGAGGCCTTGTAGTGCAGGCCCATCTCTGCAGAGTTCTGGAGTTGGATCCCTGGGGAAACCTCCAGCCCTACCCTTTCTCCTAAGAAAAAGATGGCCTTGGCTATTCTTGGGAGCAAGTGGAGTGCTCTTGGTACAGGGAGATGATCCTTAGTAAAATAGTATCTCATTTATTCAGCACTCAATCTTGACTTTTCCTAGTTTAATCCTCATAACCTTATGAAGTACTAATTTCCCCCATTTTAAAGGTGAGGAAACAGGCCCAGAGAGGGAAAATAATTCACACATAGTGCATTACTGTGTCATTTTCCACAAATGTCTCAATAATCAAAAGTAGTTATTTCCTCATTTTACACAGCTGTGGAAATAGCCTCAAATGAGGTTAAGTGACTTGCCCCAAAATACTCAGGTGTGTGTGGTAGGTGAAGCTCCAACCCAGGCCTGTTCATATTCAAGGCAGGCACTTAATTTGTCTCTGAAGACTTCAGCCTCAAGAGGTAAACAGCAGCTAAGCTCTCACAGCTTTGGAGCTCAGCTGGGCAGGAAGGAACCCAACAACACTTGTCAGCTTCAAGTTCTCAGGGCCTTGCAGCAGAAGTTGGCAGTTCACCTAGGGAACTTTCCTCCTGATGAAGGGACTTGAATCAAGTTGCAGTGTCTGACCCCAAGTCAAGCTCTTCAGTTCTGGTTCCATATAGGGCCAGATCTTACAGAAGCTACATTTAAACTTTCATATAGAACCAGATCTTATGAAGCTACATTTACAGGAAACACTGCTCCAACTGCCCAACCCTAAGAGTTAATTTTAAGTAGAATTATCTTTTTCTTCTTTTCTTCTCCTGACAGCAGCTGTTAAGAATTATTTTCCAATTATAAAAGCAATGTATGTTGAATGTTTAAGAAAAAAATCAAGTCTACAACAGAAAAGCATTTGTTAAAACCTAATTTGTCAATGCCACTAGCCATAGATAAATACTGTTAACATTTTGGCATATAGCCTTGCAGGTTTTGTTAGAAGCCTATGTATAACTTTGTATATTTTCTCCTACAAAAGTGGACTCAAACTACATGCTATTCTGTATCCCTCAAAAGTGGACTCAAACTACATGCTATTCTGTATCCCTCCAGACTTCATACAACAAATAATATACAGTACTGTGAATACATAATCTTACTAATCTGTAATCCTCTGGGATACATACCATTATTCCAGACACAGAAATATTAAGTAATTTATTCAAGTTCACACAGCTAATGATTTAAAAAGCTGGGATTCAAAGTCAAGCATTCTGGATCTAGAGGTCTACTGCCTCCTTCTTGAAGATCTCTTTCACTGAAGATTTTACTCTCTCACACACACACACTTTAGAACTGGCTACCTATAACTCCATTGTAATAACCCTGTGATATCTCCTTCATTACATGTTTTTGTGTAACGATCCTAGTACCCTAGGACAATGCTGTAGAATTACAGGGTCTCAGTGTATGGAGAAATTTACGAGGTTTTTGGGTATGATACATACTGTATGCCAGGTTCATCTTTTCTGGAGGGCAGTTAATATCTCTACTAGTTTTGGAATTGGGTGCCTATGCCCCATGTCCTTTCCAACACAGATTGTTACCAGTTTGAGAGTTGATTAAAACGGCTTTTACTGAATTTCAAGTTTCCAGTTCCTAGGGGGAGAGATGGTGTGATGGAGGCACCTACTGGTGAAGGGTGGCACTGCAGTCATGTTCTGAAGGGAAGCATTCCTAAACGTGGAATGGAAGGGGTTTCCAGGGCTGCTTAAAAAAACTAAAAGAATCTTCCACTCCACTGCCTGGTGGACTTGCCAGATTTTTCAGTTCAGCCTATCATTGCCCTTCAATTTTATAAGAGCTGTCAATAAGAAAACAGTTTAAAGAAATTTGCTTCACAGACATTACAACTTTGACAAATTGTCTAATTGGTTGGTTTTCTGCAGAGAAGTCAGTCCTCTTGGTTTCCTTACCAGAATATACCACGTAACAGGGGTGCTACATGGAGTGAGTACCTGCTACCACGCCTATGCACATAAACTCAATGACACAAAGAAACAATCTGTGGACACCCCCATACTATGCTTGAACTTTAGGCATTTATTGAAAACTTATACATGCCATATAAACAAACTAAACTCTTTTAGCTGCTACACCAAGTTTCCACAACAGCTGTCTGCTGGTTGGAGAGACTACAGCCTGACCACATTCTTTGCCATTGCCTACAAGGGGTAAGAAATGGCACATGGAAACATGGCAGGCCGACTCATGATCACAGGCCTGAGATTGTGCTTTCTTCTTCCTCTTTTATTCCCATCAGTCCTAGGCCAGAGAGTGAACCATGAGTGCTGCAATAAATAAGAAACAAAGGTAGGTTTTTATCCATAAGGTTGAATGAATGGTTATAAATGCCTAGTTAGAGAAGATGTTTTTCCAAGTACGTGTGTGTGTGCCATGGGGCAAGGGCAGGAAGGTTTATGGAAAGCTGCCTGCTGAAGATAGTTTAATGGAAAAAGCACTGATGAGTCAGGTCTAGATTCAAATCCTACCTTTACCAATTAGGAGATATGAGGCATATCTATAAACTATGAAATATTTAAATTACTATCTCACAGGGATTTTGGTGAAGACTATCGGCAATAGCAAACATACACTGAGCACTTACTACATGCCAAGAATTGTTCTAAGCACTTGTCTCATTTAATCCTCAAAACAGCTCACTGATGTAGGTACAAGTGTTATCCTCATTTAAAAAATAAACAAGCTCATAGACATTATATGACTTGCTCAAGTCACACAACTGTTAAGTGACAGAACCAGCATATCAATAATAGCAATCTGTCATTAGAGCCCTTACAAGTTGCTGTTAAAGCGTCTTAGTCTTTGTTCATTCCATACTTTTGTAGCACCTGCTAGCTGCCGGGGGCTGTTTAAAAAACATTACAAAACATTAACTTATTTAATAATGTTTGTTGTAAAAAACCTGGCATGGTGCTTTGAATTTAGGAGCCATTTATTAGTTCCCTGCCACCTTGTAATTCATATTCATGGAACTGGGTTAGAGTTGAGGAGCTCTCTGAGGCAAAGCAGGTAGAAATGAGGAAAGACAAACACAGAATCTGTCTCCACCTGATGTCTGAACTTAAACATTCAAACACTAGACTTTTGTGTATGGAGAACTAGAGCTTTGAGGGCAGGAGAGTTGCTTTGGAGTCAGACACACCATCAGGGTACAAGTCCTGACTATGCACTTACTAGCTATGTGACCCTAGGAAAATTGCTTAATCTGAGACTTTTTCTCCACTTGTTAAATAAAGATTCTAACAACCTCAACCAAAAATGCATATAAAGGTATTTAGCACAGTACCTGGGTTTGATAAATTACTGTTGTTTTCAATATTAATTTAAGAAGCTACCAAAAATGTAAGGATTAAGAGCTGCATCAAGACCCCAGCCTAAGGAAACCTTCTATTGTTTTTGCTATTGCTTTTTTCCCAATGTTTCCCAAGAGTATCTGCTGCCATCACGGACACAGCTGCACAAACAAGGCCCAGAGAGGTCAGTCACACAGCAAGCCTCCATAGCTTGAGGAAATGCATGCTACTGCTGCTGAGTTTGATCAGTATGTCCACAGAAATCAGAATGTGACTTTTAAAGGACAGGAGTAGTTTAGGTTCTTCACCACAGGATTTGCTGCTTCCAGAGGGGCTTAATTCTCCTAACTTGTCAAACAAATTCAGACAAAGACTGAGGATCTTTGTCTCAGTCACAACTTAAGTGTTTTTGCTCCCTGACCCCAGCACTTCCTCCTCTGGCTTCACCCTCTGTGGAACATCCAGGAAGAACAATGATTTGGGCTACTCTTGACTTAGTTTACCTAAACAATGGTGGACTGCAATTTAAGTATTCTACGTGGGAACATGAAAACCCAGTCCACCTACCACCATAACACTGCCCCTGAGGAGCTACCTAAGGACAAGTCTCTCTGTTCCCCAGAGCCCACATCTTAACCAAAAAGCTTTTACTGGCAACTTGTGGTCACTTTTTACCCTGTTCCTATTAGCTTACCCACAAGCCTGTTTAAAGTATGTTGGTCTAAGATGTTTTTTTCCCTCTCAATGTAAACACCTAATACTTGTTTCTGCTTTTCAGAGAAAGCAGTTCTTTCAACCTACCCAGTAGGTAGACCATCTCCCTAATGGCCCTCAGATGCATGTTACAATAACTTTATGCTAGGAAATGAATTTCTGATCCAGCTTCAAGGCCAGAGGTATTCATGCTCTTATCAACTCCTAGAATGTCAGAATTTTTTTTTTTTCTTTTTTTGAGACAAGAGTCTCAGTCTGTAGCCCAGGCTGGAGTGCAGTGGCGCAATTTCAGCTCACTGCAACCTCTGCCTCCTGGGTTCAAGTGATTCTCGTGCCTCAGCTTCCCAAGTAGTTGGGATCACAGGCACACAACACCAAATCTGGCTGCTTGGTTTTTTTTGTCGCTTTTTTGTATTTTTGGTAGAGACGGGGTCTTGTCATGTTGCCTAGTCTGGTCTTGAACTCCTGAGCTCAAGTGATCTCCTCACCTTGGCCTCCCAAAGTGCTAGGATTATAGGCATGAGCCACTGTACATAGCCAGATGTCAGAATCTCAAGGAACTTTTTAAAATTAACACAATCCAAGGTTTTCAGACTGTTCAAAAAAGCTACGATCTTTCCCTCCCTCCCCCAATATACACTCATTTATTTAGCTGCCCACTCACTCATTCCAAAACTGCCCGTCTCTATGCTTTAAGATTTAATATTGGTTTTTCTTTCAAGAAAGGGTTTACAATTAAAAGGGTTTGAAAATCAATTGATTTATTCCAAATCCCTCATGTTACTGAAAGGAAATTGAGATCTATAGCGGGGAAGTAGCTTGGCCACTTGTCAGAGGAGACAGGTGATAAAGCTGCAACTAGACTCAGAGTCCTGCTTCAGTATTCCTCAGGCTTAGAATCAGCAAACCAGGCCCTGTTATCTCTTAAAACAGAGGTGTCAATGGAGAAAAAGGTACAGAAGGCAGGAACACATTCCTCATATGCGGGGAGGTTACACCTAAGCCTAGGGCTTGTTCTGAGACTTTACTTTTTTTACTCAAGTGGGGTTACCAGCTACTTCTTTCTCCAGAGAGGAGTAAGAAGGACATAAGACCCCTGGTTTTAACTGGGGATAAGTTATCTCCCTGAGGGACCAATATATGTAGTTATACAAGAGCATATAATTGTGAAATGGGAATACAATGCCTATCTTTTAGAACTGTGAGAATTAAAGAGGTGATTCATGTAAGTCCTCATTATGGACCTAAACATCAGCAAAATCCAGGGGACAGAGTCCTGAAGGGATACCCTTTCCAGTCCATACCTCTTGGTTCCTGGCAGCAGGATGAGGCAGAGAGTGCCTGGGCACAAGCTGTTGTAGAGCTTTCCAATCTTCCGGCCCCAGCGCCAGGCTGCTATCTTTGGGTGGTCCAGTTTCAGAGTCTGGGATCAAAGCCACGTGTCAACACTCAGCCAGAACACTCTCTCGTTACCTATGGAAGGGCTGCAACACTTTCCCTCCGGGTCTAAGGCTATGGGATTCCAGTAAAGGTTCCAGACAAATCCCTTGTCTAACACTGGAGCCCACACTGCAGGTTCTCTGCTGACCCAGCATCCCCAGGCCTCCAAGTTGGTTTAAGACTTCCTCAGGGGAGGACGGCTACTATCCTTTCCTCCAGATGGGTCTTCTAAGACCCCAAGCAAGGGGAGCCACATTGCTAATGAGGGGTCTAGTCTGGCTTCTGCCATTAAGTCTCTTTGTGACCTTGGGCAAGTGACTTACCAACTCTAGCCCCTACATTTCATCTGCTAAGTATGAGAGATTAGACTAAGACAGGGTTTCCCAAGCTTCAGCCATTCACCTTCTACCTCCACTCTTCTGCTTGTATATCCCTCTAACATTTTTCCATAAAGTGAGTTAATTTCTTCCTTAGCCTTGTCTAACTAATACCATCCACAAAATCATAGTCTCAATGTAGTTGTTGTATACTTTAACAAGTATTAGCAAAACAAGTCCATTCAGATGTCTTAGCTGTAATAAAAAGACAAATCCATAATCATAAAAGTGAAAACAAAACAAAAAAAAGACCATCTATGACAACCACAATTTATCTTGTGTATGTACCACACTTTGGGAAACCCTAGACTAGATCACTGAATAATTATCCAGCTCTCTGACTTCCTGCCTTGGTCCCTCAAAGTCCCTTGGAGATCTGGAAGACTAAAAACCTAAGTTTAGCAGGTATGGAGGGGGCAAAAGTATGAGAGATCTGGGAGAAAAGGAGATGTGGCCAGGACTGGAAGAAGCTGGAGAGTGAAATAAGACTGAGGGCCAGGGTAGAAAAAAAAAAAAAAAAGATTAAAGGATTAAGTGTCACCGAGCAGGACTCTCCTGACATCTTCTCCAAGAAACCTTCACTCACTCACCTGCAAGGCCTCCTGTTCAAAAGGGGGAGGTACAACACGAAGCCCTGCGGGCCTTCTTGATTCAGGTGGTAAGCCTCTGAGCCAGGCATGGAGGTGCCTGGGGGTTAGAGCATGCCTGCCTTTCAGCTTCCAGTCCTTGCCTGTGAGAATGTTGAGGGCCCGCTGGGCACTGCCAAAACTTTTGAATTCTGAAAGCAAGAACCCCCACCTTGTTATTAAGGGCCGAGAAAGTTGATCCCATCCAAGCTGCCTGGCCAGGGCCATAGGAGAAGGACAGAATCAGGAACTGCTGCCCTGGTCCAGCCCAGGAGGTGAATCTTCCCTTCTCTGACCTCATGGTATTACCATCCCCAGTTTCCTTCCCCAAAGCTACATTCGACAGCATAGACTTACTTAGGAAACAGTATTTTTTCTGCTTTCCATTTTTAAGATCTTTAGGCAAGATCACAGCTTCCAGGCCAAGAAAGAGGCGGGGCTCCTGCAACAGCTGTTCTTTGAAGGTTTCACTCACTCCAAACAGATATATAGAGCCTTGGTTTTCAGAATCTCCTTCCAGCTCATTCACGAGGGTCTCACAATCAAGCGTGAGCTCTGTCACAGGCCTCTGCACCTAACCAAGGAAAGTTGATGTTAGTGGTAGAAAATCAATTTAATCCTCAGGCCTGTTGGATACTAGCAAGTTTTTGCCATTACTAATAACTTCATTTTTCAGTTTCCTACACTTTTTCAGTTTCTTTCCTTTTCTGTAAAAGGAAACTAAAGATAACTGTCTCACAGAATTATGTTAGAGACTTAATTGATAAATACATACATATTTTCATGTAAACATATTCTCTTCAGTTTCCTGCCACCCACCCTTAATGAAATTCTGTTTATGTGCACAAGAAACTTCAAAATACCATCATTTGATCTCCCTGAAAGGTGAAGAAAAGGGCAACTGCAAAGAACCAACCAGAATAAACCATTGGGGACTTAAGTAGTAATAAAGAATGCAAGGAAGACCCAAATCTATCACAGGATGATTTCTGACACAAATGAAAGCTGTTATATCTTCAGTCACTGCCAGCAGGAGAATGTCAGACTTGGCTGAAGACTTTCCATAACAAAGTCTTATGCCTGGGCCTCTTGAGGGTGTTTGCTACATGTCCTGGGGCACTATACATATAGGCTGTGGCAGGCTAGACCCGAGCAAAGGGAGCTTTCTCTTATCACCCTACCTTGATGCAGGTACCATCTACCAGAATACCATCCAAGGACTCTATGGCCAGCTGGGCTGCTTCTAGGACTTCATACTGTATACAGAGATGAGGCTGCAGAAAGACCAAGATTTCCTCACCATTGCTTTCCAGCTCAAACTGCTAAAGAAGGGGCTGGGGAAAGGATTCAAACTACAGTGGCCAAAGCCACCAGAATGGATGCCTTTGCTGTGCTGGGTTACACAGGTATTGATTGTAAACTGTCAACTTTAAATGGGATCACTAAAGTTCAGGAACTAGCTTTCACACAATAATTAACTTTTGTCATTTAAAATGCAACTACCCAACAGGCTTTTCATAATATTTATTATGCATCACTAAAGTCATCACTGCAAGTCTCGGGCAGAGATTCCCATTTGTCTGTCTTTTAGCTAAACTTTATAAGCTTGGGAAGGATAAGTTCTTCCACTGGATAGGCTACATCTTCAAATGGTCTGCTTTTCTGTTTGGTAACTCGGAGTAAGTAAATCTTTGTGATTATCTGAGCCACAGCATCAATATGGAGATAAAAGCCTTCCCATAGGAAAGTTTCATGACACTGGACTTGGCAAGGGTTTCTTGAATATGACATCAAAGGCAGGCAACAAAATTAAAAATAGACAAATTAGACTTCATAAAAATTAAAAACTTTTGTATATCAAAGGACACTAACAGCAGTGTCAAAAAGCAACCCACAGAATGGAGAAATAGTTGCAATCACCTATCTAATAAAAGATTAATATCCAGAATGTACAGAGAACTCTTACAATTCAACAATAAAAAACCCAAACAACCTGATTTAAAAATGGGCAAACATTGCAGAGTAGCTGGAACTGAAAAAAATAAATAAGAAAAAAAAAGGTCAAACAAGTAAATAGACATTGCTGTAAATGATGTACAAATTGCCTACGACACTCAACATCACTAATCATTAGGGAAATGCAAATCAAACCCAAATGAGATACCATTTCACATCCATTAGGAAGGCTATTATTAAATAAAATAGAAAACAAGTGTCAGTGAAGATGCAGATAAGTTGGAACCTTTGTTCTTTGCTGGTAGGAATGTAAAATGGTATAGCCACTGTGGAAAACAGAATAATGATTCCTCAAAAAAGTAAACACAGAATTACTATTTGATCCATCAGTTCCACTTCTGGGTATATGCCCAGAAGAACTGAAAGCAGGGACTTGAACAGATATTATGTACAACCATGTTCATAGCAGCATTATTCATGATAGTCAAAGGTAGAAACAACCCAGAGTCAGGCACGCCTGTAATCCCAGGACTTTGGGAGGCCGAGGTGGGCAGATCTCTTGAGTCAGGAGTTCAAGATCAGCCTGGGCAACACAGAGAGACCCTGTCTTACAAAAAACCAGCCGGGCATGGTGGTGCACGCCTGTGGTCCCAGCTACTCAGGAGGCTGGGAGGTGGGAGGATTGCTTGAGCCCAGGAAGTCGAGGCTGTAGTAAGCTGTGATCACGCCACTGAACTCCAGCCTGGGTGAGCAAGATCCTATCTCAAAAAAAAAAAAAAAAAAAAAAGGTAGAAACAACCCAAATGTCCATCAACAAATAGATAATCAAAATGTGGTATATACATGAAATGGAATATTATTTTGCCTTGAAAATGCAATTCTGATACATGCTGCAACATGAATGAACCTTGAAGACATGCTAAATGAAATAAAACAGATACAACAGGACAAATACTATATGATTTCACTTATGTGAGGTATACAGAGTAGTCAAATTCATAAAGACAGAAAGTAAAACAATGGCTGGGGGAAGGGGTAATAGGAAATTATTGCTTAATAGGAAATTTCAGTTTGGGATGATGAAAAAGTTCTGGAGATAGATGGTGGTGATAGCTACACAATGTCAATGTACTGAATGCCACTTAAAAATGGTTAAAAAGGTACATTTTATGTTATATGTATTTTACCCGCCACCCCCGCAACCAAAAAAAGGGACCAAGAGAAAGACTTAGGAAGATGTTATAGTCCCTTGCTATATTCTCATCCCCCAATCCATCTTCTCAGGGACAATCTTTGTATTTGTATTGTTAGTCATAGAAAAGCCATTAATAAAAGATTTAGAAGCTGTGTGCAGTGGCTCACACCTGTAATCCCAGCACTTTGGGAAGTGGATCACTTGAGGTCAGGAGTTCGTGACCAGCCTGGCCAATATGGTGAAACCCCGTCTCTACTAAAAATACAAAAATTAGCCAGGCGTGGGGGTGCAAACCTGTAGTCCCAGCTACTTGGGAGGCACGAGAAATCATTTGAACTGGAGGGAAGAGGCTGTGGTGAGCCAAAATGGCACCACTGCACTCCAGCCTGGGCCTCTGTGTCAAAAAAAAAAAAAAATTAAAAAATTTAGAGACAGCACATTTAAAAATATCTAGGATCCTGCACTTACATCACTTTAGAAGTATTTTTACTTCACTTTCATACATAGTAATACACCAGTTAATAGTTACCTAGTTCCGAATTCTAAAGGAACAATATATTTACAGTAAAGTCTTCCCCTAATCCCATTAGCTAGCTGCCTAATTCTTCCCCCGGGAGGCCTCCATTGTTACCTTTATTGTATATCATTCTACAAACATCCTATTACACTGTTTCCATTTTTAATTCTTTTTAAATTCTTTTCATGATTTCTTCTATGTCTCTATATGCTTATGATGTTATTGCTTCATATATAAACTTTATTGATATGGTATTGTTATGACTATGAAGATGGAGACTTAACTTGTGAAGTCCTTTTGAACTATATAAATTTTTAAAACCATATGCAAGCATTATTTTTGTTAAAGTAAAACTAATCTCTTTAAAGGGCTTTTATGTAAATACAAACCTACAATACCAAAAACTTACCCTAAGAGATAAGAGAACTAATAACAATAACAACAAAAGCCCTCCCATAATCTTCCTCCTGTATCTTAACCAAGCAAGCCATGAGCCTACTCTGTAAAAAAAGAAGTAACTTTCTAAGATATGAAAGTTACTTCTCTTTTTGAAAGCGCATTTTATCTTTTAAAGCCGGGTACAATCATAAGGACCATAGGTTATATTCAACCAGCAGACATATTTTTTCGCATGGCCTGATATTTGAGAAAATGGGAGCTAGCATATGAAAATTGACAGAGTTCTCAATTCTTGTTTTTAAATTTTTTGTAGCAATGTGGTCCCACTATATAGCCCAGGCTGGTCTTGAACTCCTGGACTCAAGCAATCCTCCCTCCTCAAACTCCCAAAGTGCTGGGATTACAGGTATAGGCCACCACGCCCAGCCAGATGTCTCAATTCTTTAAACACACACAACAAAAGATCTCACAATACTGGGTATACATTCTTGTGGGTCAACAATTGCTCTCATTAGCGTATGTCTCGCGCTCCAGTTGGTAGCAATCAAGCTTACTTCAGGAATATTTGCTATCTGCATGGCCCAAGCAGTCACCTGAATGTGAAACACTAATCTAGAAAATTGAAATCTGAATTTTCCAGTCTTACCTGACGGGTTTCAAGAACAAAAGTCATTGACTGGACTGGGCCAAAGCTCTTAAATAGCCTCTTCAGAGCCCTGAGATTGCAATTTTTGCTAAATGGCCCAGCATAGACAGTTGATATCTCTGTCCACTTGATCCTCATCTGTAGGAAAAACAACAGAATATAGTATGGGAATGAATGTGAAAAGAGAAATGAAATCATGAGTCAACGCATGGGATTATTCATCAAAGATTTTTTTGACATAAATACTTGCCAAATGTCCAAGGATGTTCACTGAAGTATTATTTGCAATAGCAAAAATGTATAAAGTACAAATGCTGTTAATAGGTATATCATATAGCAGAATATTATGTAGCCATTAAAAACAAGGGAAATAAGATATGTAGTGATACAGAAAGGTGTACAAGATATACTGTTAAATGAAAAAATAAAGTTGCAAAACAGTATGCATAGTTTGATTCCCATTTTTATAAAAATATTTTTAGATGTTAATATGCAGATAGTAAAAATCTAGAGAAAGACACAACAAATTAAATAAAGCATGTATTACTTTCCTTAATGATAAGAGGTTACAAAAAGTCACTAAATAAATCAAATAAATCATTCAGCAGAACTCATCCACTTACCCTTTTGTTCATCTCCTCGGTGAGGATAGGTGAAAAGGCCTTAAAAGAGAACTGAACAATGCTGAAGGGAAACAGGGGGATTTCCACTCTGGCCTGCTCAAGAACCTGTAGAGAACAGCACAGCCTGGATAAGGTAGGAACCTCATACTCTATTGCGGCTCCTGGATATGAGCCACAATAATATAAATAGTAGTTGCCTTTTTACCCGTACTGAGGTAATATGGGGCTGACTTCCAGGTCTGGAGGAAAATGGTGAAACCACACAGCTTCCCCAAAGAACCACAGAACCAATAAAAAGAATGAAAATAAAATACATATAAGTCAGACCTTCAGCATTACTAAGAGACAAGGGTTATTACAAAAATTTTCCAATGACCTGTAATTAAATAAATAACTATAACTCCCAGTATTGTAAACTGTTGCAAGCCTGTGAGTAGGGAAAGCAAGGGAGAGGAGGCTTAATAGATTTGGTTAAAATAATAATAATAATAATCAAGGGACATGGAAGAATTAGATGAAGCACAAAAAAATCACCTCCAAAATAAAAACTCCAAGTAAATGCCAAGTAAGGAACATGGGTCATGATTTTGACATTTCTCAGCACTTGACTACAAGCAAGAGGCTTGGCAGCCTCAGAGAAGCTGTGCTTCTGGAGAAGAATCAGATATATAGAGAAAAGGTGGTACTCCTTGAAGACACTGCTGTGAAGAATGCCAACCCGTCCAAACAATATTATAAATTCCTCCCTTCCGTCAACACCACACCATCATTCTGGAAATGGAGAACTAGAAAGCTTCACTTTAGCTTCTTACTCTCCCACAGAGACAATGAGTTAACAACAATATATGGACCAGAACACCTTTGAGAGAACTGTAGAGACCAGATGAAAAGCTATATAGTACCTAGACCAGCATGAAACCAAGAAGGGTTTCCAGTAAATGGGAAAGGAAACTTTGTGATGTTTTGTGGTCTCATTTACAGCCTTCCCTATCTGACATAATAGGGCTTCTCCCACACCACAGATCCTCTCTTGGGATGGAAACAAAAGAGTGGACCATGTGTCCAATGTTCTGAGTAGTGTGGGGGCTGTCTGAGGGACTATTTTCTGTCTTGCATGACTCAGAAGGCTGACAGGACTGACAGCCTTGTTTGGAAGCCACTGAAAACAGATGTGATCACCATGGCATGTTAGAGCCGCAGTAAGAAACCAGGGGAACAAAGAGATTATGGGCTCTGAAAAGAAGTAGGGACAAGGGGCTCAGGAAACAACTAAAGGCACATGCACAACTCCAGAGAAGACAAATCTCCAGAACAGGTTTGGGAGGTCATGAAATTTCTAACTAGGCTGAATGGTGAAGGTCTCCCCCTGCACGAAGCAGTCTGTAAAGACAACTGGCTATTTATTCAAATGCCCAAGCCTCAACAATACCAACAACAATAAGTCACAAGGCATACAAAGAAACTTAGCCCAAGTTTCACTTCTGCAAAATAAAAAAGTTCTAAGATCTCTTTCACAAGAATATAAATATACTTAATACTGCTGAACTGTATACTTAAAAACAGTTAAGATGGTAAATTTTATGTTTTTTGCTGCAATAAGAAGAGAGGGAGAAGAGGAAAGGGAGAGAGAATCCTTTGATAAGTAGAGGAAGAGCACAGAAGAAGAACAAAAAACTGCATTGAGGAAGGCAGAGTAAAAGAGACGCTCTTTAATGAAAACCTTATTCAAAAACAAATCAGTAAAATTAGAAAATAGTAGACCATATTAATCTAAACTACTGTTAAAAAAACAGCAACAGCTGGGCGCGGTGGCTCATGCTTGTGATCCTAGCACTTTGGGAAGCCAAGGTGGGAAGATAATTTGAGCTCAGGAGTTTGAGATGAGCCTGGGCAACATAATGAGACCTCATCTCTATAAAAAATTTAAAAATTAGCCGGGCATGGTGGCACATGCCTGTAGTCCCAGCTACTCGGGTAGCTGAGGCAGGAGGATTGCTTGAGCCCCGAAGTCAAGGCTGCAGTGAGCTCTGCTCATGCCACTGCACTCCAGCCTGGGCAACAGAGTGACACTCTGTCTCAAAAACAAAAACAAAAACCAAGAAATAAAGTGAGAATCGAAGCATTTCAGCTGATGAAAATTATTCCCCCTAAAAAAAAAAAATCAACCATGGAGCTAAAGGATACAGTTAACATTACAGTATAAACTGAATTGAATATTAGCAGCCAAGCACTTGAGGATATGAAAAAGCAACTACAAGTTGTCAAGAAAGAATAGATTCAAGTGAAATTTTAATAAAAGGCATTAATGAAAAGCATGGAAAGAATTAGGAGTGTACAAATGAAATCAAAAGCATCAGAGAGAAAGTAGGTGAATGAAAGATAGGCCAAGGGGGCACAACATACATGCATAAGTGAAGTCTATGAGGAAGAAAATTAAAGCAATAGAACCAAATACTTGAAAATACAATCCAAGAAAACCTCTGGAAATAAAAGAAACTATAAGCTATATGTTGAAGGGCGCCTCAGGTACCAAGAAAAAGTGACTTGGAATGATCAACTCTGAGACATAGCTTAGTAAAACAATTAGACTTTAAACAAAAAGGGAAAAGTAAATCCTCGGTAAAAATAACTTACAAAGCCAAGAAAATTAGACTATCATTAAATTTCTCAAATACAACTTACAAGGATTTCCATCCCCAGCCAAGATTGAATAACAGAAGACTAGAGTTACCCTCTCTCCTCCAACAACTAATAAACTATAAAAAATATATGATTAAAGAGAATGAGAAGACAAGCCAGACTGGGAGAAAATATCTGCAAAAGACTTATCTGTTAAAAGACTGTTATTCAGATATACAAAGAACTATTAAAACTCACCAATAAGAAAATGAACAATGCAATTTTAAAAATGGGCAAGAGTTGAACAGACACTTGACCAAAGAAGACATATATATAGCAAATAAGCATACGAAAAGATGCTTCACATTACATGTCATTAGGGGACTGCAAATTAAAACAATGAGACACTAATACATATCCATCAGAATAGCCAAAATCCAAAACACTGACACCATCAAATGCTGAAAAGAATGTGGAGCAACAGGAACTCTCATTCACTGCTGGTGGGAATGCAAAATCGTAGACACTTTGGAAGTTCAGCAGTTTCTAACAAGACTAAACATACTCTTACTATACAATCTAGCAACTGCACTCTTTGGTATTTGCCCAAATGTGTTGGAAACTTATGTACATATGAAAACCTGCACACAGACATTTATAGCAACTTTGTCCATAATTGCCAAAACTTGGAAGCAGCCAAAATGTCTATCAGCAGGTGAATGGATAAATTGTGGTAAATCCAGGAAATATATAGTTATTCAGTGTTAAAAAGAAAAAACCATAAAGCAGTGAAAAGACATGGAGAAAACTTAAATGCATATACTAAGTGAAAGAAGTCAGTCTGAAAAAGCTACATACTATGTGATTCCAACTATGTGATGTTCTTAAAAAGGCAAAATTATGGAGACAGTAAAAAAAATAAATAAATTAAATAAATAAATAAATAAATAAATAAATGAATAAATCAGTGGTTTCCAACAGGCAGAGCACATTCATCACAGATTTTTAGGTCAATGAAACTATTCTGTATGATATATATGATATATAATGGTGGATATATGTCACTATACATTTGTCAACACCAAGACAGAACCCTAATGTAAACTATGGACTTTGGTAATTATATGTCATAGTGGGTTCATTGATTTTAACAAATGTACTACTCAGGTACAGGTTGTTGATAGTGGTGGAAGTTGTTTGTGGGGGTGGGTGTGGGGGTAAATGGGAACTCTCTGTACTTTCCTTTTTTTGAGACAGGGTCTCACTCTGTCGCCAGGCTGGAGTGCAGTAGTGCGATTATACGTCAGTCACTGCAACCTCCACCTCCCGGGCTTAAGCAATCCTTCCATCTCAGCCTCCTGAGCTGCTGGGATAACAGGCACATGCCGCCAAGCCTGGCTGATATTTTGTAGGGACAGCGTTTCACCATGTTGCCCAGGTCAGTCTCAAACTCCTGGACTCAAGAGATCCACCTACCTTGGCCTCCCAAAGTCCTGAGATTACAGGTGTAAGCTACAGTACCCAGCTTATACTTTCCATTTAATATTGTTGTGAACCTAAAACTGCTCTAAAAATTAAAGTCTATTACAATAACAATAATAATGCCCAAAGAGCCCTTGAGGCTCATGTAAGTGCGCAGAAAAAAAAAAACACCAAAATCCTAAGAACAGCAGTTCTCAGGATATCGGAAAATGAAGGACAGTGATCCTTAAAAGCTAGGAAACCGATAGATCTATAAACAATCCCCCTCAAATATTCAGTTGAGTAGGGATTAGTGTATCCATGTAAGTAAACTATGCGAGGTCAAGGAAAGGACGCCCAAAAGGATTAGAGGAAACAATCACACGGACTAACACAAGGCCAGGAATAGTTTAGATTCCCAAAAGCTAGAGTGTAAAATCTCATAATTTATGGAGATCAAGTACTTAGTATGGTTTTGCTTTAGTAGTGCGACAAAATTTACTCTGGTTCCACCTAACCAACCTTAAAAGCAAGAATTCAAAAGGATCTGGCCAGGCATAGTGGCTCACCCCTGTAATCCGAGCACTTTGGAATGCTGAAGTGAGTGGATTATTTGAGGCCAGGAGTTTGACATCAGCCTGGGCAACATAAGAAAGAAAAGAAGGCCGGGCGCAGTGGCTCATGCCCGTAATCCCAGCACTTTGGGAGCCCGAGGCGGGCGGATCACAAGGTCAGGAGATCGAGACCATCCTGGCTAACACAGTGAAATCCCATCTTTACTAAAAATACAAAAAATTAGCCTGGTGCAGTGGCGGGCGCCTGTAGTCCCAGCCACTTGGGAGGCTAAGGCAGGAGAATGGCATGAACCCAGGAGGCGGAGCTTGCAATGAGCTGAGATGGTGCCACTGCACTCCAGCCTGGACAGCCCGAGACTTCGTCTCAAAAAAAAAAAAAAAAAAAACCGGAAAGAAAAGAAGGAAGGAAGCAAAGAAAGAAAGAAGATCCAAAAGGACCAAAGTGTTTCTAAGTAACTTTTCCACATCCCAGACCAAAGCTCACAAATATTTATAGAAATACAAAAATATATAGCACCCAACAAATTAAAATTCACTGTGTCCAGCATCCAATACAAAAAACTACCAGAATGCAAAGAATGAAATACAGTCCATATAAGGAGAAAAAACCAATCAATTTAAGTTAATCTAAAAATGACACAGATTATCAAATTAATAGAGAAGGATGTTAAAATAGTTATTGTAACTATATTCTGGAATTTAGAAGCTAGAGGAAAGTCTGAATGTTAACTAGAAACATGGATGATATAAAATAGAACAAAAGTTAACCTCTGGAGGTAAAAAATACAATGTGTGAGGTGAAAGTATACTGGATTGGATTATCAGTAGATTAGATACTGCAGCACAATAAGAAACCTAAAGACATAGCAATGGAAACAATCTAAAATAAAACAGAGAGGAAAAAAGACTGGAAAAAACATGAACAGCACATTAGTGAGCTATGGAACAACTTTAAACGGCTAATACATATGTAGTGGGAGTGCCCAAAGGAGGGGAAGGTGGTGAAAGAGGAAATAATGGTCAACACTTTTTCTAATGTGATGAAAATGATAAACCCACAAATTCCAAAAGCTCAACAAGCTCAAGCAAAAGACATATAAAAAAGGAACACTTGGCCGAGCCTAGTGGCTCACACCCGTAATCCCAGGCTGGAGTGTAGTGGTACGATCATAGTTCACTGCAGCCTCGAGCTCCTGCGCTCAAGCAATACTGGCATGTTCTTAAAATATCTCCCCACATATTTATTAGAATTAAGCGAAAAAACAAGAACTCTGCAATAGAGAAAGCAGACAACACCTTGACCAGGTGATCAAAATAAACAGCATAAAAGAGGGGCAGATGAATAATAACTGCCTCTGGATGCAAGACCCCAAGAAATTTGGCTAAGAATGCATAATCTGAATTTAATCATAAGCAACCACCACACAAACCTAAAATAAGCAAAACTCTGTTAAAAAAGGGAAGGGGGCATGCATTACTCGAAATGTATCAAGGTTATTAAAGACAAAGAAAGGTTGAGGAACTGTTCCAGCTTTAAAGGAGACTAAAAAGATACGACAAGTAATTATAATACATGACCCTAGAAATGATACTGTTTTAAAGGGAAAACACAAACTATAAAGACATTATTTGGTCAGCCAAGAAAATGAGAATACAGATGAAAAGTAGATAAAGGTACCAGGACAATATTAGATTTACTAAAATTGGTAACTATGTAAGATGTGGTTATGTAAAATAATATTCTCATGAAATACACTCTGAAGTATTTAGGGCCATGATATATGCAGCTTACTCTCAATTGGATCAGGAAATGTCATACAGAGAGAGGAAGGAAGAGAGTGTGTACATGAGAGAGCATAAGCATGTGGGTACACATAAATAATAAAGCAACTGGGCAGAGTGCTAAAAAAGGTGAATCTAGATAGAAGGTATACAGGTGTTCTACCATTCATGCACGCTTCTGTAAGGTTGAAATTATTTCCAAACAAAATGTTAAAAAAAAAAAAACACAGATCTTCTGAATATAACACAGTAAGCTCATGTTTGATGCAGCCTCTCTGACTTAACATACAGCAATGATAGATAAAATATAAAAAGAAAAAAATTGAAAAGATATAGCCAGGCTCAAAACCAAGATAAACATTTCCATGAACCAGAAACACAACAGAAACTCAAATACATATGCAAGGCCAAACCCAGAGGCCTGCTAGGCTCTGGAAGCAGGCATTGGCAGCTGACAGTTCTGCTCCTATGAGGACTTAGGTACTCCATACAAGATGTGAGACAGAAGCCAGACTTACTAACTGTAGCCAGGGTTGCTGATTTAAAAAAGCTTGACACTTGCATGGGGTGCAAAGGGCTACATTCCCCTCTGCTTTGAATATAACCTGCAAAGGTTCAGCAGGACACTCACCTCTTTATTTGAAAGACACTTTATAGTTTGACAGTTTCTGGAAGACGCAAGTTCACCAGCATCTGTCTCCCGGGTCAAAAAAAGAAGCTTCTGACCCACTGAATCCAAGCATTCTAAAACACTATAAAGAAGTAGAAGAGTTAAGGTAAGAACAGCAGTTTTCCAGAACCTGACAGTTATTTCTCTATACCTGCATTACACAACATGGTAGCCACTAGCAATATATAGCTATTAAAATTAAATAAAATTAAAAATTCAGTTCCTCAACTGCACTAGTCAAATGTGACTAGCGGCTACCAAACCAGATAGCACAGATGTAGAGCACTTCCATCATCATAGAAAATTGTTTTAGACAGTGTGGCTTCAATAGAGAGAGGAAGGATAAACAAGAAATATACCCAAAGCTCTCTATCAAAGTGTAGGCAAAATGCTAAAGATCTGATACATTTGCCATAGTCTGGAGACAAAGCCCTTTTGAGTCTGTGTGTGTGTCTTTCATAGTCTGGGCAATACAACAAGGCTACAGATTGACTCTTCTAGCCAAAATACCAACTAGTCTATCATCTTTCCCAGTGCTACCTAGGTTCAACATATTCCAATCATTTTTTTTTTTTCTTTTGGTCAAGGATATCATTTTAGACCAGCCACTAGATTCAGAAAATTAGAAATTAAATACTGTATATTAAGGCTAGAAGGTGGTATTTTTTCTGTGTTTTTTGTGATAGATGTTATTTATTTTTTGGTAAATAGTTTTCAATAGACTCAAAAGAGGATAAAAACATTCTCAGGTGTTGTTAAACAAGAAACTAGATACTCCATTTGTCTTTGCTCTTGTTTCAAACTGAAAATATTACCTTGTGTTTGGATGCTGAAGTATTTCTGTTGTGTTTCTAGGCTCTTGGCCTGCTGCTTGTATTTCTTGGTGATTAGCTAGTGCTTCTAGATTTAGTTCTGCAATCTTGAAGAAAATAAAGTGATAAAAATATAATTTCTTGCAAAGCATTTGATGCTCAAAGAAATACAAAACAAAAAGCAACAATAACGAAAAGCAAAAAATCCACTTGAATAATGTTCTCTCTTTTCTTAGGCAGTGGCTTTGCCATTGCCACAGCCCTGGGATGGCTTCAACAGTTACCAGATGGTTTATGGCTGCTTAGCCAAGAACGGCAATCTGTTACCAGCTACAAATGTTGTTACATGAATGTGGGGAAGGGCCAAGTAGGGCTGATTGAAAAAGGATGACAATTTTGGTTCATCACTCATCCAATAGTCGGTCACTTAAAATTTACCTCTCTGCAAACATGCAACTTTGGAAATGATAAAAGAATGGCTTTACAAGAAAATTTTTTTAAAAGACTATTTATTAGTTTAACACAAAATCATGAGAAGTCTATTCGAGTTGATATTTCTTCTCCTTCCATAAAGTGGGAGCCCACCAGGGAGTTGTGATGTAGAGAGAATAATTTTTAAAGTTACAAATTTTTAAAAATAAACTTCTTTTTAAAGAATCAATTTGGATTTACAGAAAAATTATGAAAATAGTACAGAGTTCCCATACAGCATACCCCCATTTTTACCTATTAGTAATAGATTCGTAGGGTGCATTTGTCACAATTAATGAAACAATAGTAATGCATTATTATTAACTAAAGCCCATGCTTAATTCAGATTTGGTTAGTTTTTATCCAAGTGAGATACAATTTTCACTGGAAATCAAGCATAATTAAGCTCCCCAAGTGTGGTTTGGGAATCCTGGGGTTTCCAGAGATCTCACAAGGGGTGAGATCCTTCCTTCTCCAACTATGTGACATAACAGACTGAATGTAAAGCAGATATGAAAAGTCACTTGTTTTCTATTAAGCTAGATGTTAAAAGGTTTCACAGAAATACCTAAAACAATGATGCTCTTTCCACTAATTTTTATGGAAAATTCTTTTTTTCATAAAAGCAAGTTATTTGTAGCTGGACAGAGTGGCTGTGTATGCTGAAGTTCCAGCTACTCAGGAGGCTGAAGTATGAGGATCCCTTGAGCCCAGGAGTTCCAGTCTAGCTTAGGCAACACAGTGAGACCCCATCTCAAAAAAAAAGTGATTTGTGTTAATATATAATGGTTTTTTATTTATCTTAAACTAATATTAAAATTTATGCAATTTCCAATATAGTAAATGTTGATAGATATTGTAACCCAGAGTCCCTGGGTCTTCAGGTGCACACTATAAAAGTGTAACCCCTGTTGCACCTTGTTGTTTCAAAAGGGTACAGGAAGAAGACCAGCTACAGCAAGACAAAAACCAGCTGGAACCAGAGATGCCTGAAGTTAGAGATGAACTTGGCAAACTCTCTGCATTACCATACTAAAAATCTCACTTAGGGAGGAACTTATTCTCTATTTTCTATACATGTATGTGTCAAGGAACAAACCCTGCCTTTACACATGCAATGACTCAGCCAACTAGCAAAACAAAAGCCCTGCTTTTGCCTTCATTTGGGGAGATAGTGCTTTGGAAACTATCCCTGGTGTTATTACTTGTTGCAAAGTAATAAAATCCCCTTGTTAAATCCTCCTTGGGCCAGGCATGGTGACTCACGCCTATAATCCAAGCACTTTGGGAGGCCGAGATGGGTGGATCACCTGAGGTTAGGAGTTTGAGACCAGCCTGGCCAACATGGTAAAACCCCAACTCTAATAAAAAAAAAAAAAAAAAAAAAATTAGCCAGGTGTGGTGGCAGGCACCTGTAATCCCAGCTGCTTGGGAGGGTGAGGCAGGAAAATCTCTTGAACCAGGGAGGCGGAGGCTGCAGTGAAGAGAGATTGCACCATTGCACTCCAGCCTGGGAGACAGAGTGAGATTCTGTCTCAAAAAAAATAAAAATAAAAAAATAAATCTTCTTTGGTAGTGGTCATTGGGTTAACACCCACCAAGTGATTGAACTCACCACTGCGTGGGTAACAATATAACCCACATTAACAAAAGAGTCATGAGACCAAAAGGGTTTTAGAACCTGCTGTAGTGATTGAGAGCAGAGATTAGCAAACACTAATACATATTTTTTTGTAAATAAATAAAGTTTTATTTCAGCTGTGCCCACCTGCGTTGACATAATGTCTATGGCTGCTCTTGCAGTATCACAGCAAGTTGAGTAGTTGCAAAATTGCAAAGCCTACAATATTTACTAACTGGCCTTTACAGAAAAAGTTTGCTAACCCCTGGTATAGATAAAAGACAGAATGTGACAGACATGAGTTTCAATTCTGGTTCCACCTCTGACTGGCTGTGGGACCTCAGATAAGTTATCTAACCTTTGATAACCTCAAAAGGTTCATGTATAAAATTGGAATGATAATGGTTAACTCACAGGGCTGTTGTGAGGATTAAATAAGATAATGTATATACGGCATTTTAGAATAATACACTTAAGACCTCAGTGAGTGGTGGCTATTATTATCTATATGCTCAAAGAAGATCTGTTAGAATGTCTTTTTACTATCTGACACAAAGTCTGGCTGTTGCTTATTATTCTATGTGGAGTACAATTTATTTCATAATGGAGTCATGATGGAATGTATTATGCAATGGGACAATCTAATAGGTTAGAATGCATTATAATAAAGTTTGTCAGAGACTATGTCCTCTTCCATGTCTCCCTTATGTGCTGTTCTAATCTGTACCCACTGAACTGCTGGTGAAACAATTGTATGCTCCCCCTACTCTAAGAAAACTAAAATCTATGCAGAATTTCTATAATCATTACAATTATTAGTATTAACTACAATAATCACCATGCCACCAGTATAGTGCTTAATATATTTAAGGCACTGTGCTAAGAACTTTATACACAGTATCTCATTTACTCTCAACAATATCCTAGAAAAGTGTGTATTCCCCTATTATACATCCAAAAACTGATGTTGTTCAGAGAAATTGCCCTAGATTATACAGCTAGACATATAGTAGAACATATATTTTAAAACAGATAAGCCCAACTGCAGAGACTATATACTTAACCACTACATTATGCTAGTGATAGGGTCTTAATTCAAAATATATGCTAGGCTTCAATCACATTGCCATTTTCTTTTCTTTTTTTTTTTTTTTTGAGATGAAGTCTTGCTCTGTTGCCCAGCTAGAGTGCAGTGGCACGATCTCAGCTCACTACAACCTCCACCTCCCTGGTTCAAGCGATTCTCCTGCCTCAGCCTCCCAAGTAGCTGGGACCACAGGCATGCACCACCACACCCGGCTAATTTTTGTATTTTTAGTAGAGACGGGGTTTCACCATATTGGCCAGGCTGGTCTTGAACTCCTGACCTGGTGATCTGCCCGCCCCAGCCTCCCAAAGTGCTGGGATTATAGGCGTGAGCCACTGCACCCAGCCCACACTGCCATTTTCATAAAATAGGTAACAGGAGTTGGTAGTCTATGATAGACTGATTTAGTCCTTGATTTTAAGAAAGGTGAACACACTGGTCAAAGATACTAACCTTTTTTGGGCCATACTTAAGGAAATACTGAGCCAATTCAAGGATTATTCTAGCATCTTCTGTGGCATCATGACCAAGTCTGTCTGGACACTGTATATCCTTCCTGGAAAGTCAGTATAAAATTGACATACTCACAGCACTTTTAATGATAGGCTCTTTCAACCACCTCAAGTGTTGTGATTACATATAAAATGTTAGAATTCTGGTAATTAGATTTGCATCACAACAATCAAGGTTCCTTTATTCCAGCTAATTGCCAGGCCCTGCAAGAGGCACTGGGGGTGCAGAACAATCAGGAATGGCTTTGTTCACAGCAAGCATAGCATGTGGACAAAAGGCTACCCAACAAAAAGCATCTAGCTGACTCCCCGGCCAGTCCTCTCTCTAAGAAATGGGGCAGGCCCATTTCTTAGATCTAACCATTGTTTAAAATTGCCTTCCTGAAACTTTTTTATTTGTATATAAGTGTCTATACATACTTAAATACTTTCTTAGGTGTTTTTAAAAAGCTTAATATATATATATGCCTATGTCTATAGATAGAACTAAATCTAATCTATATCATATAAATATTGAGGCATATATAAATCTTGCTCTGCATCTCTTATTCTCAGGAGTGTCTTAGAGAGGTTTCCATATAACATACAGATTTATCATATTCTTTTGAACAACAAAATATTCAATAATATAGATAACCATAATTTACTCAGACTTCTAGAATATTTGAGGTTTTTCTATTTTGCTATTTTAAACCATATTATAATGAACACCTTTGTACATATGTGTCTTAATACAATAGGACAGTATAAGTATGTTACACTATCTTGTATAGGCATATAGGTATGTTTTGAAATTTTGGTTACCTCTTCTGCCTTCATGGTTCAGTTCTATCCATTAAGCCTCAACTATGAATGTAAACCCCTGTATCTATTGCTACAATTTCTTCATTTCATAAGAAATGCAAAAATATAATGTTTATAAACAAAGAGAGCAGAAATCCTGAATTTTGCAATACGCATTAAATTAGATACTATATGCTAACTTGCATGCAGTTTGTCAGAACAATATTACAGTATATAAGCAAACCTACCCCAAAATAGCTTTGGCTAAGAACTTCAGCTTAAATCTTCTGCCCTGCTCTCTGACATAAAGCAATGATGTATCAATAACATATGGATGTATCATCTGAGGAAGAAAGAGAATAAAATGAGTAATGTCTTATGCTAAAGGAAAAAACAAGTGGGCTAGCAGGGTGGGGGAGAAAAGCCCAAGACTTTAGATTTGAGATAAATGGAACAGGCATTTATACTGAAAATACAAAGTCCTAAATCAGATACTCACTTTCAGTGCTCTGAGATCCAAATCTAAGGAGTGGCCCACTAACACGGCATCAGGAGGAAGCAGTGCTTTTAACTGCCTCTGTACATCTTTGAGTTTGGTCGTCACTGGGTTAAGAATCTTCTTCGTGATTCCTGAAAAGCTTTCAATAAAAAAAGAGAAATGGACAGGCGAGGATATTAACAAGTTTTCCTCTCTGGAAAGACATTTTAAAAATAACATTTTAAAAAATTATAGTTTATATATATATGCTTAGTGTCCAAAGTGACAAATAAGAATTAAAAATTAGTCATAATCCTATCACTCAGAGATGATCGCTTTTTACATTTTATTAAATGTCCTTCCATACTTTTGATATAGATTCAGGTATATATTTAATTTTTATAAAAATGTAATCATAATGCATGAGCTGCTTTTTAACAAATCTATCCTTTGTAATATGTTGTAAACACATTTTCATATCAATAAATCTATTTTAGCACATCCTTTTAAATGGTTACAGAGTGAGTATTCCATCATACAGATGCAACATATTTTAACTAATCCCTTACTTTCAGACATTTATATACCTAAATTTTTGCAATACTGTGACAAACATGCTTGTGCATACAACTTTGCCACACATGACTGTTCTCTAAGAATCTGTCAAGTCTGCTAATAGGACAGTTATTTATCACTATCATTGCCTCTCTGTCCCTAAGTAGTCATGAATCTACCGGTGCCACTTCAATGGATGGGAACAGTAATGTTTCACTGGCTTCTTGCCTAGTCACTGTGTGTACATTCTGAAATTACATGCTAATCTTTGGAAAAGTAGACTAACATTTTGAGCTTTGAATTTCTGTTATGAAAAATAATAGTTTTCTTTGTGTTTTGGGGGTCAAGGCAGATTAAGCTCTAACATCACTTGACTGCCAAATGATGATTTGCAGATTTTCAGATGAGGTCTTATCAGAAAGCAAAGCTCCAGCTGTTTGGCAGTTGTAGATACTGATTATAATTGGGAGATTCTGGAACAAGGAAGATAATATTCTGCTGACTTAGGTCACAAGAAGATTGAAGATCAAGAAGGGCAAGAGCATTATACACTGACATTGTGCAATTTCAGCATTAAAATATACCTATGTGATGCCCTAATCTTTGATAATACTTAAGTAGATAAAACCCAACTAAACTGAAGCTGTGGGCCATTCTTCTTAAGAATTATTCCATTCTAGTCTGATAGCTCTCAGAAGAGCTGAAGACAAGGTGAAAAATACCTGGTGAGGTAGTCCAGAATCTTGTTTTCAGGTTTGACCAGTTCATCCATAACACAGCAGCCTCCTTCAGCAACCAGTGAGATGCGTGTTAGCTCTCTCCCCTTAGATGTGAGGCACTGAAAGACCAAGATGTAGTCAATCTGCTGAACTGCGGAAGGTATTGCTTCCTCTTACTATTTGCACTATGTCAATTGCCATCTATTCTAATCTACCAGGGTCCCTGCAGCAATGGCACAAACTTGCTTACTAGAGGATCTAGTGTGAGTGAAATTAAAGCTGGGCAGGCTGCTGAATGTTACACTTAAGAGGATCAACACAGTGTAATTTGCACAAGGAAGATGAATGCAAATAGTATTAATAATTGTATCTACCATTTATGGAGTGTGTACTATATCCAGTATTATGCTAAATACCACTAATAGGTAATTTTTATTAAGCCCATTCTATTATCAGCTAGTGCTGTACTAAGCATTTTATATATGTCACTCTCATAATTACCTTTTGAGGTAGTCTTTATTATTACCCCCACTTCACAGAGGGAGAAGCCCAGGCTGATATGTTAGGGGAATTTGTCCAAGGTGACATAGCCACTAACAGGCAAGGACAGGATATACACCCTGATATGTCAGATTCTCAAGTTCTAGGTCTTAGTTACTCTATTAAGAATTGAGAAACTGTTTCCTGAGTACTGAAAGAGGATGCACTGTCTTTGAAAAGAGGCTTACTACAATTAGATAAAGCAAAGCATGAGGGGAACTTAAGGAGAGAAATCCTACTTCTGGTCTTCAAGGTGTAAAACTAAGCCAAACCAACAATTAAGGCAAAGTCCTCATAGCAGCAACAACAAAATACTTGTTCAAACACAAGGAATCAACTTATAGTAATGTGCAAAGACTTGATTAAACATAGTAACTACTTGGAAAACTTATGTGATTTTTTTTTTTTTTTTTTTCCTGAGATGGAGTCTCGCTCTGTCACCAGGCTGGAGTACAGTGGCGCAATCTTGGCGCACTGCAATCTCTGCCTCCTGGGTTCAAACGATTCTCCTGCCTCAGCCTCCCGAGTACCTGGGACTACAGGTGTGCACCAGCATGCCCAGCTAATTTTTTGTATTTTTAGTAGAGATGGGGTTTCACCATGTTGGCCAGGATGATCTTGATCTCCTGACCTCATGATCCACCCACCTCGGCCTCCCAAAGTGCTGGGATTACAGTTGTGAGCCACCGCACCCAGCCACTTATGTGATATTTATTCTTTATCCTGGAATACAGATCTAAGTTTTCTAAAGTATGAGTAAAAGGACCTACTTTCAGCTATTAAAACAGAATACTAGAAATGAATGTATTCGTTCATTGGTGCAATAGACTCAAGAAATCATTTTCTACTAGACCTCAGCTTGTAACACTCTAATTGAAAAATCAAAAGTAGTACGTGCCATTTCACAGTCAAGTCCAAAGAGAGGACTATTGTCTGCTATAGAACCATTACATTTGGTAAGTAAAAAGTTTTCACACTCAGGAAAACCTAGGAAAAAAGGAAGAAAATATTTGCCTTTAGAATAGAGATGGTAAACATCACTCTTAGATTCAAGCAGGTAAAACTAAAATACTAGATATTTTAGTCAGATATGTTGGTATGTTAGACACTTGAAATACAAAGACTAAATAAGATACAATCTCTGTCCTCAAGTTTTTCACCATCTACTCATTTTTATATTGAAAGAATAACTTAGGCTTGCTGTTAGGAGGAGATTCTGGGGCTTGAACTTCCTGGCAGTTGCCAAGTAACAATTTTTCCTCCTCATGAGAAAAGAGATAACTAAATCATGGCTAAACTCAAAGTCATTAGGCCCTTTCCATGTCAGCGCTAAGAAAGAATGAATAAAGTATGCAAATAACTGTATGTGAAATCTTTCTTTCCTAAATACAGGAAGAGAAAATAGGAATGAGATTCCATCATAATAGAGATCTAAAAGGATTTCACAGCAGGAAGCAAGTTTAAGTAACATTCACCATACATGTCCCTCCACCCAACTCAACCCTCAAGATTCCTCTGAAACATCTATTCAGAGCCTTGCCTGCATTTTCTGGAATCACGTGTTTCCTACAGAGGCTCAGCTACAGACTTAAGGTACTCCCTCTATTTGTGTACCCTGAGTCAATAACCATGCATATTTAGCTCAGAGACCCAAAAGCATCTGAATTGTTGAAGACTTCTACCTTCAGGCAGAGGCTGGAGCAGTAAAGGTAACATCTAAATCTTGTTTGACAAGGAACAAACGGGGCTAGGCAAACCTTTGACCGATTTCTGATTCCCAGTACTGTGAAATTTCCAACTAATCGCAATTAAAAGAATCAAAATATGGTCTATCCCAGAGAAGAAAGGCAGCCCCAAATCTCAGAGACACTATACTTGCAGCCTACTTTATCTATATTATCAGTGGTGTTTTATAGGTGTCAGCAGTACTGCCCTTACTACGTGCTCATGTGACAGTAGTGCAACCTCAAGAAAAAGATGGTTATAAATATGTTAAAATAAATAGAGAAAAAGCCATCTATAAAATGGAGTTAAAATTTAGTTCATATATCATAGGATTGCCAGTTAATATACAAAAAAGCACTTAGTATGGTGCCTGGGACCTATAAAACACATCCACATCAACTTAAAAAAATAAATTAAAAAAATAAAATTTATGCATCCAGAATATAAGAACTCCAATAATTCCATGATAAAATACAGCCCAATTTAAAAATGGACAAAGGATCCGAATAGACATTTCTCTGAAGCTATACAAATGACTAATAAGCACATGAAAAGTTGCTCAAAATCATCAGCCAACAGACACATGCAAATCAAAATCACAATGAGACACCACTTCATAGCCACTAGGATGGATATATTCAAACAAGATAATAACAAATGTTGGCAAGAATGTGCAAGAACTGGAAACCTCGTATGTTGCTGGTGGGAACGTAAAATGGTATGGCTGCTTTCACAGACGGACAGTGCCTCAAAAGGTTAAACACAGAGTTATCACGTGACCCAGCAATTATACTCCTAGGTATATACTCAACAGAAATGAAAGCATGTGTCCACACAAAAAACTTGTACTTGAATGTTCATAGCAGCATTATTCATAATAACTAAAAAGTGGAAACAACTCAAATGTCCATCACCCAATGAACAGTCTATCCAATGGCAGTATCATTAAGCAGTGAAAATAAATGTAGTACTGATACATGCTACAATATGGATGAACCTTGAGAACATTATGCTAAGTTAAAGAAGCCAGTCACAAAGACCACATATTGCACATCCACTTACAGGAAATATCCAGAATGGGTAAATCTATATATAGAAAACAGATTAACGGTTGTCAAAGGCTCAGGAGTTGGAGGGAAATTATACTATAGGGTTTCTTTTGGGATGATAGAAGTGTTCTAAAATTGTGGTGATGGCTGTACAACTCTATGAAGATAGTAAAAAATACTTAATTGTAACTTTAAGTGGGTGAAATGTGTGGTATGTTAAATTATATCTCAGTTAAAAAAAAGGAAATTTAATTATCATTGCTATAATTAGGAGGTAACAAAGAAAATAAAATGAAATCAAAGTACTCTTATTAAATTCTTGCTATATAATTGACCAAGGCTCTGAGCCTAGACCTGCTCTATTTGTTAAAGAAATGTGGGGGCAGTGTGGGAGGAGAATTAGAAGTATTGGAAAAGTGTTAAAATATTAAAGACATACTAACTGTTTTTAATATAAAGAAATGAAAGAAAACTGAATGAAAAGGAAAGGGAATAACTTTCTCATTAAATATTATTTCAATGCTCTTCAATGTCACATTCATGTACTACCTAAAATCATCACTTTGCCAATCACAATATACATCACACACTTTGGGATACACTGTGCTTAAGATATTTTCTCATTAATAGAAGATGAAATAAGAATAAGCCATTCAGAAAACAGCCAGATAAATCAATCTCCAACAGTAGTATTTAAATAAGCTGTTAGATATTTTTACATTGTTGGCAATATCAGATTAGGCCTAAGCCCACCTTGTAATGGAAAGTGAAACGTTCTCATTTCCTCCTTTGTCAGAAGGCATCTGGTCAAGCCCACTTTCTTACAGCCATACTTTTGAATGATGGGGTCATTCTGAAGGTTGATGGTGGCTTTTGCATTAGAAGGTAAAGGCCCTAAAAGAAAAACAATTGAACGTATATTAGAATGTGTATTTAAGAACCCTAGAAGACATGTCTCCTGAGGTTGCATAGGCTAAGCACAGGGAAGATCAAAAGATGTATAAAACTCAGCCCCAACCATTTAGGGCCTTGCAATCTATTACAATTATAGGAACACAGAGAGGCAGGGCATGGTGGCTCATGCCTGTAATCCCAGCACTTTGGGAGGTGGAGGCAGGTGGATTACGAGGTCAGGAGATCGAGACCATCCTGGTTAACATGGTGAAACCCTGTCTCTACTAAAAATACAAAAACAAAATTAGCCGGGCATGGTGGTGGGCGTCGGTAGTCCCAGCTACTTGGGAGGCTGAGGTGGGAGAATGGCGTGAACCCAAGAGGCAGAGCTTGCAGTGAGCCAAGATCGTGCCACTGCACTCCAGCCTGGGTGACAGAGCAAGACTCTGTCTCAAAACTAAACAAAACAAAACAAAAAAACACAGAAAATGAAGTCCCAAATGAGCTAAAACAATAAAGGGATAGGAGGAAGAATATACTTTACACTGGAGTGTCAGAGATCAAGAAAGGAAAAGATTAACTGAGTCTTAAAAAAACACAGAATTCAGATAGTTGGTATATTCAACCTGTTCTTTACAGTGCCTGTCACTCCCTTACGGTTCATTCTAGCTAAATATACTCCACCCTCAGCCACCTATTTAAGCAGCGAAAGCTTGTTCTTTAACCAGGGACCATTACTGATTGGATTAAGGGTATGACCCGGCTCAAGAGAGGTCATCTATAGATTGACCAATGACTTGATATTCCTTATCAAGACATGCTCTTAAAAGGAAAAATCAGTTGATCAGACTGCCTGCTTTAAGAATTTTCACTAAAAAATATAAAGAACTGGGCTAGTTACAGTGGTTCACACCTGTAATTCCAGCACTTTGGGAGGCTGAGATAGGCAGAACACTTGAGGTCAGGAGTTCAAGACTAGCCTAGCCAATATGGTGAAACCCCATATCTACTAAAAACACAAAAATTAGCCGGGTGTGGTGGCATGCACCTGTAATTCCAGCTATTCAGGAGGCTGAGGCACAAGAATTGCTTGAACTTGAGAGGTGGAGGTTGCAGTGAGCAGAGATTGTGCCATTGCACTCCAGCTTGGGCAACAGAGCAAGGCTCTGTCTCAAAAAAAAAAAAAAAAAAAAAAAAAAAAAAAAATATATATATATATATATATATAGAGAGAGAGAGAGAGAGAGAGAGAGAGAGAGACAGCGAGAACTCACTAGTCAGAACAGGAAAATACACACACAGATAAGTAGATGTTATGAGAGGGTTGGAGAAAATCTCTTCACTAGGGGTACTTAGGTTCCTGCTGGCTTTCTACCCACATATATCCTTCTTCAAACAATACTTGCTCAAGATGGCCTAAGTGAGTAGTTGGTCCTTGTGAGGAAAAGAGCCAAAGTATCATAAGTAGAAGAGGGCATTCCAGGTAAGACAGAAACGTAGAGTAAACTTGGTTTGGCAGTAGACCAGTGATGAAGAAAAAAAGGTCTGTGCAAGAGACAAGTATAGGAAACAAAGTTGAGAGAAGAGGATAATTTTCATCCACCATTTAATACATAATGGGGAGCCACAAAAAGTTCCTGAAAGTGGAAGTGACATAATTAAAGCAGTGTTTTAAGAAACATCAACCTCAAAGATTTGTAAAAAATGGAGTAGAGGCTGGGTGCATGGCATGCCTGTAATCCCAGCACTTTGGGAGGCCAAGGCAAGAGGATTGCTTGAGTCCAGGAGATTGAGACCACCCTAGGCAACAGAGCAAGACCCAGTCTCTACCAAAACAAAAATTGTTCAGGCATGGTAGTGCATGACTGCAAGTCTTAGCTACTCAGGAGGCTGAGGCAGGAGGATGGCTTGAATGTAGGAGTTTGAGACTGCAGTGAGCTTAGATTGTACCACTGCACTTCAGCCTGGGCAACAGAGGGAGATCCTGTCTCTAGATTTTTTTTTTTTTTGGAGACAGAGTTTTGCTCTTGTTGCCCATGCTGGAGTGCAACGGTGCAATCTCGGTTCACCGCAACCTCTGCCTCCCAGGTTCAAGTGATTCTCCTGCCTCAGCCTCCTGAGTAGCTGGGATTACAGGCATGCACCACCACACCCAGCTAATTTTGTATTTTTAGTAAAGATGGGATTGTTCCATGTTGGTCAGGCTGGTCTCGAACTCCCGACCTCAGGTAATCCACCCACCTCAGCCTCCCAAAGTGCTTGGATTATAGGCATGAGCAACTGCACCTGGCCTAAATTTTTAAAAATACATAAAAAAAGAAAGAAAGAAAGAAAGAAAGAAAGACAATGAAGTAGAAAGAGGCTAGAAAGTGCTTTACAGTAATTCTGGCCAAAAAATTATGAGCATCTGCTAGAGGCAGAAATACCATTTGACCCAGCAATCCTGTTACTGGGTATATTCTAAAGGAATATAAATCATTCTGTTATGAAGATACATGCAAGTGGAAAAGACATGGAATCAACCCAAATGCCCATCAATGATAGATCGGATAAAGAAAATGTGGTACATATACACCATGAATACTACGCAGCCACAAAAAGGAATGAGATCACGTCCTTTGCAGAGACATGGATGGAACTGGAAGCCGTTATTCTCAGCAAACGCAGAAACAGAAAACCAAACACCACATATTCTCACTTATAAGAGGGAGCTGAATGGTGAAAACACATGGACACATGGGGAGTAAACAACACACATTTCGGGTTGTCAGAGGGATTGGTGGAGGTAGAGCATCAGGAAGAATAGTTGATGGAGGCTGAGCTTAATACCTAGGTGATTGGTTGATCTGTGTACTAAACCACCACATCACACATTTACCTATGTAACAAACCTACACATCATGCGCATGTACCCCGGAACTTAAAATAAATGTTGAAGAAAGAAGGCCAAGTGCAGTGGCTTACGCCTGTAATCTCAGCACTATGAGAGGCTGAGGCGGGTGGATCACTTGAAGTCAGGAGCTCAAGACCAGCCTGGTCAAACATGGTGAAATTCTGTCGCTACTAAAAACACAAAAATTAGCTGGTGTGGTGGTGCCTGCCTGTAGTTCCAGTTACTGAGGAGACTGAGGCACAAAAATCACTTGAACCCAGGTGGCAGAGGTTGCAGTGAGACGGGATCATCCCACTGCACTCCAGCCTAGGCAACAGAGCAAGACTCTGTCTCAAAAAAAAGTTGTTACCAGCATCCGAATTAAGATAGTGAAAGGGATGGAGGAAAAGGGATATATATAAAACATACACAAAAAACTGGTAGAACATGGTGAAAAAATAACTCAATTCAGCCAGCAAAATATTTAAATATTTATCTATAACTTTATTATATACCCGGCACTGTTTTGGCCACTAGGAATTTCCCAATGCACAAAACCAACAAAATTCCTCATGAAATTTAACTTCTAGTTGGAAATATGGATAATAAACAAATAAATATGTAATATATCAGGTAAGATAAGGGCTTTGAAGAAAAGGAAAAGGATAGGAAATGTTGGGGCAGGAAAAGGGTTATTGTCTTATGTTTTTTATAGGATGATCTGAGAAGGTCTCTGTTAAATTGACATCTGAATAGAGATTTATAGAAGCAAAGGGAATTAGGCATGCAGACAGATTGGGGATAGGGAGCCAAAAGAAAATTGTAAAATTCAACACTGGTGTCTTAGAGAAAAATGACACCAACAAGAGGGAATATGAAGAGCCCATTATTTGAGGATGAGAAAAATGCTTTTAGCTACGTTGTGACTGAGGACAGTAGAATATCCAAATAGCAATTGGAATATTCAGCAGGCAGTTGAGAATGCAGGCCTGCAAGCTAGGGCATCAGACCTAGAGATAATGATATAGGAGTCATTCAAAGAAAACTAATAGGTGAACTTGGCAAAAACAGACGAATACTCCAAAGGAAAGACTGATTAACGAAGATCAGAGTGCGAGGGACTATGCCTTGGGGACTGTGATATTTAGCATGGGAAGATGAAGTGAAATACTTAAGAGGATAGAGAAGTTGCCATAACCTCTCTGGCTCCTCAAGGCCTACAGAATAAAATCCAAAATTCTTTTGGCATGGCATTCAAAGCCTGCAGGTTGTCTCTCTGTGGCTGGTACAGAATATAAAAATAAAAAATAAAATAAAAACAAAGCCTGCAGGGTGTGGCTTTAATCTGCCTTTCCAGCTTTGTCTCTCATCACTGCCTCCTCCTATTCTTCTCAGCATGCCCAACAAGCTGTACTCTTCAAACATGTCAAATTTCTTTTTCCTGATTACATCTTTTCTTTCACAATGTGATGTTTTTACTTGAACCTAGAATCTCATGATTACTCTGTGATTTAATCACAGATGTTTAAAATACAATGCAGATCAAATCAAATACAACTGCAGATCAAAAATGGGCATCCATGAGAAGAAGAGAACAATGGAAGGATAGAAAATTAGAAGTGGGGATTAGGACAGAGGATAATACAAGCACATTTCTAGAGGAGATAAGAAATCAAGTTACTCCTCACTACTTTTTCAACACTGGTTGATATTATTAAATTTCTGAACACAAAATACAGTATCATTGAACAATACCTAACCTTACTATATGCAATGAACTCTGATAAGTCCTATACTATTCTATCACTCACCTCCTGGAAAAACCAAAAAGGTTAGCTAAAACTTGCTAATCAGACACAACCCATAGTTTGAAAAACACTGCTATCATGAATCTTGCAGCTGGCTAATATCTAAACCTCCTGCCTATTTATTCTTCACTGTGAGTAGTATCAGCAAGTATCCCTTATATTAGTCAAAGGCATGATCTTCCTTCCCACCTGTACACTGGTGAGTACAAAGACCCAGTGACAGTTTAGAAATTATTCAGAGTAATTCATAACAGTCCAATGTTAGTGATACCCAGGTATCCTTAGCTATCTAACCAGATGGTTTCTGAGGCATGAACCCTGGCTGTGGTTCCTGCTATCTAACCTCCCTGGGTACCTGCCCAGTTTTCCTTAAAAGATCTGTTCTTGTGGCCCAGGTATGGTGGCTCATGCCTATAATCCCAGCACTTTGGGAAGACAAGGCGGGAAGATCACTTGAGCTCAGGAGTTTGAGACCAGCCTGGGCAGCACAGTGGAGCCCCGTTTCTCAAAAAAAAAAAAAAAATTAGCTGGGAATGTGGCACGTGCCTATAGTTCCCCAGCTACTCAGGAGGCTGAGGTGGGAGGACTGCTTGAGTTTGGGAGGTCAAGGCTGCAGTGAGCTGTGTGATCACAGCACTGCACTTATGCCTGGGTGACAAGAGTGAGACCCCATCTCAAAAAAACAAAAATTGTTTTTGTGCTTAAGTTAGTTAGAATTGAGTTCTGTTGTGCTAAACCTACTTACAATCATATCCACATCTTTTAGAGTGAGCAAATCATCAAACCAGCATCATAGCTATACCTTCCATTGTCTTGGGCAGATCTCCAGCTCTTTGTTTTGTTTGTAGCCCAACAATGTCAGCTAGAAAATCAGATGATGGTGGAGGCAAGCGGAATTTCTGAAAATATATTAACAGGTTTTAAAAAAATGGTTGAACAGCTAAAATACTGTGAAAGGCCTGGACTTTTATTGTCAGCTCAGTGCTTTTAAAGTTCTAGACAGTAATTGTTAGCATTTTAAAATGAGAACTGTTTCCTTAATATAGAAAAGTGACTAAGTAAATGAAGCCACACAACGCTAATCGATCCCTGTGATTATACATCGTAAAAAAGACAAACTTTAAAGAAACGTACAACTTAGACAAGAAAAGTCCCTTTGTATTTTCAAAGTTCTTCCAAATCTATTATTTCATTGGAAAGCATGCCATTGCCATCAGAACAGATGGTACCACAGGGCAAAAAGGTTGAGAGCTTCAGCTTCAGGTTCACCTGGGCTTAAATTTCAGCGCTACCACTTACAGGCCAGAACTTGGGCAAGTTACTCAGTTTCTCACATACAAAATGGAAATTAAAAAGTATCTATTTATAAGACTATTGTGATAACTGAAGATGATATGTGTAGCATGTGGTCCATGGTTAATAGAGAGCCTGACACACAGGGAGTGCTCAATAAATGAAAGCAAAAAAAGAAAATGGTGACCCAGGGAAGTTAAATTAGGGCTCACCAACTCAAATGCCTTCAGGGATAAATGGATGAAATGGGTCACTAGGAAATGGAAGAGGCTATGGGAAAATGGAAAGCAGGTGCCTCTTTTTAAAGATGACAACTGCTATTCAGTTCCATATACTGTTTTAAGGGTGCCCAATCTTGTGATTTTTTTTAAAGAGAGGTAGAAAACACAGCTTGTATATATATTTTATAATTTCTGAAAACACCATAGCCCAAATAAAATAGAACAATATCAACCTAGGAGCTACAGATTATAACCTGGGAATAAGTGTTTGCCTAGATTTCCAAAGAAAATCAGAGACAAATCTACATGAGGCCTCTAAGGTCCTTTTGCTTTATATATCCCCTACTGTTTGTTCAGTTAGGTTGCCAAGGAGCATGGTCCCTGACACATGCATTAGTCTCAGAATGGGAGGACAGACTCAGCCCCTAGTGCAAAGTTTTCTTAACTTACATGTCTGAATGCTTTTCGAAGACATCCAAACTCCAAATAGAACCTGTAAAAGTGTAGCTGACTCATTCCCTGCAGAACAAAAACCACTACGTTGTTTAGGTGGTTTTGATGAAAAAGCTGGCACCAGCTGCCGAGAAATCAAACCAACACAGTTAAGAGAGATGGCCTTAAGTCAGTTACAGGCATATAGAGGGGAAATAGGGGAGAAGGAGCAGGAAAAGCAGTGCGTGAGAGTGAGTAGAATTTATCATCATTCACTATCTGCCTGAAACTGGAAGACAGCCATTATTGCACAGAATTCAAATAAAGATCCATAGAGATAAATACTTATTGCATTCAAATCAAGTAAAATACCAAGCAAAACACAATGCATTTAAATTCACTGTCCTATTGATTAAGATTTGTTTGGAATCAAACAAAGTCATCCCTAAGATCCCAACCTACTCTGCAGTCCTTCCTAAGCCAGGTAATCAAATGGCTGGCTTTAAGAATTTCAGTTTTGGCCGGGCACAGTGGCTCACGCCTGTAATCACAGCACTTTGGGAGGCCAAGGCAGGCAGATGACTTGAGGTCAGGAGTTCAAGACCAACCTGGGCAACATGGTAAAACTCCATCTCTACTAAAAAAATATACAAAAAAATTAGCTGGGCCGGGCGCGGTGGCTCAAGCCTGTAATCCCAGCACTTTGGGAGGCCGAGACGGGCGGATCACGAGGTCAGGAGTTCAAGACCATCCGGGCTAACACGGTGAAACCCCGTCTCTACTAAAAATACAAAAAATTAGCCGGGCGTGGTGGCGGGCGCCTGTAGTCCCAGCTACTCGGGAGGCTGAGGCAGGAGAATGGCGTAAACCCGGGAGGCGGAGCTTGCAGTGAGCTGAGATCCGGCCACTGTACTCCAGCCTGGGTGACAGAGCGAGACTCCGTCTCAAAAAAAAAAAAAAAAAAAAAAAAAAAAAAAAAAATTAGCTGGGAGTGGTGGTATGTGCCTATAATCCTAGTTACTCTGGAGGCTGAGGCAAGAGAATCACTTGAACCTGGGAGGTGGAGGTTGCACTGAGCGGAGATTGTGCTGCTGCACTCCAGCCTGGGTGACAGAGCGAGACTGCATCTCAAAAAAAAAAAAAAAAAGGTTAAATCCTGCTCCACCCGTTTTTGTAAATAAGACTATTGAACTACAGTCGTGCTTATTTGTCTGTGTGTTACATATGGCTGCTTTGGGCTACAATGGCCAAGTTGGGTAGTTGCAATAGAGACATAAAACCTACCAAAAAAAAAAAGTTTTAGATAAACTGACAGACTGATGGCTGTAATTGTTGATGGAGAAGACAGTTCTCAAAGTAGCTAGCCAATTCATAACAACCTCTCCCAGGAAGATGTATTATTTGTATACATACAAAACATTTTTCATAAGACACTTAATAATGGCACCAACAATATCAAAATAGTAAGATTCTCTTTTTTTTTTGTAGGGACTGGGTCTCGCTATGTTGCCCAGGCTGGTCTCAGACTCCAGAACTCAAGCAATCCTCCCACCTTGGCCTCCCAAAGTGCTGGGGATTACAGGTGTGAGCCACAATGCCTGGGCTCTCTTTGTCCTTTATTTGTAAAAGAAAGAAAAAAGATTAACTAGAATTCTTCACAAATCATTGTTATTTCAACTGAGTCTGCATCAGGTGAAACAAACTAAAATACCTATAGTAGCCAGACAGATACTGTAAATACGGGAAGCAGGCCAGGTAGGACATTGGAGTATACATGTCCCATATAATGGGGGAGACCACCACTCAGCTTTGACAAATTGTTGCCATGTGGGAATATAGGGATAGCTGCCATTTTTGAGTTTTTGGAAGAAGAAAAGGTAGATTTTTATATAGGAATTTCCAGAATTAACACTTGGCAGACATCATGAAAAAAATTTAGGATGTGCTGTAGAGCAAAAAAGTAATGTTGATAAGCCAGTTTGAAACCTCTGGTTTGAATGATAGAGCCTTGGGAGAGGTTAAAAAAAAAAAAAAAAGAAAAGAAAAGAAAAAAGAAACCTGTGGTCAATACCCACGATTTAAGTTCATTTCATACCTGGGTTTTGGAACATTGGATTTGCCCAGAACTGCATACTTAAGCAATTCACACAGCTGGTCATGGGTTACTTCACAGTTGTCAGTAAATAAAATGGTAGATAAGCGGGCTTTCTGCAAAGATTAATCAGGGCATAGCAAACAATTATTGGTTATCAAGAATACCAACAAAGTTAGTTATTAAATTATTCTAGCTTCTGATTACTTTAACATCCAGGTATATTCTAACATAAGGAAGTTCTAATTAATTGAAAATGATGGTATAAAATAACAATATGTGGTAGGTATGACATTATTAATAAAATATTGAACTATCATTGACACAAAATCTGAATTATAGATACTTGGTTACATGCTAGGAATAGGATAAATAAAACATAATTCATGCTCTCAAAGAGTCCATTCTACTAGGAGGAAAAAGCAATAGCTAATTCCAACATAGTGTGGGTAAGTGCTAATACAAAGGTATAAGAACAAGGAGTCTAACTGCTTTAGGGGTCAGAGAGTTTGGGGAAGGCTACTGAGATGAAAATACTGAGGCTAAGCCTTGAAAATGAGTCTACCCTGTTGGTGGGAACATCACATTCAACATGTAGTATAGCTTGGCAAGGAGCCAAGATTGCATGTTGCATAGTAGTGGAGGTAGAAGGAGAGGGAAGCAGGAGCCAGATCATAGATCAATGCGGCCTAAGCTAATGAATGAGAATTTATCCCTGGGCAACAAGAGTTCAGTCAAGCTCCCAATCCCTTTAAAAAGGCTTTGAACTTATACTTGTTTTTGTTTTTTCTCTTCTGAGATAGAGTCTCACTCTGTCACCCAGGATGGAGTGCAGTGGCGCTATCTTGGCTCACTACAACCTCTGTCTCCCAGGTTCAAGTGATCCTCCCACCTCAGTGTCCTGAGTAGCTGGGACCACACATTAGCTGGGACCACAGATGTGTGCCACCACACCTGGCTAATTTTTTTTGTATTTCTGGTAGAGATGGGTTTTCACCATGTCACCCAGGCTGGTCCTGAGCTTAAGCCATCTGTTCTCCTCAGCCTCCCAAAGTGCTGGCATGAGCCCCCATGCCCAACCTACAGTCACCACACCCAGCCTATATTTGTTTATTAAAGTAATTCGTGTTTGTTATAAAAGATTCAATAATAGAGAAGTGTAAAATAAATGATACACAATAGAGAAATGAAAATAAAAGTCACCTCAGAGATAATTAAAATAAAAGTACAACTCAAAGGTAATCACCACTTTCCTTTTGGTCTGCGAGGCAGCAGAGTATAGCAATTAGAAGCTCAAGCCCTAGAGTCATACTACCTGAGTTCAAACACCAGGCTCTATCATCTTGGACCAGTGCCATAGCCTTTCTAGGACTCAGTTTCTTCATCTAGAGAGTAATTATAATTTTATTTCATTAAATAATTGGGAGGACGAATGAAATAGTTCAAGTACAATGTACTGAGGCTAGTGCCTGATACAAGTACTTAATAAACATCAGATGGCCGGGCGCGGTGGCTCACGCCTGTAATCCCAGCACTTTGGGAGGCCCAGGCGGGCGGATCACAAGGTCAGGAGATCGAGACCACGGTGAAACCCCGTCTCTACTAAAAATACAAAAAAAATTAGCCGGGCGCGGTTGTGGGCGCCTGTAGTCCCAGCTACTCGGGAGGCTGAGGCAGGAGAATGGCGTGAACCCGGGAGGTGGAGCTTGCAGTGAGCCGAGATCGCGCCACTGCACTCCAGCCTGGGCGACAGAGCGAGACTCCGTCTCAAAAAAAAAAAAAAAAGTAAAAATAAATAAATAAATAAATAAACATCAGATATTATTGCTAATTTCTTCCCATGGTCTTAAGTTAATGTTAAACTCTTATATTAGCCAGACACAGTTCTGATCACTTTACATGCATTAAATAATTTAATTCTCACAACTTTTTAAGTGTGTACTACTATTATCCCCATTTCACGGATAAATTGGAGAAACAGACAGATGACAGAACCAAGACTGGAATGCAGGCTTATCTCTATACTATATAGCCCCCAGTGGATTTTATCATTCTTTTTTGAAACCAACTCCCTACTCCCGAACTTAATCTGTGAGTATCTTTCCATATCAGTTTAAAAAAAATAACACATCAATTTTAATACTTGAATAATAGTCCATTTTCTAAATTTACCTGAAAATTTATAATATATCTGAAAAAAATTCCTTATTGATAACACTGTTTTGTTTTTTAAATTACAAACAACATTATGACGAATATCCTTGTACAGACACCTTTGTACATCTATCTAATTACTTTCTTAGGATCAATTGCCAGTTCAAATGAACTCTTGAAAGAATATGCCAGTTTGTTTTTACCAAATAAAAACATGAAATTAATAAGGTGAGACTGAGCAAGATGGAGTCTATAGGGCGGTGAGTAACCCTGGTTGCCAGGCATGGGATGTCAAGAGCCGGAGTTGGGTGAGGGTGTCCTGCAGAGGAGACAGTCCAGGACTAGGAGCAGAAGACCAGGACATTCATGCAGGAGGGTGCTCAGGTGTGGGGTGTCAAAGCCTCAGCAGCACAAGGAGGTCACCCATACAGGAAGGAAGGGAGGGCAGTGAGGCCAGATATCAGATGTCAGAAACTATTTAGGGTAAGGAGGGCATCAATGCTGAGGGACAGTAGTGGTCTGTTGCAGGATTTAAAGCCTGAACAGGATAAGGGTATAAACATGAGAGGATGGTGGCAGCTACCTGTCATAGGATGAGGGTGCTCACAAAGGAAGATGACCTGGTACCAGGGAAAGCACATATGGGCCTGGAATATCTTTTTGTGCCAGAAAGTAATGATGTGCCCAAAGAATGGTGTTGTCATGTCAAAAGTCCACAGAAGCTAGCTTAATGACAAAATCTTGGATATTTAAAGCATCACAATCCAGTAAAAGATAGAAACACACTGAACAAAATAGGTACTATTGAGTTCATACTGATAAAAAAGTAAATGCATAAGCCCAAAATGTTTGAGGAAGGACATTACAAAGAGAGCTGGGAACAGTGGCTTGGGCCTGTAATCTCAGCTACACTGAGGCTGAGGTGGGAGGACTGTTTGAGCCCAGGAATTCCAGACTAGCCTGGGCAATATAGCAAGATCCTGTCTCAAAAAAATAAGTAAGAATGAAAATTACAAAAAGAAAAAGATAACTTTAGAGAAGTTTAGTAGAAACTACCTTAATCGAGGTATCAAGGTTAATATCACCAGTAACGGAACAAATCAAATTGTGTACAATCTGCAAGGGAGCAGAGTATCACTCTTGTGATATTCCTGCTAAAGATGTGTATAACCTGAATCTAATCAATGAAGAAACAGACAAATCTAATTTAAGGGACATTCAACAAAATAATTGGCCCAGGATTATTCAAAAGCAATAAAGTCATGAATATCAAGGGAAGACTAAGGAACTGTTTGAGGGAGACATGACAAATTTAACACAATTCTAGACTGGATCTTATTGCTAAAAACAGTCTTATTCAAACAACCTACAGACAACTTGGATGGTATCTGAGGAGCAGATGGTCATAATATATCCATGTTAATTTCCTGATTTTGATGGTTGCACTGTGATTATGTAGGTTTATGGAAAATATATAATAAGATATCTTGGCGGTGGATGGAAAAAGACCATTGTGTCAGCAACTACTTTCAAATGTTGGTTGAGGGGAGGTTTTGATACTGTTCTTACAGTTTTTCTATAAGTTTGAGATTGTTTCAACATAACAAAATATGTGATTGTCAGTCTCCTTACACTTCTTACCACATGAACATTAAACTTTTTTTGCAAATTCGATAGGCAAAAAAACTGGAATCCCACTTTAATAAAAAAAAAAAATTTTCAGCTGGGTGCGGTGGCTCATGCCTGTAATCCCAGCACTATGGGAGGCTGAGGCAGGTGAATCTCTTGATCCCAGGAGTTGGAGACCCTGTCGCTCTTTAAAAAAAAAAAAAAAAAAAAAAAGGCCAGGCACAGTTGCTCATGTCTATAATTCCAGAACTTGCAGAGGCCATGGTGGACAGATCGCTTAAGTCCAAGAGTTCAAGACCAGCCTGGGCAACATGGCAAAACCCTGTCTCTACAAAAAAAGAAAAATTAGCTGGTGCAGTGGCACACGTCTGTAATCCTATCTAATTGGTGGAACTGAGGTGAGAGGATCACTTCAACCTGGTAGGCGGAAGTTGCAGTGAGCTAAGTCCAGCCTGGGCAACAGTGAGACTACCTCAAAAAAAAAAAAAAAAAAAAAAAAAAATCACATCCCTAATCCTGCTCTCACATATTATATAACTTATTTTTATCACTTGTCTCTGCCCACTAGAATATAAGACCTACTAGGGCAGTGAACTTTATTCACTGATGTACCCCAAGCACCTAGGTCAGTGCCCCAGCACATGGCAGACAATAAAAACCAATGAATGGCTGGGTGCAGTGGCTCATGCCTATAAGAGGCAGAGACAGGAGGATCCTTGTCGCACCACTGTAGTCCAGCCTGAGTCCAGCAGAGCAAAGACCCTGTCTCAAACACAAAAACAAACAAAAAAGCCCAATGAACGACTAAAGGGATGAAGTATATTTAGTTCTCAATAAATGGAAGGGTATGATAGCGATAATCACGCTTTTTTTTTTTTTTTTTTTTTTTTGAGACGGAGTCTCGCTCTGTCGCCCAGGCTGGAGTGCAGTGGCCCGATCTCCGCTCACTGCTAGCTCCGCCGCCTCCCGGGTTCACGCCATTCTCCTGCTTCAGCCTCCCGAGAAGCTGGGACTACAGGCCTCTGCCACCACGCCCGGCTAATTTTTTTTTTTTTTTTTTTTTGTATTTTTAGTAGAGACGGGGTTTCACCGTGTTTGCCAGGATGATCTCGATCTCCTGACCTCGTGATCCGCCCGCCTCGGCCTCCCAAAGTGGTGGGATTACAGGCGTGAGCCACTGCGCCCGGCCGATAATCAGCCTTTTTATTCCTCTACTGCAGTGGTCCCCAACCGTTGGCACGAGGGACCGGTTTTGTATTAGACAATCTTTCCACCCACTGGGAGAAGGGCTGGGGGGATGGTTTCGGGATGATTCAAGTGCATTACATTTATCATTAGTCCTAGAACCCTCGTATGCAAAGTTCACAATAAGGCTCACAATAGGGTTGGCATTCCTATGAGATCTAATGCCTAGGTGGAGCTAAGTCGGTAATATTTGCTCGCCCACCGCTCACCTCCTGTTGCTTTGTGGCCCGGTTCCTAACAGGCCAGCTGTGGACAGTGGGTTGGGGACCCCATGGGCAGGCAGGCACCAGTCTGTGCACAGGGGGTTGGGGACCCCTGCCCTACGGGAATGTAAACTGCAGGAGGGCAAGGAATTGTATTTTTGTGCCCCGGGATACTGCTAGAACATAGAACAATTCTTGGCACTGAGAAGATGGCAACAAATATTTGTTGGACGAACATTCCTATTATGCGCCAGGCACTGTGCCATTTTTTTTTTTTTTTTAAGAGATGGAGTCCTTGTTATATTGCCCAAGCTGGTCTCGAATTCCTGGCCTCTAATGATGCTCCCGCCTTGGCCTCCCAAATTGCTGGGATTACAGGCGTGAGCCACTGCACCCGGCCCACTATCCTAGTTTATTTATTTATTTATTTTTTTGAGACGGAATTTCGTTCTTGTTGCCCAGGCTGGAGTGCAATGGTGTGGTCTCGGCTCATTGCAACCTCCTGCTCCTGAGTTCAAGTGATTCTCCTGCCTCAGCCTCCCAAGTAGGTGGGATTACAGGCGCCCACCACCACGCCCGGCTAGTTGTGTGTGTGTGTGTGTGTGTGTGTGTGTTTGGTAGGGACAGGGGTTACTCCATGTTGGCCAGGCTGGTCTCAAACTCCTGACCTCTCAAAGTGCTGGGATTACAGGCATGAGCCACCGTGCCCGGCCGACTCACTATCACTATCCCAGTTTTAAACCGCCAATGACAGCCTTGTGTCAGGAAGGTGGTTGTACACTCATTCCTATTTTAATGATCAGGGATCAGGTTCGGAGAGGCCAGGGCGGAGACCCAGCCCGCATCCAGGGCACCCGACGGCGGTTGGGCGAGAGTCCGGGAGCTCCAAACCACCTCGGGCCGCCTGCTTGGGCTCCACGTTGCTCACCTTGGCCTCGGGCTGACTCTCCTCGAGATCCCAACTGGCTTTCATCGCCTCAGCCGCCCCGACCAGCTTGTTTGGGGCCTGCCTCCTTTTCCTGACCTTCCTGGGGTGTCTCTCGGTCCCTTCCCTCTCTGGCTCCATGGCTGTGGAGAAAGATCAGCTAGAGCTGGGGAAACTCCAGCGCCCCTATCCCCCGCGTGCCGCCTCCTAGCCGGAGAGCTGCACGGGCTTGACGGCTTTCAGTTTACCGAACTATCCCCGTCCCCCTAAAAAAGCAAAGGTGCCAACGATCTCCCCGTTCCGCGGACTGGACACCCGCGCCGCTCTAACCCAAACGGCTTTACCGTCCGCATCGGATACCGGATTCCCAACGGTTCCCCAACGGCTAAAACGGGCGTCTGCCTGGCAAAGAAAGAAGGAGGTGCTGCCGAGCGGCTTCCCCTCCTAAAACCACTCCCCCCACCTCCCAGCCCGGGAAACGCAGAAGAGACACCGGGCGGAGAGCAGAGGCTGTCCCCACCTTAGCCACAGCCGCCAACAACAACCGCCCTCTCAGCCTCGCGGGCGGTTTGAACGGACCGGAAGTAGAAGTCGAGCGACTTCCGGCAGCTGGACTTGGAACAGCAGGGAGTGTTGGGAATGGCGACGAAGCGGCTCGCGCGGTACTCGAGGGGGTTACGGGTGGGGGGCGGGTAGCTCCGGGTTCGGCGCTGGCGTGGGCGGCAGAGCAGGGCACGGCAGGTGGCATCTGCGGTGACGGCCTCCATTACCTGCAGCCCCGGCGTCTGCGACCTGCCCTCCCTGGCATGGTTGGAAAGGCGCCTCCCTGGACCTCGGTCTTCAGCCTTGGGCCGCCTTCTACCCGAGGGTGACAGGAGGAGGCCTACAAACCCTGGGGTCTTGACTGTGTGGCCTTGAGCCAGTGCCTGCCCATTTTAGGCCTCGGGAAACGACTGGACGCGACAGTGCCCTGCAGACTAGTTGGAGGTCTCAGGCAGGCCACACTGAACCCATCAAGGTGTTTAACCTGTTTGAAATGTTCGTTCCTCGGTGCTGTAAAGAAATAGAACTTGAACTTAAATTTATTTAGTAAGGTCATTTTTACTTCCTGCAGAAAGGGTACACTTGCCAGCAGTTTTGCCAGGAGACTGCACTGAATAAAGGAGACAGGGTCATTTATAACGTGGCGCGTCCACCCTACTGCTGTGTCTGGTTTCCATTGGCTGGACCGGGACCTCACATTCTGTGTTTGTCCGGATTGACTAGCAACTTAGTACTTTTTAGAAGAGGCAAAGGTAGAGGAGAACAAAGGAAGGAGGAAGTAACTTGTTGGAATGCTGAGAAAGGTAGAAACACTTTCAAATAAGGAAGAGGAACAGGCTATGACCTAATGTTTGATTGGACCAGTATAAGCATGCCAGGGCAAATATTTAGGCTAAATTGTGGGACCTAAGCACATAAAATACATTGATTTCTTTATTATGGCTATCAGATATTTAAGAATGTTATCACAGGTCTTTGAATAAATTTTGCTCTAAGAGAAGTTACTATTTATTCCTAATTAGACGGGGAAGGAAGTCTTTGAAGAGGAACCTCTGCTTTACTTTTTACAAACCCATTTTCTAGTGATCTTTATTTATTTATTTATTTATTTTTTGACATGGAGTTTTGCTCTTGTTGCCTAGGCTGGAGTGCTCTGGTGCTATCTCAGCTCCCCACAACCTCTGCCTCCCGGGTTCAAGTGATTCTCCTGCCTCAGCCTCCCAAGTAGCTGAGATTACAGGCTTGTGCCACTACGCCCGGCTAATTTTGTATTTTTGGTAGACACGGGGTTTCTTTATGTTGGTCAGGCTGGTCTCGAACTCCCGACCTCAGGTGATCCACCCGCCTAGGCCTCCCAAAGTGCTGGGGTTATAGGTGTGAGCCACCGTGCCTGGCCTAGTGATCCTTTTAATTCACAATATGAATCATTGTGTCCTCCCTGATTCCTGGACGTGCTGTGCATATTTCTGATTACTAGAAGGATGTAATATATTAGCAAATAGCATGAGCTTCAGAATTGGACAGTCTTGGGTTCACATTACCAAAGCTGTGTTCCTTGGCAAATTAAGAATCAGTTTTCTCATCCATAAAATATAGGTAGGAAAAGTTTCTAGCTACTACACTTGCTGAGGATTAAAGGAGGCTGTCATCTTAGTTTAGTACCTGCTATGTAGTAAGCAATTAATAAATGATATTTATTTTCCCAAATCCTGGCACTTCCCTCTCTCAAACACAGAAAACTATAGGAGGTGTCTGCCTAGTTAAAACTCAAGCAATCCACCTGCCTTGGCCTCCCAGAGTGCTGGGATTACAGGCATGAACCACTTTATCTGGCCCTGTCTTTTGTTTCTTTACCCAGATTTTTAAGCTGGAAGACTGAACCATGTCCTACATTGTCTTGTCTTCTTAAAATAGCACTGTACACATAGCAAGAGCTTAAAAAATGCAGGGGGAAAAATAAGATTTTCAGTGCATTTTTACCTGTACAATCAAATGATTGTAGGAACTCAAATAAGTTCCTCAGTATTACTATAAAATAAGGGTAACATAAAATTAGTGTAAATTGGCTGGACACAGTGGCTTAGGCCTGTAATCCCAGCACTTTGAGAGGCTGAGGTGGGAGGATCACTGGAGCCCAGGAGTTTGAGATGAGCCTGAGCAACATAGTGAGACCCTGTCTTTACAAAAAAAGAAGAAAAAAAATTAAAGCTAGTGGGCCATGGTGGCACGCGCCTATAGTCTTAGTCAGGAGACTGTGGTGGGAGGATTGCTTGAGCCCAGGAGACTGAGGCTGCAGTGAGCAATGATCATACCACTGCCCTGCAACCTAGGTGACAGAGCGAGACCCTGTCTCAAAAACAAAACCAACAAATTAGCCTAATTTGCAAATATATACTTTCGAGGCCTATGCAGGTAAACCCAAAGTCCAGTTCAATTTCCCCTCAGTCACAATAAATAATGAGATTCTTGCCCAGTACCATTAGTCTGGTAGCCTATTCAAACAGGAGTGTGAATGAGTTTGTTGATCATATTTGGATTGCTTCACATTTTTAGGCAGCTTGGATTAATTAGGAGAAAGTCAATTGCTCCAGCAAATGGAAACCTAGGAAGAAGCAAATCCAGTGAGTAGTATGCTTAGTTTCTTTGCGTTTTGTAGCTTTGCATTTTCAGCACTGGTAAAGCATAAGAACAACTTGATCTTTTGCAGAGCAGTTGTTTGACTACTTAATTGTCATTGATTTTGAATCGACATGCTGGAATGATGGGAAGCGCCACCATAGCCAGGAAATAAGTAAGTCTGGGCTACGAATGGCCAAAGCTGGCACTAGATGAGTCACTTTAAAGTTTATAGATATAAGTCAGCCAAGAGTTTAAGAAAACAGGATGGTCTGTGCATTGGTAATTTAATGTAAAACCTGTGTTGAATAAAGAAGAGCAAAATCCCAAATACCTAAATGTGTTATTATATAAAATAGTTGTTTTATATTACATACAACACTTCAATGGCATAGAAACTGAAAAAAAAAAAACCTTTGCAAAAAAAGTAAATTTTATATTCAATATGGTTTTTATATTTAATTATATTGAGTTTTCTTTTAAGACAACATGCGTATGACTTCAATATTTTGATTTATTCTTTAGCATAACTTTATTATAACCTTTATGGCACACTGCTTTGGTCATTTTAGTATGCTTTTACTGAAAACTGGTTGTTTAATTAAAATGGTAACATGTTTAATTTAGGATGATTACAGGATTAATTTAAAAATTATTTATTCAACTGTCAATTGATTATTCTTTCATTTAGTTGAATTTCCAGCAGTGTTGCTGAACACATCAACTGGACAGATTGAATCTGAATTCCAGGCTTATGTTCAACCTCAGGAACATCCAATTCTTTCAGAATTTTGCATGGAATTGACAGGCATAAAGCAGGTATGATGCAAATCTTCAAATTCAGAGGTCAGTTTCAAAAAGAAAATAAAAGCTATTATACCATTTGGAATTAGATTTATTTAGTGTTAGGCATGATGGCTTATGCCTGTAATCCCAGCACTTTGCAGGCTGCTGTTCGAGAATTGCTTGAGGCCAGGAGTTTGAGACCAACCTAGACAACATAGTGAGAACTCCATCCCTACAAAAAAAAAAAAAAAAAGAAAATTTAGCCTGACTTCGTGGCATGTTCCTGTGGTCCCAGCTACTTGGGAGGCTGAGGCTGAGGTGGGAGGACCACTTGAGTCCAGGAGTTTGAGGCTGCAGGGAGATATAATCTCAGTCTATCCTGGGCAACAGACCTTGTCTCTGAAAATAAATAAATAAATAAGTAAATAAATAAATAAGATTAGTGTTATTCTAGATTCAAGACTCGATTTATGTATTTATTTATTTATTTTTCAGACAAAGTCATGCTCTGTTGGCCAGGCTGGAGTAAGGTGGCTGAGTTCATTGCAACCTCTGCTTCCTGGGTTCCAGCAATTCTCATGCCTCAGCTTCCTGAGTAACTGGGACTATAGGTACATGCCACCACACCTGGCTAATTTTTATATTTTTAGTAGAGACAGGGTTTCGCCATGTTGGCCAGGCTGGTCTCGAACTCCTGACCTCAAATGATCTGCCCACCTTGGCCTCCCAAGGTGCTGGGATTATAGGCGTGAGCCACCTCAGGACTCGATTTAAAAAGCAAAGGAACATGCCTGTAATCCCAGCACTTTGGGAGGCCAAGGTGGGTGGATCACCTGAGGTCAGGAGTTTGAGACCAGCCTGGCCAACTTGGCAAAACCCCGTCTCTACCAAAAATACAAAAATTAGCCAGGCATGGTGTTACACACCTGTGATTCCAACTACTTGGGAGGCTGAGGCAGGAGACTCACTTGAACCCAGGAGGTGGAGGTTGCAGTGAGCTGAGATCTTGCCACTGCACTCCACCCTGGGCAACAAAGCAAGACCTCGTCTCAAAAAAAAATTTTTTTTTTAATTAAATAAATAAATAAAAAGCAAAGGAAGAATAGTGTTATAAAAATGAGGATCAAATTGATTTTATGGAAATTAAGTGACTCAAATTTGTCTTTCATTTCTGTCAGTCTGGGCTTAATGATCATATTTCTCTGTGATTTTACTTTTTATCAATCTAATCTTTCTTACCTTGGTGGGTTCTATATAATTTCTTTCCCATGTGTTTTTACCTCTTTCCACTAAATAAACTCTTCTCCAGTTAGAACCACTTTGTTATATCTTCCCACAGTACACTGTGTTTTCATGACTTGGCATTTCTGATTCTTTTAAAACCATTAATCTTTCTCCACAGTTATAAAACATGCTAAATAATCATGGAATTTGATTGTTGAATTCAGCTTTTGTGACTCTACTCAGGCTCAAGTTGATGAAGGAGTCCCTCTGAAGATTTGCTTATCTCAGTTCTGTAAATGGATTCATAAGATTCAGCAACAGAAGAACATTATTTTTGCTACTGGGGTTTCAGAGCCTTCTACTTCTGAAGTAAAATTATGTGCATTTGTTACTTGGTCAGGTAAAAAATAAGTTATACCTATTAATCACAAATGGGTAGCATTACCACTGTGTGATTCTTTCTTTCTAGTTTTATACTTGCTAACCTAGAATTATATTTGTTAATCTTCTGGGCTAGGATGAAAAGTTTAAATGCCTAGCAGATATTAGCCAAGAAAAGTAAATTCATATGTATTTTTTAAATTAACCTTTTGGAATACCTTAAAATATTAAGCCTGAACTTAAAATAAAAAATCTTTTTAGAGTTCCACTATTATCAATTAAGCAAAGATGATTTAGTGAACACTCTTATCATGCTCTTTTCTAGAGTCTTCATCAGCTCAACATCCTTTGCTTTTATGCTTTGACACTTAAAAGAAAAAAAAATGAGCCATTTAAAGTAGGTTTTTTGTATGACTGTGTTAGAGCATTGCTGTTAATAGTCATTGATAGCAATACTGTGTTATTGATAGCATAGCATTGATAGTCATATTTGGTTTACAGTTACTACAAAATGTTTCATTTCTCAATAACATTAATATTTTCCTGGAATATAGAAAATATAGTCCTTGTAATTTAACATCTTACTCTTCTTTCTGAAATAAGGTTTTACTGGGTGTTTAAGAAATCATTTTGAAATTTAGTCATCAATCCTAACTTGTTAATAGTAAGTTATATGAAGTGAATAATTTTTAGATATTAGCAGAGCAATGAAATCTTACTGTTCTATTTTATATGATCTTACAGCATTCTATTTGTAAATGGTGGCAGCATAGGTAAAAAGTGCTAGCATCGTTGACTTTGTTCTATTTTAATGTACCTAATGCAGACTGGGACTTGGGGGTTTGCCTGGAGTATGAGTGTAAAAGAAAACAGCTGTTAAAACCTGTGTTTTTAAATTCTTGGATTGATCTCAGAGCAACTTACAAGGTAACGGTCAAAAATCGGGGCATGTTTACTTTTTTCTATTGAAAAATAATTAACTGTTATCCTACACATGGGCATGGGTTTCTACAAATAAGATATTTTCTTTTGCACTGGTCACATAAGTGCATTTCTTAAAGTATTTAAAAACAACACACAAAAAAATGAGCACACTCTAAATCTAATAGAACTAAAAATTATGAAAAGTAGTTAATACATAGCCTTTAAAATAGTAATATATTTTTAGATATATCTTTTTTTATTTGTTTAGCTTTTCTATAGGAGAAAACCAAAAGGATTAAGTGGTGCCTTGCAGGAAGTAGGAATAGAATTCTCAGGACGAGAACATTCTGGTTAGTATAAATTAAAAATTATGTAAGCCATTTGACTTTTTAAAAATATTTCATATGAATTTCATTTTTTGGTAATGTCATTAGTAAAGGAGATCTGCAGCCTAAAAAAAAAGCTCCTAAACAATTCACATTGTGTTTTCTAAGACTTTCAAATTACCACTTTCATAAACTACTGTAAGATACACTGCCACCTAGTGGCTTTCTAGTTGCTAAAAAGAATGAAAAGAAAGAGCCAAATCAAATGGAGATTAAACAAGTGCTCAAATAATAGAATGGACTAGTGAAAAAACTGAACAAGACTATTAGATTATTCACAAATCCTGGTTCCTACGGAACGTTGGCCACATTTTGGGAGATTGTCTAATACATTTTCATATCCTCTATAAATGTGGATGAGCTTGTCTTTCATTGGTAATGCTGCCATAGCCTTCCACTTCCAAGACCAGTTTATCATTATTAAAATTAGTAGAGGGTCATAAAACTAAAACTATGTTCCAGTTTCTGCACAAGTGGTGTTTTTTTTTAATGTTATTTCTTTAGTACTAAGGAAATAGTACTAGTACCACTAAATTCAGTGTTTGATATCTATATCCTCAGGGTTGGACGATTCTCGGAATACTGCCCTTCTTGCTTAGAAAATGATCAGAGATGGTTGTGTAATGAAAATTACAAGATCGTTGAACAAGGTTAGTAGTGTCTTGCCTCTTTATTCTGTCATCTCAAACTTCATAAACAGTCATACGTTCTTTGAAATGTAGATTTAATGTGTGCAGTCATTTATAAATCAATGACATTTCCTTTTTTTGTCATAAACTGTATACTGAAGAAATTATGAATGCAGAGTTTCTAAAGCTATTGCATTTGTCTGTGGAATCATAGGTTCCCACTAAGAATTCCAGCATTCTGGCCAGAAATTTGAATATAAATCAAGTTGAAGAAATGTCTGCCTGTACCATTAGCATCCAGGGTCCCAGCATATATAATAATGAGCCTAAAAATACAATAAATCCTCATGAAAAAGTTCAAATGAAGTCAATTTGTGCAAATTCTCCTATAAAGGCACAACAGGATCAATTACAAGTAAAGAACAATGTAAAAGCAAGTCTTCACAATGTCAAAAGTTGCTTATCTGTTTTTAATACTAAGTCCTCTACTTCTCTGGGGCAGTTGCAGTCTCCTACCTTGAATTCACCTATCTATATGCAAAAGCAAGGAAAAAATGAGCATCTTGCATTTAATACCAAATTTAAGTCTTCAACAGTTGGTTCAGAATTGGTACTTGTTTCTACCACCATTCCAACTGTTCATCATGTTTCTGATTTGGAAATGAGCTCTACTCTGGACAGTTTACCTATGTTGGCTGATTGGGAGGATGTGGTTTTACTGCCAGCGTCTCAGCCTAAGAAAAACATAGACTGTACAGTTCCCATTAGTGACTCAGACTTAGAGATTTCATTTAATTCTGGAGAAGGATTAATGGTTTTGAAAGAATTGGAAATGCCAAGTCATGAAAACTTTGGAGACATAGAGGAAACTCCTAAAAAATCTGAGACTTCTAACTCTATTGTGTACAAGAGTCCTCACACCACTATTTATAATGTAAAAGAAGCCAAAGATCCAGGTTCAGATATTTCTGCCTTTAAGTTACCTGAACACAAATCAGGTACCTTCAACAGAGTTAATGCCAGTATGTCTCATCCTTTAGTTTTGGGGAAACATTCTCTTCTTTCAGGTGGTACCAAAAGGAATCCACGCAGTTCCCAAGCTTTCCCACCAGCAAAAAAACAACCCTTCACTATTCATGAAGAAAAGCCTACATCATCTGATTGCTCCTCAGTAAGAAGTTCTTCCTGGAAGCATCTCCCACCTATATTAACTTCTACAGTTAACCTACAAGAGCCTTGGAAGAGTGGGAAAATGACACCTCCCTTATGCAAGTGTGGTCGAAGATCTAAGAGACTTGTTGTTTCTAATAATGGACCAAACCACGGGAAAGTCTTCTATTGTTGCCCTATTGGGAAATACCAAGAAAACAGAAAATGTTGTGGTTATTTCAAATGGGAACAAACACTTCAAAAGGAAAGAGCCAACAGCATGGTTCCATCTCATTCCACAGGGGGAGTCACATTTAATTCACCAGAAACGAGCCATATTTGTGACAGAAATTTAAGTATTTCCACCAAAAATTCTTTGAGACTCAGGCCTTCAATGAGGAATTGATAACCTTTCATGTATGAATCCTAATTGTTCCTTGAATTTCCAAACATGAGTATTCTTATAACATCTTACGCTATTTTATTTTTATTTTATATATTAATGTTTACTGAATTTATCATACTTTCTTCAGGAACCACAAATGTAATCTTTTGTAAACAGTATTTATTACATATAATAAGCAACAATAGTATATGATCCTTCTTTTATAGTTAGACCTTGAAACAAGTTTTTTTTTTTTTGTTTTTGTTTTTTTTTTGAGACGGAGTCTCGCTCTGTCGCCCAGACTGGAGTGCAGTGGCGCGATCTCGGCTCACTGCAAGCTCCGCCTCCCGGGTTCACGCCATTCTCCTGCCTCAGCCTCCGGAGTAGCTGGGACTACAGGCGCCCGCCACCACGCCCGGCTAATTTCTTTTTGTATTTTTAGTAGAGACGGGGTTTCACCGTGTTAGCCAGGATGGTCTCGATCTCCTGACCTCGTGATCCGCCTGCCTCGGCCTCCCAAAGTGCTGGGATTGCAGGCTTGAGCCACCGCGCCCGGCCGAAACAAGTTTTAAACTATTTTTAAATTATTTGCAAAAAATGTGACTAATAAAAATCCCTGGTCTATTTTCAGGTAGATTCTTGTACTTTGAGAATTATCATAATCTTCTGATATTTTATATTTTTCTAAAAACTTTTATAAGTTCTTTAGTTTTATTTCACGGCTTGAACATTGGTTCTGATTTGTATATCAACATATCAAAATAATTAGTCAACTAAAGTTTGAAAATCTACGTAGCAGAGATTTAGTTCAGAAACTGCTTCTATACTATACATTTAAAAATCAGCAATTGATGACATTTTTATATTAAGAAATGATAGGAACATTGACACTAATGTGGAGGAATTTGCCAAATATTTTATTTCAAAATTTAGCCTCTGATATCATAACCACAAGATATTTTAAAAAATCAACAGTTTCTAAGCATACTACCACAGTTTTTATCACGTCTCCATCATCCTGTGGTTTCTAGAGATTGACAGATACTATGTTTGTTTTATAGATATGGTAATTAATGAAACAAATTTAAATTGTCTTCCATTCTTTCTTTCTCAGTTCATTTCTTTTTGTCTTCCCACTGATAGTCTTTGGCAGCTCTTGAATAAATTCTACCTGTTGGCATCAAGAGGAAGAAAATTAGCCTGGAAATTTTTATCTTTATATAAAGCCAATTATATAGCAGTTTGATTATGAATTCTAGGTGGAAGAATTAGAATAGTCTTTGGAATGGGTTTTGGGTAAAACCAAAATAGGGAAAAGGGTATTGTTAGGAAACTTGTCTTGATATTAAGTATTTACTGCAAGTCCAGTAAGCCAAAGGATCAAACAAAATAGGTTCAGGGTTTCATTTTAATCTCAAAGATTCTGATTTTTACCCATATGTCATCAGTTCAGTTTGGGACATGTGGTGTAGCATGTGTGAAGAAAATATTCATTAAAATGTAAAAATAAACAGTTGAAATTTTCCATAACACTGAGCAAATATTTGTTATAATTAGGATGCCTACCTTTCTGGGATATTTGTAAGGTGCTGTAGTTTTTTTAACATGCTCCTGAATCTCCTTTATTAGTTGTTCTTGATCATGTGACTTGTAATCAGGATTTAGAACAATAAAAGCCTTTACTACCTAAAATAAATATTTGAAACACCAGGAAAATGAGTTATGCATTTGTATGTTTTAGTATGTCTTGTGTGCTTGCTCTGAGAATCTACATGCCTGGTGGGGTGGGCCAGTGTGTTTTAATAAAGTTTGATCCCAGATCTGTGCTCTTAAGCCAGCCAGTTAATTCACACATTTCCTGGTTTGTACCTAATACAGGAGAGCCTCTGGGACCCCTATAACAACCCAGCCTGGTCCAGCCTAGCCCTCAGCATGGGGATTACTTATAAACAGTAGTCACGCCAAGTTTGCCATGTCTTTGTTGAAGGGAACAGTTCACAGAGAACATGCAGTCTTTATACAAGGCTGTGAAGATTCCAGCAGCCACTTTTTTATTGCTCTGATCCATTTCCATGGTCCTTAGGAACAAGAGTAGAAATCATGGTGGCCTTTAACTAGTAGAAGCCAAGAAAGACATTATTACTTTATGCTTACAAATCCTGTTCTCCAAATTTTATCCTTCCTAGAAATGTTTTGAAAACTCTGCCTAGTTTTTGGACCTGTAATGGAGAAGACAGAAAGATAGGCCATCCCTCATAGCCCCCTTTCAGGTAAATTTGGAGTCTTGTCATTTTCTCTCCTAGGGCACTACCAGGACTGCCATTTACTGCCTTCCCTAGAGGCATGAGTCTAGGTGCATCAACCAGTATGTACCTCCAAAGCCAGATTACCAGCCCACAGCTGGCTATGGAATGATGCTTCCCTGTAGGCACAGTTCCGGAAGAGTCCCCTGAAGCTTTTTTATGATTAAATATCCTGCACTTAAGTGCCTGAAATCCTATTTAAAGATAAGCTGGCAATATTTCCTATCCACTGATCTGGGAGTAAAGGTTTGATTGAAAAGGAATTATTTGAAACAAATTAGGACAGCCATTTGGTGAGAAACAGACTTGAAGTTATAATTTTTTTCACATATGGAAAACTGTTCACTAGTGGGCAATTTGACATTTTATGAGCAATTACCCATTTTTGTCTTTACCCGAAACCCTTGTGGCCAGGCGCAGTGGGTCACGCCTGTACTCCCAACATTTGGGAGGCCGAGGTAGGAGGATTGCTTGAGCCCAGGAGTTCGAGAGCAGCCTGGGCAACAGAGTGAGACTTTGTCTCTAAGAAAAAAAAGGAAAAAATAACAACAACACTTGAACATTTTTAATTTACATGTATCATGGGGCAGTTGTGAACCCTTGTGTCTGTGTGTGTCTATGGATATAATTTTGTTCCATTCATTGTTTGACATTTTATAAAATGTCAAAATTGTATAATGCTGCATTAACAACATTTTTACAAATTAAAAAATTATGCTTGTTATAAGTGAGTCATTCAAAGGTAAATTATTTTAAAAACTGCAATACTGGTTCACATATTGACGATTCCTACAACTTGGATAAAGTCTTCTTTATATTTTTAAACTACTACAGAAAATGTTAAATTAACAAGGAACAACCTAACATGGGTAAGAATATGAACTCTGAAGTCAGAACAGCTGGGTTCAAGTCACAGTTTGTTATGTAATGTTGGACAAGTTAGGTAATCTCTTTGTGCCTCAGTTTCCTTCTCTGTAAAAGAGATTATGATGATTAAATGAATTAGCATAGATGTATAATGCCAGGCACATAGTAAGTCATCAAAAACATTAGCTCTTAGTTGTAGTCGTAGAATTACAAGAAGTTTGGGTCTTTTTTTTTTTTTTTTTGAGACAGAGTCTCGCTCTGTCGCCCAGGCTGGAGTGCAGTGGCCAGATCTCAGCTCACTGCAAGCTCCGCCTCCCGGGTTCACGCCATTCTCCTGCCTCAGGTTCCCGAGTAGCTGGGACTACAGGCGCCCGCCACCCCGCCCAGCTAGTTTTTTGTATTTTTTTAGTAGAGACGGGGTTTCACCACGTTAGCCAGGATGGTCTCGATCTCCTGACCTCGTGATCCACCCGTCTCGGCCTCCCAAAGTGCTGGGATTACAGGCTTGAGCCACTGCGCCCAGCCTGGGTCTTATTTTTTAACCCAGAATGCATAAGTGGGCTTCAAATCTCTCTGAAATTCTGCAAAATCTTGTAGTTTTCTGAGAAAAGTCTATGGCTGTGCCATTCAATATGATAGCCACTAGCCACGTGTGGCTATTTCAATTTAAATCAATTAAAATTAAATAAGATTAAATACTCTCAGTCACACTAGCCACATTTCAAGTGATTGATAGCCATGCATGGCTATCACATTGGATGGTGCAAATATAGAACATTTCCATCATTGCATAAGTCTTAACAGTGGCCTATGGTTTTCTTCAAATTCTCAAAGAGGTATGTGATCCCAAAAATTTAAGAACCTAGTGATCTACACAAATATTCCTCAAGTCTTTATTTCACATTCCAATGTTAAAATGGTATTTCAGATCCAAATATTCTTTTTAATCAATTCTGGAACTTGCTACCCAATTACCCTGCCTGGCGAGACCCAGCCTGGAGAAGGACCTAACCCAGCTAGAATAGGCCTGGCAGCAGAAAGGGAGGCACGGAGCACATGGCCGTTTTGTTCATGCACACCTCATTTGAGACACCCACTCACATCTTCTACCAGGAAATGCTGCAGCCCACCACTGTTGGGAAACTGGCCACACTTTCCCCCTCACTCTGACTAATCCAAGCCCTATGCCAAGACCCCAGAGCTGTGAGGGGCCCACAACCCACTTATAGATCTTTCCTATACTGTACTCTAGGACATCAAGTGGCTGCCAAGCCAACCCTGTTCCGAAAGGCTCAGCTACCATCCTGTCCCAAGTAAGCACCTGTTGAGGTGGGTAAAACTGATGATGACTGATGGTAGGGGAGAGGTACAGGAAGAGCTAAGACTCGTGAAACCTTGCCGGGGGTGTTCAGGGCAAAGAGACAAGCCAGTAATCACTGACTATTTCCCCTGCGCTTAGCTGCCTGGAATATATCCTTTCACAGTAAATAGCGATTGTTATCCTAGCAACTTGACAAACTACCAATTCCCAGCCACTGGGCTATATCTGGAACAACTTTGGGCCATCCAGGAGGACTTACAGGGTATCTTCTGGCATCAAAGATCAGTTAGGGGAATCATTCCTGGGGGAGATCCACCCTCCACTGTAACATGCACATCTCCCATTTTTACCTTAAACTTTTTTATTTTTTATTTTTATTTTTTTGAGACGGAGTCTCGTTCTGTTACCCAGGCTGGAGCGCAGTGGCACAATCTTGGCTCACTGCAACCTCCCCGTCCTGGGTCCAAGTGATTCTCCTGCCTCAGCCTCCCAAGTAGCAGGGATTACAGGCATGCGCCACCATACCTGGGTAATTTTTGTATTTTTAGTGGAGACAGGGTTTCACCATGTTGACCAGGCTAGTCTCAAACTCCTGACCTCAGGTGATCCACCCACCTCAGCCTCCCAAAGTGCTAGGATTACAGGTGTGAGCCACCATGCCCAGCCTGCCTTAAACTTGAGGACCTATTTCATCCCTGAGATTGGATACCTTCTAACTCTGCCCTGTGCCCTGTGCTTGAAGCCCTATACCTAGGATTTGAGATAAGGAGCTTGAATACATGGTACAGAAAGTTCTGGATTTGTAGTGACATGAATATCATCTTCAAAACTTGGGTTCAGTGTTAGAAGTGACATGGATTGAAGAAATACTTGTGGGAACTCGTAACTCGCCTAGAGAAACCCTAGGGGCATGTTGTAGACATACAGGCAAAATACAGGAGGCTGCCTGGCATGGTACTTTCAAGCCAAAATACTGTGTGGTCAGCCCCAATAGGAATGGGCTTTCAGGACTCCGGTGTTATTCAGAGTTTACTTCCTGAAACCTCTACTTATTTACCTACCCAGACTGCTTATGGTTACCTCAGTTCTGGCCTCTGGTTCCCACTTCTGACATCTGATGCCAGCCCATTCTCCCTCACTACACCAGGGACCTTGTTGGTTTCCAGACCTTCTGGGTAACAACTTTATCCTATCCAGCTGCCTTTGGTCACCCCATCCTGGTGTGAGCCTGACATTCACACCATCTTTGCCCTAGTCCACCATGGAAGGAATTCAAATTCTTTCCAGTACATATTTTCAGCCTTATTTTGTTTGTTTGTCTGTTAGGATCAGAGCTACAACTCATAATTCAATCTTATTTTGTAGCAGTTCTTTCTGACTAGCGTATTTCTATCTGACTTGCATATTTAGTGAATGAATCATTTGGTTAATTCTGTTTCATTGAGCTACTGTTCGTAAGTATGTGTTAAATTGCCAACAAATTATAAAGTTGACATGAATCAGTTCTTTTACCTCTCCTCTGATGGGGTCTGGGCTGCTGACAACAGCTGACTCTGCAACTGAAGGGTGTTCATTCAGGGCATTTTCTACCTCAAATGGTCCAATTCGATAACTAGAAACACACATGGCAGGAATATATACAGGTGAGTGACAGGTTCACTCTAGAACACTGATCACCAGTTAACACAGACAATATGCACATATGGAAAAGAAAATTACCCAGAGGATAATATGATATCGTCTGATCTTGCAACAAACCAAAAATACCCATCTTCATCCATATACCCTCTGTCCCCAGTGATATAGAAATTGCCTCGTAGAGTTGAAGCTGTTTTTGAAGGATCATCCTGCAAAGCAAATAGCATTTTGTTATTATTGTGAATCCAACTCCTCTGGTCAACTGGAATTTTTTTTTTTTTCTCCCCGAGACAGAGTCTCATTCTATCACCCAGGCTGGAGTGCAGTAGTACGATCTTGGCTCACTGCAACCTCTGCCTCCCGGGTTCAAGCGATTCTCCTGCCTTAGCCTCCCAAGTAGCTGGGACTATAGACGTGCACCACCACGCCTGGCTAATTTTTGTATATTTTCGCAGAGATGGAGTTTCCCCATGTTGACCAGGCTGGTGTTAAACTCCTTACCTCAAGTGATCCGCCCACCTTGGCCTCCCAAAGTGCTGAGATTACAGGCATGAGCCACTACTCCCAGCCCTTAGTTGCATTTTTAAATGTTCAAGGAAGCAGAAAAGTTTGGCTCCTTTGAGAAGCATTAGAGTTAGGAAGAGATAGAGTGTGAAAATAAGGATGAAATTCCAGCATGGAGCTAGCCCAACAGAAGAAAGGTAAACTACAGTTACAAAGATTAGGCATGTTTCCATCTTAAGGTTTTTCTTAGATTACAAAATAAATATTGCAGGAGCTCAGAGGAGTAAACTAAATTAAGTCTTTTGCTAACTGATTAATATATAATGCTGGCAGGAAAAGAGAGAAGTAAATACTTGGAGTCAAAAGAAAGCACTGACACCTAATAAAGAGCAGACAGGTTTGTTTTGTTTTTGTGTTTTGTTTTGTTTTACACAATAATAGAACTGGTTCTGCAAGTCTGACATAAGAGAAATGAACAAGATACTGTTAAATTATATAAAATACACGGGCAAGTAGCATCTGGATCTTTTATTATATGATAGAGACTTTGCTCTAATTTGTATACCGTGATTAGAGATGAAAATATTCTTACAAACAGTAAGGAGCTTAGAAAGCCTCTCGTGAAAGACATTTGCTTAATCCCACCACCCCCGCATCCCCTGTCCCTCTCACTCTTCCTGAAAAGAAAGAGCACTACTTGGATTTCAGGAAAATGAGCGGGTTTTGTTTGATAAATGAGAGGATCATGGGATGATAAGAGGCCATCTTCTTTCTAGGGTCCCTTCCTCTTGCCTTCATGGACCTGGAACAGTGATCTAGCCTCAGGAGACCAGCATGCTTTTCTTCAGCAAGAATTTGGGTATTTCTTCAATTTCTTGTCTTTGGGATTACTATTCAGGACAACCAATCTGTCAAGAAAGGGTCAAGTATCTATCCTAGGTATGTTTTGTGGCAAACAGGGATCATTACCAAGCACTTGAGAAATAAAATAGAAAATAAGAGATTATTTAGTAAGTCACTTACTGCATAATGAGCAAAAAGGCCAAATGGTCGGTTAGGTAGAACTTGAATGCCAATATCTCCTTCTTGTCCAGGAGGTAGAACATTGCCATTTACATCTACAATCTAGGATAAAATAGAACGATTTATTTAAGGAAATTTTTGTTTAATGTCACAGCTTAAATATTAACTTTGCAAGGTTTGTTTTGGCTTTTGCCATTTAAAAACGAAGACTTAAAAAAAAATTTTGTGTGTATGAGACAAGGTCTCACTTTGTCACCCAGGCTGGAGTGCAGTGGTGCAATCATAGCTTATAACTCACTGCAGCGTCAAACTCCTGGTCTCAAACAGTCCTCACACCTCAGCTTCCCAAGTAGCTGGGGCTATAAGCACATGCCATTATGCTCAGCTAATGTTTATTTTTATTTTTTGTAGGGATGAGGGTCTTGTTATGTTTCCCAGGCTGGTTCCCAGTTTCAAGTGATACTCCAGCCTTGGCCTCCCAAAGTGCTGGGATTATAGGCATGAGCCACTGCACCTGGCCCAAAAAACATTTTAAATATACTTTAAATTCCTAAGAGAAATATATTTATTTAAATTATTATTGCATAAAATATTAAATACAGGTTATGAACATGTGAAATAAGGATAAATTTTTTTTTTTTAATTTTACCATCCAGCAATAATCTAATTTTGGTAATATCCTTTGAGACAATGTAGACAAATAGAAAAATAGGATTGCTGGCTGGGCGCGATGGCTCACACCTGTAATCCCAGCACTTTGGAGGCCGAGGTGGGTGGATCGCCTGAGGTCAGCAGTTCAAGACCAGCCTGATCAACATGGTGAAACCTCATCTCTACTAAAAATAGAAAACTTAGCCAGGCATGGTAGCGGGCACCTGTAATCCCAGCCACTTGGGAGGCTGAGCGGGAGAATTGCTTGAACCCGGGAGGGGGAGGTTGCAGTGAGCCGAGATCATGCCATTGCACTCCAGCCTGGGCAACGAGTGAAACTCCATTTCCAAAAAAAAAGAAAAAAAAGAAAAACAGGATTGCTTTGTAATATACAGTTTTGTCAACCTGTTTTTATCATTTAGTACTAGGTCTATCTTTTCCTTTTGATAAATAAATGTCTTCATTACTGGTTTTCAAACTTTGTTTAGCTGTGGAACCTACAGAACCTTACTTCGGAAGCCCAATATAAGTAAACAGGAAAAGGGGAATATTCTCTGGTTGACAATGCTGAGTAAGCCACAGCCTTGCTCTCTTACCCTCTCTCCAATCCTCATCATTCCCTGAAGTGTCTAACAGTAACTAGCATTTATTAAGTACTTACTACATGCTAAGTAATCAATGCTAAACCTTTAAGTACTTTACATGTACCTATTCCTTACTGTAGCCCTATATGGTTAGAACTTTTATGCCCATTTTACACATGAGGAAACTGAGGTGCAGAGAGTTTAACACTGTGCATGACTGAGCTGGAATCCAAATCTCACCACTTACACTCCAGGTCATATGCTTTTAATCATTACATTCCTCTGTGCAATGCCTCCAGAGAGTTTAATCCAATTTAAAAAAATCAGATTAGCATTTCTCAAGTTGATTGCTGATTTTATATATCAGAATTTGCTCTAAATGACTTTTAGCTGTTTCTAAGTATCAAAATTCTGCTTTTATATATGTTCTCCAGATACCTTCAAACCTGAGGTGTGGCCTGCATGGAGAATAAGTATAATACTTATCTAGCACTTTCCAAAAGGAAAGGGGCTTATGTGCTGATTGAGAAACTTAAATGGCAAAGGAATTCTAAGTGTAAAAACTTCTCTTTAAGCTCTTGCAAATAAAAAAAATATAAATTCCCACCCAGTGATCTAAAGAAATATGTGGTTCCAGGTATGAAGGAATTATTGACGGAAAGGAAGTATTTTAAAAGTTCCAGGTACTTATCACAGATTTTAATAGATGGGAATATAGAAAAAATCTTCTGTGTCTGGGGAGAATCATGTTCCTCATTGTTCATAGGGTCTTAAAATGTTTATACATGAAAATTATGAGTATTTAAAAGCAAACAAAGAAGAGTATAAACTTTGGGCTTTGAAGCTGTAGGAATATTCACCTTATTGGAACACATCCCCAGATGCCAGAATGTTACTGCAGATGCTCTTAGCTAAGGAACAAGAAGCCCAGTAATAACGGCCCGTGGAAAGAGTTAAAAATGAGTGGGGATGCAGGCAGAGTACTGTTTTCCTCTCAGCCTCATCATATTTGCATTCAAAGATAGCTGCTCTAGAAAACCACTGGGCTCAACTTAATGTGGAACAGGTGGGGGTACCTTGCAGTTGGGATCACTGTGAGTACAGCTGTGCCTGTAAGACCCTGATAGCCATGCATATTGGGAATTGCTATTAAGGGAGGAAGAAAAAGAACATTGCTGTGTTACATATCAACTTCCCTGTAATGCAGACATGAGCGTGCTTAATTATCAATATTTCTTTCTTCAACCTAAGGTAGCCTGTTAAACCAACAAACTATTGTTAAGCCTGTTTATGGAATGCAACTAGGGCTCTCCTACCAATTTTTCTTAGAGAAGCTTTTCAAAGAGGAATGTGAGGGAGAGGTAAATAACAGCACCCATCTTTTGGATCTTCATTACATACTAAGCATTCTGATATGCTCTTTAAACATACTGTCTCCTTTAATCATCACAAGAAACCTATGAAATCAGTTCTGTTATTATTTGGGTTACCAACCATCTGGGGACTGAAGTGGTGAGGGGTTGTAGGGGATTGGTTCTTCATGATGTATTGCCTTAAGTGCTAAAACCAGATAAGTCCCAGGCAAACAGACAGGTTGGTCCCTCTAGTCCCAACTTTACAAATTAGGAAACTGGAACTTAGAGAGCTTTAACAATGTACCCACAGACACTCAGCTAGTGAATAGCAGAGATACAGTTGAACCACTAGGCTATCCTATCTTGAGACAAGGTTCCCATAGCAAGGTTAAAGTGAGAGAAAGAACCCAGGATTGGGTTTATTCTATAAAGAGTTACAACAGCAATGAAGTTCATCTAAACTCTCTCAAACTTACTTGATCCTAAAAACGACCTGGAGGTGCTTGTTAAAATCACAAGATTTCAGATTCCAGAGTCCCACTCCAAATCTATTGAATTGGTCTCTCCAGGGGCCTGATAATTAGTATTTTTAATACATACCCATATGATGTTTATGATCAAATAAGCTTGGGAAACATTTATCTAAGAGCTGTACTCTGTTAATTCATCCATATTTTTGCTGCTTTTGCTCTCTCTTAACATACAGATGGGTCTCTGAATTAAGATGGGTTGAACCTACTATTTCCCAACTTTACAATGGTGTGAAAGAGATAACCATTCAGTTGAAACCGTCCTTCTCTCCAGATGCTGGGCAGCAACAGTAAGTCACAGTTCCCAGTCAGCCATGCATTTGTGACTTAGGATGTTTTCAACTTATGATGACTTTATTTTGGGACATAACACTACCATAAGTTAAGGAGTATCTAAATTAGTGTAAGTTCTTTTGGCTACACCCAGCTTTGAAGCTGGGTTGATCAGAGAACAATTTTAACCCTATATAAAGTTTGCTGATGGGGAATTGGAATGCCTCCTAGGCATCGAGTGGTAGCAATGGCAGTGGATACAGAAAGACTGGAAATGGCCAGGCAGGCTTGGGAGCAGAGAGGGAAAGTGCTGCAGCCACTGTAAACTGAAGCCTCTTTGGGCCTAGTTGACCTCCTCAGAAGGTCTTGACCTACCTCGCCTGAGAGGACAGTGTTGTGTTGTAGTTTAGAGTGCAGATATTGGAACCAGACTATTTGGGATTGAAGCCCAACTCTAGCAGCTATTAGCTGTGTGACCTCTGGTAAGTTCTTTTACCTCTTTGTGCCTCATTTGTAAAATGGTTCTAATATTAGTATGCTTCTCATAGGGTTTCTTCTGGAAATTCAATGGGTTAATATTTATTTATTTAGAGACAAAGTCTTGCTCTGTGGCCCAGGTTGGAGTGCAGTAGTGTGATCATGGCTCACTGCAGCCCCAAGCTCCCAGACTCAAGCAATCCTCCCATCTCAGCCTTCTGAGTAGCTGGGACCACAGGCACATACTACCACACCTGGCTAGTTTTTTATGTTTTTTTGTAGAGACAAAGTCTCACATTGTTGCCCAGGCTGTTCTTGAACTCCTGGGCTCAAGCGATGCTCCTGCCTCGGCCTCCCAAAGTGTTGGGATTAAAGGCGTGAGCCACTGTGTCCAGCCTAATGGGTTAACATTTATTAAATGCTTAGAACTGTATAGTACAATATAGGTATCTGCAAAATAATGGAGACCAATAAGTTAACATTTCTAACTCATTTTCATCTATTAATAAAAATTAAAGTATCATAGAAGTAAAATGGAATCACCACCATAACAAAGAGAGTTTATATGGGGGTAAGCGGTAGGTAGATAGTGTAGAGATTGGGTTGTTAAGCATTCTCCTGGAAGGGGATGTGCAAACCTTAACATCAAAAGCAGGAGAAGGTTTTCCCATTGAGCCAGGTTTAATTTTCATTCCCTTAAAATTTCCACAGATTAGCACCTAGTTAAGAAGAAGAAGAAAAAGTAAGATAACATTACAAGTCACTTAAAATTTATTCATCTATCATGCATTCATTCAACAAATTATTTATTGAACACTTACTATGAACTAAGCTCAAAATGAACACTATACTCTCATGGAATGTAGTGATAAACAACATATAAATACATGCATATGTATAAAATATTGTTATAACAATAATTACTCTATATCTATATTTATCAAAACATGAGTATGCTAACATTTGCATTTGTATTAGCATGATACTTGCTATGCTATTTCTAGTTCATGAATTTTTCAATTTTTGTTTTTTATTTTTGATATTTTCATTTTTTACCAGGTGATACATTATCATGGTTCATAAACTGAAGCATTATAAAGACACATTGTGAAAAGTTTTTTCAACCTTTCTCTTATCTATTTCATCTTACTCCTCCCTCTTGCACAAAATAACCACTGTTGTTCTTTTTTCTCATTTCATTATTTATTCTTATTTCATTTTTTTGTTCTTATTTCATTTGTTTCCTCTAGAATTTCTTATTCCTTATCTCTATGAGCTCTTTAAAAAACCCTTTTTAGGCCGGGTGCGGTGGCTCAAGGCTGTAATCCCAGCACTTTGGGAGGCCGAGACGGAAGGATCACGAGGTCAGGAGATCGAGACCATCCTGGCTAACATGGTGAAACCCCTTCTCTACTAAAAAAAAATACAAAAAACTAGCCGGGCGAGGTGGTGGGTGCCTGTAGTCCCAGCTACTCGGGAGGCTGAGGCAGGAAAATGGCGTAAACCTGGGAGGCGCAGCTTGCAGTGAGCTGAGATCCGGCCACTGCACTCCAGCCTGGGCGACAGAGCGAGACTCCGTCTCAAAAAAAAAAAAAAAAAAAAAATCCTTTTTAGAGTATTGTTGCTAAGGAGTTGTCCAGCAAACTCTTAATATTTCAGGCAGCAAGGAGCTCAGCATTTTCCGTTTCGAGGCAGCTCTAAATAAGATACTTCCCTATCACATTGGGAGGAATTCTTTCTTTCAGTAGATCCAGTATTATTTCATTAAAAAAAAAATTGTAATTGCCCTTATTCTGATCCATTAACAGTGGTGTTTGTCAGTGAATGGCTATTTAAACAGCTATCTGTTAACAGAGCTTTTTTGCAATTAGGTTCTTGCAAGCATTGTTTTTTAAACATTTTCTAACCACTCAACTCTTATCACTCAAATAATCGTAAGGAGACAGTGGACACTTTGGTTTTTATTCATCTGACTAAATGGAGTCCGGCTATGTCTTTTCAGTGAGGTCAGGTACCGTTTCAGTCTGTCCATATCCTTCGTAGATATCTAGGCCCGTCTTGTTTCTCCATTTTTCAGTCACGTCAGGGGTGATTGGTTCCCCAGCACTTACACAGTGCTTTAAGCTTTTAAACTTATAGCTTCTCAGAAAACCAGATAAGTTAGATTTAGGAGGAAAAATGGAGAGAAGTGAAAATTAGGATTATTTCTTATGAACTTCAATATAAAATGTTTTAGCTGCTTTTTAATTCCTCTCCCTAGCACAAAACAAACCATTTTACCCCATAAATATATACATCTACTATGCACAAATTAAAAATAAAAATATTAAAAGATAAATCATTCTAATATCATAGAATGATATTAGAACATCCCAAATAATAGTTTTTCTTCACCCCCCTTTTTGGGGTGGAGGTGTAATTTATTACAAAGAAAGTCATTCTGTTCTTAGGGAAGGTACCCCATAATAACATTTTATTTTATTTTGTTTTCATTTTTATGTTTTCATGGACTGCTTCAAAAATTTGCATGTCATCCTTATGCAGAGGCCATGGTAATCTGCTCTGTATCATTCCAATCTTAGTGTATGTGCTGCTGAAGCAAGCACCATGATAACACTTTAAATCAGCAATGAAAAGTTTACCAATTGTTTGGTTAAACTGATGGTGGGATATTTATACAATGGAATACTATGCAGTTATAAAAAATGAGGAAGCTCTTGGACAGTGCTGTCCAATAGAACTTTCTGTCATGATGGAAGTACTCTGTAATCTACTGTACCCACTACAGTATATGGTAGCCCTATATGAATATTGAACACTTGAAACAGGACTAGTATAACTGAGGGATTGAATTTTTAATTTATTTAATTAATATTTATATTGAAATAACTATCTGTGGTTAGTGGCTACCATATTGCACAACACAGTGCCAGAATGTATTGTTAGGGGAAAAAAGCAAGGTGCAGAACTGAATCTTGTGATCCCATTTATGTTTATAATAGAGAAGGGGAGGCCAGGAGTGGTGGCTCACGCCTGTAATCCCAGCACTTTGGGAGGCAGAGGCGGGTGGATCACCTGATGTCAGGAGTTCGAGACCTGCCTGGCCAACATGGCAGAACCCCATCGCCACCAAAAATACAAAAAGTAGCCAGGCATGGTTGTGCACACCTGTAATCCTAGATGCTCAGGAGGCTGAGGCAGGAGAATTGCTTGAACAGGAGGCAGAGGTTGCAGTGAGCTGAGATTGTGCCACTGCACTCCAGCCTGGGCGACAGAGCAAGACTCCGTCTCAAAAAAAAAAAATAGAGAAGGGGAGAACACATGTGTATTAGTTTGTGTATTTTCAGGGAGAATAGACAAGAAACTGGAAACTCAGTTTGCCTCCATGGAAGAGGACTGGGTCACTGGGGACAAGGTTTGAAGCAAGCCCTTTCACTGTGTATTTTTTTATACCTTTTGACTTTTAAGGCAGGTGAATTATTTCCTATTCGATAATTAAATAACATCAATTTAAATATATTTACCCGTGATATGTGCTATAACAAGAAATACATAGATGTTGAGTATCTTTAATCTGAAAATTCTAAATCCAAAGTGCTCCAACATCTGAAACTTTTTTAGCACCGACATGATGCTCAAAGGAAATACTCATTGGAGGATTTCGGGTTTCATGTTTGTGGATTAGGGCAGCCCAACCAGTGTAATGCAAATATTCCAAAATCCAAAACAATCTGAAATCCAAAAGACTTCTGGTCTCAAGCATTTTGGATAAGGGATACTCAACCTGTACTGGGTCTTCATCCTGGGTTCCTGGCCCAGAGCGTCTAAAACCTTTGTAATTTCCCAAGTGATGGGTGTGCTAGGAGTATCTTTTGTTCTAATATTTTGCCTTTGACTGTAGTTCCTGACACAGAGCTTCTAAATTCCATGGAATTTCCTGGGTGATAGAATTGTCTTTTGTTCTCATGAGGTGATTGTCAATGGGGCTCCCATATAGGGGTTGGTCACCAGAAAGGCCAAGCCAGGAATAGAAGCTTGGCACTTTCAGCCTCACCCCCATTCTTCAGGGAAAGGAGAGGAGCTGGAGATTGACTTAATAATCAATCATGCCTACATAATGGAGCCTCCAAAAAAAAATCCCTGAAATATGAGGTTTGGAGAGCACCACGTGCCGGAAAGGTAGGGCACCCCCACTCCACAGGGATAGAAGCTGCTGCATTTGGGACCTTGTGGACCTCACCCTATGTACCTCTTCATCTGGCTAGCTATTCATCTGTAACTTTTATCATATCTTTTATAATAAGCCGGGAAATGTAAGTAAGTGTTTTCCTGCATTCTGTGAGCCATCATGACAAATTACTAAACCCAAGGAAGGGTCATGGGAACCTCTGATTTATAGCCATTTGGTCATATGCGCAGCTGACAGCCTGGATTTGTGATTACCATTTGAAATGGGAAACAGCCTTGTGGGACTGAGTCATTAACCTGTGGTATATGATGCTGCCTCCAGGGAGATAATGTCATATTGATGTTGGAGAATTGGTCAATGTGTGGGAAAAGATCCCTTACATCTGGAGACCAGGAGTATTGAGTGTTGTGAATATAGTAAAATAGTGGTTGCTGGGAGCTGAGTTATGAGGATGCAAAAGTATAAGAATGATATAATGGACTGTGGGGACTCTGGGAAAAGGGTGGGAGGTGGGTGAGGGATAAAAGACTACACATTGGGTACAGTGTATACTGCTTGCATGATGGGTGCACCAAAATCTCAGAAATCACCACTAAAGAACTTATTCATGTAACCAAACACTACCTGTTCCCCAAAACCCTATTGAAATAAAACAAAACAAAAAACAAACAAATAGACAAAACAAAGAGAAACAGGGGTTGTTTTTCTTTTCGGATCACCAATGCACCCTTTCAAATGGAATCAGCATTTGAATCCTCTTTTCTATCTGCTGGGATAAGGTTCCAAATAGAAGCAAGTTCTCTATTTTCTCAGCCCAAAGAAAGCCATCATCCAAAAGATTTACCATCTTCTTACCCATAACCACTGGGCTTAGAGCTATAGATGTAGCTGAACTCTCACTTTCTTCTTGTTTGGGGGAGCCTGCCCTGGACACAGTAATTATCATTTACAGAATGCAGGCAAGAAGGAGAAAGAGTAAGAGGAGAGATTGCTAAATCCTGTGTCTACTGGCTTGGAGCTATGTTTCAGGCAGAAAGATCTTTTATTTTATAGCTTCCTCTTCTCTCCTCTGCCCACTAAATGCCTATTTACTAACATTTCTTACCTGGCCATATCATTCTGTACAAGCATTCGGTATACAGTTGCTGCTGAACAGAAGACTGTAATGGGGTACTTGGAGAGTGTCTGCAATTTAGAAAAAGCAAACTCTTGGTCTTACTACAACTTTTTTTTTTTTTTTTTAATTATACTTTAACAAGTGCTTAAATGTCTTTGGTTGGCGCAGCACAATTTAAACATTGTTTATGTTAATGTAAATGCATTCTCACCTTTTCTTGTAGAATCATCCCTCAGTGTCTGCAGGATTGGTTCCAGGAATGCTTAAGTTCCTTATATAAAATTGTGTGGTATTTGCATATAACCTATGCATATCCTCCTGTAAACTTTAAATCTCTAGATTATTTATGCTGCCTAAAACAATGTAAATGCTATGTATATATTTGTTACATGGTATTTTTTATTTGCATTTTTTTATTTGTTGTATTTTGGTTTTTTGTTTTTCTTCCCAAATATTTTTAATACGTGGCTGGCAGAATCAGAGGCTGCAGAACCTGTAGATACAGAGGGGGCTGACTGTATCTTTTCAGGCTTATTGACTTTCTGGATGTGACACATCTTAAATCATATTGTCTACTCTGATCTCTGCAAGTTGCTTTATTCATCAGTTCTGTCAGCCATACTGCTTAATGCATTTCTAAATATTGACCTCCCTGTGCTTTGGCTTACTTGCAAGACAGAAGTTGGCTCAAAACGGGGTAAATGGTGTGCGAATACACATGCTCCCTGGATCCATGGAGAAAAAACACTACTCCAGGCAGACTTTGCCCAGCCCGTATCTGAGGTATTCCACATCACATCTGAGGGTGTTAAATCTAGCCAGAACCTGGGAAAACAAAGAGTAGCCCTGATGTACATAGGAAAGTAAATATAAAAGACCAGGACATAAGTCATCATCTTTGCAGTTTTGACACTTCAAGTTGCACTTCTGTGGAAGTATACCTTCCATTTACAGATAATCCTAAGCCAAAACTGCTGTGGGTATGTGCAGTCATTTTCGGATATCCACTTGTTCCACTGGTAAAGAACATGGCCATGATCTCATTGTGTTTTGTCTTCACACAGGTGTGGCTGTCACTGGCACATCTGCAAAGGAAAAACTACAGTGACTGCATGTTAAACACAGCATCATAGACTGTTACCACTGAAACATTTTGAGAAGCTATCCACTTGAACCTCTTCATGTCGTGAATCAGGTGCCAGTGGGTTAGCCTGAATTACAGGGTAAAAGCCATCACTTTCTCTATCCTTTTGGGGCTTTCTAGAATCAAAACTCAACTTTGTCATCAAAAGCTTTGTAATAGCTGCTTTCCTAGCTTTTTAGTCTACGATCAAGAAGGATTGAAGCATTTTTAAAACTTGAGATTTTTATCATACCTCCCACAGAGTGAGGAGTCTGTGATCTCGCAATCATGGATAAGGAAGAATTTTCCCCTTCCCTCCCCTATAGATGCTTTAAAATGTGATTTTTAAAAATGGGTATGTTAATACAATACATGTTAGTAAAAGTCATGGGTACTGATGGGCCAACGAACTACAGCCTACTGGCAAAATCTGACCTGCCTCTTGTTTCTGTAGGTAAAATGTTATTGCCTATTCATTGATGTATTATCTGTGGTTGCTTTCACACTGCAATGGCAGAGTTGAGTAGCTGTGATGAGACTGACTATATGGCCTACAAGGCCTTAAGTATTTATTCTCTGTCCCTTTTACAGAAAATGTTTGCTGAGGGTGGGCATGGTGGCTCACGCCTGTAATCCCAGCACTTTGGGAGGCTGAGGCGGGTGAATTACCTGAGGTCAGGAGTTTGAGACCAGCCTGGCCAAAATGGCGAAACCCTGTCTCTACTGAAAATACAAAAATTAGCCAGGAACAGTGACACATACCTGTAATCCCAGCTACTCAGGAGGCTGAGAATTGCTTAAACCTGGGAGGTGGAGGTTGCAGTGAGCCAAGATCGAGCCACTGTACTCCAGCCTGGGTGACAGAGCAAGACTCTGGCTCAAAAAAAAAAAAAAAAAAGTTTGCCAACTATGAAAGGATGGTTTTTCTGTTTCCCACAAGGGAGTCTACATATATAGACTCTCTGGATATAGTAGACAATAACATTGAACAGGATCTAACCATCCATCCAGGGAAGAAAGAATTCCAGTTAAAGAGAAAGAAAACCTTTTAGTTCCAAAGGATAATCAGACTTCTATACAAATCACACATTAGGGCAGCTGCACACATACATATCAAGTGTCTAAGATGCACACGGATTTATCCAGGCATGTGGGGATGACAGTGAGTAGAAACAAAAAGGCCATTCCAGGCCATTCATGAGAAATATAGAAAAGCTATTTTCTTTTCTTCCTTCCTTCCTTCCTTTTTTTTTTTTTTTGGACAGGGTCTCTGTCTCTCACCCAGGCTGGAGTGCAGTGGCTCAATCAACAGCTCATTGCAGCCTTGACCTCCTGGGTTCAAGCAATCTTCCTACCTCAGCCTCCCAAGTAGGCTGGGACTACAGACGTGCATCATCATGCCTGGCTAATTATTCTTATTTATGTAGAGAAGAGGTTTCACTATGTTTCCCAAACTGGTCTTGAACTCCTGGACTCAAACTATCATCCCACCTCAGCCTCCTAAAGTGATGATTTATGAGCATCAGCCACTGCGCCTGGCTGAAAAGCTGTTTTCAAAACCTGACAAAGCTACACCAAGTGTTCAGTCTATGATTTCATAATTATCTCAGTTAATTAAAAATAGTGTCTATAGGCCAGGCGAAGTGGCTCACACCTGTAATCCCAGCACTTTGGAAGGCCGAGGTGGGTGGATCATGAGGTCAGGAGATTGAGACCATCCCGGCTAACATAGTGAAACCCTGTCTCTACTAAAAATACAAAAGATTAGCTGGGCATAGTGGAACATGCCTGTAATCCCAGCTACTTGGATGGCTGAGGCAGAAGAATTGCTTGAACTTGGGAGGCGGAGGTTGCAGTAAGCCAAGATTGCACCACTGCACTCCAGCCTGGGCAACAGAGCAAGACTCCGTCTAAAAAAAAAAAATGGTATCTATAGCTGTGTTCGTATCACTTCCATCACCGATACTGTTGCCCTCAAAACCTGAGGCAGGGTTATCGTACTGATCTCTTAGTAGAGGCAGTACATACAGAAGTGAGGAGTGTAGGCTCAGCACCCATACTGCCTGGGTTTGAAAGTTAGCTCTGCCAGGTACGAGCATTTGACCTTATTCAGCGTATAATCGTAGTACCTAGGTTGCTGTGAGGTTTACATGAAGTAATATATCTGAAGTCCTTAGAATAGTTTCTGGCACATAACCATATCAATATAAGCTATGATTGCAATTATAATGTTATTTTTATTAGAACAGTACTTGGCCTTTGGCAAGAACTCGGTATTAGCAATTTTAAATGCGGTAGGAAAAAGTCCATAGTTGCAAGCATGCTCCCAAATCCTTGAGTAAAGGTAGGAAGCTCATTCTAGAGAAGGACTTTGCTGCCAGCCCAATTCTAAGAATTAACCAGTACCTGGCAAGAGTTCCAAGTAACCCATGGAAGCACTCCATGCTAGGCTTCAGCATCAGTGAAATTCAGTTTTATAATTGCATCCATTAACATTAAGCATTTTTCTTATTTTAACCTGATACCAGTGTTGCTGTCAGCAAGGGAATGGGATAGCCAACACTGAAGGACTGACTGTGATCAGTTTCCCTGGGAGATCATAACAGCTCTGTGATTGATGCTGTGTTGCACTTCCAAGAGCCCTCTGCAGGAATGAAGGTCTTAATCCCCACAGGTGTTGTGGGAGCCCTCTTTAGAGATTGCCTTGACTGAAGAGAGCTGCTTTGTTAAAGGTCTTGACTCCTAGGGACAACCCACATTCAGTTACTGATCAATGTGGGTGTATAAAGTCCAGGACCTCTTGCTTTAGCTGGGAACAGCTTTGAGGAGCTGTGCAACCTTCAGAGGTCCCAGAGGGTTGACTGAAGGCTTTGCAGGGAATACATCGCAAATAAATTTCTTTCTCTGCCCAATCCTACATTCTTTTTTTTTTTTTTTTTTTTTTTTTTTTTGAGACAGAGTCTCGGTCTGTCGCCCAGGCTGGAGTGCAGTGGCGCAATCTCGGCTCACTGCAAGCTCCGCCTCCCGGGTTCACGCCATTCTCCTGCCTCAGCCTCCTGAGTAGCTGGGACTACAGGCGCCCGCCACCGCGCCCGGCTAATTTTTTCTATTTTTAGTAGAGACGGGGTTTCACCATGGTCTCGATCTCCTGACCTTGTGATCCACCCGCCTCGGCCTCCCAAAGTGCTGGGATTACAGGCGTGAGCCACCGTGCCCGGCACCAATCCTACATTCTTACCCATCCTTCACAGGTGTTAATCCCAAAAGAACTCCTTAATAAACTTCCTATACACCAATCTCCATCTCAGGGGATCCCAACATACAAAAAGCACTCCAAGCTCCTTCCTACTTCAGAGTTTAGTACTATTAATGCAGCAACAACTACCAACTGTTCTCTTTGCCTGTTGTTTTAATTTGCATTTTTCTAATCACTACTAGGTTTAATATCTTTTTATTTTTGCCTTTCCTTTTGGGAAGCTGTTCTACAATAAGCATGGCTACTCACTTCATCATCTCCTTAAGGTTCCCCCACCCCTCTCTGGAGTTCTCTGATACAATCAGCTTGGAGTGCAGATTTTCACATTTGGGTGCAATAGCATCTACTGCTGGGGCTAAAACATCATTGGTGATGATGCAGTTTGCTTTTGAAGACTGTAGTCTGTAGAGAATGTCTTTCTGGGTCAGCTGAGTGGTTCCTGGAATTAAAACTGTCCCTAAAGGGGCAGAAAAGAAACAGTGTTTAGAAGAAAGGCTTCATTATGTTATAGTAGTGTAGATACCATCTACACATTCTGTATTTCTCAGAATGAGTTAGTCAGTTTACCAGGAAGGTATCTATTTATCTTACTTCCACTTATCTGCTTTTGCCTTTCAAGGGATTTCAGAGTCTATGACCCTTTTGGCCTAACATGAAAGCATGTTAAATACTGGATAATTATTCTTTATTTGAAGACCATCCATAACTTTGAGCTTGAAGAAGGTTTTGATTGAAAAGTAATATTAACCAATATTTATTATTTGATTATATGTTTTAACTCATTCAGTCCCCACCAAAAAAAATCCCCAAACATAAAAACTATGAATAACTTGCCCAAGATATCACTTAAGTAGTAAGTGACAGTGCAGGAACTGAACCCTGTAGCCTGACTCCAGAACTGTACACTTCACCACTTCAGCTTAGTGCCTCTTAAAATGTATATGATTGCTTTATGATTTCTTTCCAAAAGGACAGGTGGAGGCATTCATCTTTTCTGTGGTTCTATTCCTGCTGGTTGTATATTATACTGTAAGATGAAGTATAAGGATTAAGAGTGTCCTAGAACCAGACACTCTTATAGCTGGGACTTGGGACAAGCCACTTCACCTCTGTGAGCTTCAGGTTCTGCATCTGTAAAACGATATGACAATAATAGTACTTCTCTTACAGGATAATTAGGGGATTAAATGAGTTAAAACATGTAAAGAACTTAGAACCGTGCTCAGTAAGCTTTGGGTATTATTTTCTCAAAGGATAAATGGACTCTCAAAAATATATAGATCATCCTCCTGGGCCCCGCCACCCTTAAGTCCCAGACCCTTAAGAGAGGGATGGAAAGCATTCACTTCACAATAGGTTTTGCTCTTCCCAGGTGACACAGGAGGCAAGACAATTGGGGAACACATGTCTGCCATTCCTGGACTCTTGACACTGGCTCATCATTTCACTTTGGGAAGGACCAGTCCTCTCCAGCAGGGTTCTTCAAGAAACCGACAACCAGGACCAGAAAACAGGTTCTTTAGAATATCTTTTTTTTTTTTTTTTCTAATCAGGGTAACACAACAATTTTTGTGAGGCTGTAACGCTAAGGTTATCTTTTAAAGATGTTCCATCTAGGGATAAGGAATTAGCCTACTATGGCCTAACACTTTCATACAATTTAAAGGCACTCTGTGACAATAGGCCCACTCCAGAATCAATGTATCATGATTACTTAGGTGTTCTGGAAAATCTCCCATCCAGCTTAGTATTAAATATGATCAGAAAGCAAACATTACTAACCTGTTCGCAGACAGGCCACATTTGCAAGCCACCACTCTGGGACCCTGGGTAGAATCAGAATTACCCGATCTCCTCTTTGTAGGGAACAGGCTTCTGAAAGTATATTGGCAAATTTTCTGGACAGAGATCCCAGTTCCTCAAAACTCCATCGCACCTCTTCTCCTTTTCCATTGATCCACCAGAAGGCTGGATTTGAAGGTTTCTTTCCAGCCTGAGGAAAGACAAACCAGTCACGGATTTAAAGGTTGTTATACAGCTAAATTCTGGGCCAACTGACTCAATGGAATAGATTAGCTGAAGAAAATTCACAAATCATTAGTTAGAATATGGATGGAGTATTTGGAAATAACTCTGGGGGAGACACCATCCAGATGGATGACTAGAGATGCCCAGTACTAACCTCCTACCAGAAGGACCAAGACAGTGAGCAGATAACCACATGACAAATAGAATGTCAAAGGATAACACTGGAATTTAGCAAGGAAGTGACAAAACTGTCTGAGACCTGAAAACTAGAGATGAAAGTATAGAGAGGGAAGAACAGCAGCTGGCCAGGATCAGCACAGAATCCAGAGGGACTCCCTATTTTGGGGAAAATGTAAGTGGAAGATCCTCAGCAGTCCACATTCCCATCACAGATGCCTGAAAAACCACCTACAGGAGAGCCCCTCTGTCCTCACAGGCCCTGAGCCTAGTGAACACTGTAGAGTATAGTACACTAGTATAGTATAACACTGTTCCAGAGAGGAAGTTCATACCAGGTCCCCCTGCAAGAAACCCCAGGATCCGAGCTGCTACAGCATGGCATCATTTTAGGAACAGAGCTACCACCATACTACATCTTGCCCTGGGGCCAATAGCCCCTGCATCTCCACATCCCTGGGGCCTTGCTGACATCTCCACACATTCCCCTAGAGGGCTGCAGCATTCCAACACCAGGTGGATCCAGTGATACGGCCAGGCCACTGGCACCCGAGCCTACACACAGCACTCTACACCCCAGGGAACAGGCAGTCCAGCACATCAGGGAGGCTGCCCCAGGACATAAGGCACTAAAGCACACTCCCCAGAGCCTGACAGCTACCTTCCTGAGCCTGCTGCCACGAATACGATCTTGCCCCCTCTCGTGGCAGAGCCGCTTTGTGCCTGCATTGCCATCTGGGGACCCAAGGACTGGCCCATTCAGGCCGCCACTACTACAAGTATCCATGTGCACTGCCAAAGGACCTGAGGTCTGACTCACTTGAGGCTTATCACCGCTACTGCCAGTGCCCATGAACACCACCTGGGAACTTGAGAATCAGCCTGCCTGGGACCCACTGGAGCCACTGCTGGCACCCTCATGATGAACAAAATAACACCTATCAATAACAATCTTGAATGTAAACAGTTTAAATTCCCCAGTTAAAAGATATGGACTGTATGGACTGACTGAATGGATAAAAAACAAGACCCAACTATAGGCTGCCTACAAGAAACTCACTTCACCTATAAAGATACACATAGATAGGGCCAGGCGCGGTGGCTCATGCCTGTAATCCCAGCACTTTGGGAGGCCGAGGAGTGGGGAACACGAAGTCAAGAGACTGAGACTATCCTGGCCAACATGGTGAAACCTGTCTCTACTAAAAACACAAAAATTAGCTGGGCATGATGGCATGCACCTGTAGTCCCACCTACTTGGGAGGCTGAGGCAGTAGAATCACTTGAATCCGGGAGGCGGAGGTTGCAGTGAGCTGAGAGCACGCCACTGCACTCCAGCCTGGCAACAGAGTGAGACTCTGTCAAAAAAAAAAAAAAAAAAAAAAAAAAAAAAGATATACATAGGAAATGAAGAGATGGAAAATAATATTTCAAACAAATAGAAACCAAAAATGTGCAGGAATAGCTACGCTTATATCACATGAAATAGACTTTAAGTCAGTAAACACAAAAAGAGGCAAAGAAGGTCATTATATAATGATAAATAGATAAATTCAGCAAGAGGATATAACAATTGCAAATATATATGCACCCAACATCAGTGCACCCAGATATGTAAAGCAAATATCATTAGATGTAAACAGATAGACTCCAATACAACAATGTTTGGGACTTTAACACTCCACCCTCAGCATTAGACGGATCATCTAGACAGAAAATTAACAAAGAAACATTGATTTTATACTGCACTTTGGACCAAATGGACCTAACAGATATTTACACAACATTTTATCCAACAGCTACAGAATACACATTCTTCTTCTCATCAGCACATGGCATATTCTCCAGAATAGACCATATGTTAGGGCACAAACAAATTTCAACAAATTTTTAAAAATTGAAATCATACCAAGTATGTTCTTAGACCACAAGGGAATAAACCTAGATATCAGTAATGAGGAACTTTGGAAAGTGTACACATACATGGAAATTAAACAACATGCTCCTGAATGACCAGTGAGTCGATGATGAAATTGAGAAGGAAAGCAAAAAATTTCTTGAAAATAATGAAAATGGAAACATATCAAAATCAATGAGATAAAGCAAACACAGTGTTAAGAGGGAAGTTTATAGCCATAAACACCTATATCAAAAAAGCAGAAAGATTTCAAATAAACAATCTAAGAATGCACCTCAAGGAACAAGAAAAGTAACGACAAACTAGACCCAAAATTAGTAGAAAGAAAGAAATAATAAAGATCAGAGCAGAAATAAATGAAATTGAGGCAAAAATTACAAAAGATCAACAAAACAAATTTTTTTGAAGAGAAACAAAATAGACAAATCTTTAGTTAGATTAAGAAAAAAAGAGAGAAGACCCAAATAAATAAAATCAGAAATGAAAAAGGAGACATTACAACTGTACCACAGAAATACAAAGGATCATTAAAGACTGTTATGAACAACTATATGCCAGCAAATTGGAAAACGCAGAGGAAATGGATAAAGTCCTGGACACACATAACCTACCACGACAGAAAACCTGAACAGACCAATAATGTGTAATGAGATTGAACCAGTAATAAAAAGCCCAGAATTGGATGACTTTACTGCTGAATTCTACCAAACTTTTAAAAAAGAACTAACACTAAATCTTTTTTTTTTTTTTTTTGAGACGGAGTCACGCTCTGTCGCCCAGGCTGAAGTGCAGTGGCGTGATCTCGGCTCACTGCAAGCTCCGCCTCCCGGGTTCACGCCAAGATGGAGTCTCATTCTTGTCGTCTAGGCTGGAGTGCAATGGTGTGATCTTGGTTCACTGCAACCTCTGCCTCCCAGGTTAAAGCGATTCTCCTACCTCAGCCTCCCTAGTAGCTGGGATTATAGGCATGCACCACCATGCCTAGCTAATCTTTGTATTTTTAGTAGCCACACCGTTTAACCATGTTGGCCAGGCTGGTCTTGAACTCCTGACCTCAGGTGATCCGCCCGCCTCGGCCTCCCAAAGTGCTGGGATTACAGGCGTGAGCCACCACTCCCAGTCCTACCATTAATTTTTCTGAAAATCTTTTTAAAAATTGAAGAAGAAGGAATTCTTCCTAGTGCATTCTATCAGTCAGCATTACCCTGATACCAAAACTAGACAAAGACACCACACTTCCTAACTTCAAATCACACTACAGAGCTATAGTAACCAAAACAGCATGGTACTGGCATAAAAACAGATGCAGAGACCAATGAAACAGAATAGAGAACTCAGAAATAAACCCATGCATTTACATTGAACAGATTTTCAACAAAGGTGCCAAGAACATACACTGAGGAAAGGATATCCTCTTCAGTACATGGTCCGAGGAAAAGTGGTATCCATATGCAGTAGACTAAGACTAGAGCCCTATCTTTCACCATATACGAAAATCAACTCAAACTGGATTATAGACTTACATGTAAGACTCAAAACTATAAAACAACTGAAGAAAACAGCGCAAATGCTTCAAGTCATTGATCTAAGCAAATGTTTTATTTTTAATTTTAATTTTAATTTTTTAATTTTTACAAATTTTATAATACATTTAATAAACTCAGGCAGCTTCCTGAGCCAGAGTAGGCTCTGAGACGCCTCTAAGCAAATATTTTAGGGATAAGGATATGAAAACACAGGCAACAAAAACAAAAACAGACAAATGGGACTATATAGAGGTAAAAAGCTTCTGAACAGTAAAGGAAGCAATCAACAGAGAGAAGAGACAGGATGTAGAATGGGATAAAATATTTGTGAACTAGTCACCTGACAAGGAATTAATATTCAGAATATACAGGGAATGCAAATAAACCAACACCAAAAACAACCACCACCACCAACCAAACAAAAAACCAAACAAATAATTCAATTAAAAAATGGGCATAGAATCTGAATAGACATTTCTCAAAAGACATACTAATTGGCAGCAAGTATATGCAAAAGTGCTCAACATCATTAATCATCAGGGTAGTTCAAATCAAAACCACAATGAGATATGATCTTAACCCAGTTAGAATGGCTATTACCAAAAAGACAAAAGATAACAAATGCTTGAGAGGATGTGGAGAAAAGGGAACTCTTAAACACTATTGGTGAGAATATAAATTAGTACGCCATTGCAGAAAACAATACAAAGACTTCTAAAAAACCTAAAAATAGAACTACCATATGATTTAGCAATCTCACCACTGGGTATTTTTTCAAAGGAAAGGAAATCAGTCTATCAAAGAGATATCTGCACTACCATGTTTATTGTAGCACTGTACATAATAGCCAAGATATGGAATCAACTTAAGTGTCCATCAACAGATGAATGGATAAAGAAAATGTGGTATATATACACAGTGCAATACTATTCAGCCATAAAAAAGAATGAAATTCGGTTATTTGTGGCCATATGTATGAAGTTGGAGGACATTATGTTAAGTGAAATAAGTCAGACATGGAAAGATAAATGCCACATGTTCTTACTCATATGTGGGAGCTTAAAAAAATGAGCTTCACTGAACTTCAGCCTGGGCAACAGAGTAAGACACTGTCTCTTAAAAAAATAAAAAATAAAAAAAAATTTTAAAAAAAGGAGCTCGGCCCAGTGCGATGGGTGGCTCACACCTGTAATGCCAGCGCTTTGGAAGGCCAAGGTGGGCAGATCACTTGAGACCAGGAGTTCAAGGTCAGCCTGGCTAACATGGCAAAACCCTGTCTCTACTAAAAATACAAAAATTAGCTGGCATGGTGGCAGGTGCCTGTAGTCCCAGCTACTCCGAAGGCTGAGGCACGAGAATCGCTTGAACCCTTGAGGCGGAGGTTGTAGTGGGCTGAGATCACACCACTGCACTCCAGCCTGAAAAGAGCTCATAGAAGTAGAGAGTGGAATTGTGGCTATTAGAGGCTGAGAAGGGTAGTGGGGAGAGGAGGATAGAAAGAGGTTGGGTAAGGGATGCAAAATTATAGCTAGATGGGAGGAATGAGTTCTACTGTTCTATAGCACTGTAGAGTGAAAACAGTTAAGAATAATTTATTGTATATGTTCAAAAAGCTAGGAGAGAGGATTTTGAATGCTCCCAGCACAAAGAAATGATGCATGTTTGAGATGACGGGTAGTCTAATTACCCTGATTTGATCACTACACATTTTATACATGTATCAAAAAATATCTCTGTACCCCATAACTATGTATAATTATTACATAACTAAAAATAACAGGAAAAATAATAACTTGGGGTCCTTATTTCTAGACATTGGAAGCCATGTCATTTCTTTTGGCCCAAATCATTTCCCATTTAGCCTGATCATTTTTCTTTCCAATAAGTGAGAATTCTTGCATCCTTTATATTTTCCCCAAAGATTTTTCTGTGCCTCCTTTTCTACCATTTCTGACTCTCGGAATTACTTTTCACTCTTCTCCTTTTTATTTATTTATTTATTTTTTAAAGTCAACCTAGAATTCTACATTTATGTAATCCAGGGTCTCTCAACTAACCATGGGACTATTGACATTTCAGGTCAAATAATTCTTTGTTCTGGAGGCTGCCCTGTGCATTATGGGATATTTAACAGAATCTCTGGCTTTTACTTGTTAGATGCCAGTAGCAACTGCCTCTGCCCCTATCATGGCAACAAAAATATTTCCAGACATTAGAGATGTTACCTAGGGGTAAAATCACTCCCAGTTGAGAAATTGTGGTCTGGCCTTTCCCCCATACCTTTTCCATATTAGTCCATTGGTCCAGGACATCTTTAGCAAAGTTGAAATACTCTGGAATCTCCAGTTTGAAGTCCTGTTTCATGGATTCATAGTTGGAAAAATTCTGAGGGGTTGCTCTTCTATTATCTTTATGCAATGCCCTCACAGAACCAAAAATTGTTAGGCGCTGGCAACACTTGGCATGATGTAGCATCTTCATGGTGACACAAGCTAGCATCAGTCTTGTTGGAAACTTTAGCACTCAGGATTTGCACAGAGACCAATTCATCTAAAAGACGAGCAAAAGGACATATATTTGTTTCTGTCCTGAAGGTAGCCACACTCCAAAGTGGCTAAGTTTTGTTATTATCATTGATAATCATCATGATGGTACCATTTTCTGCATACACTCTGTGTTCCAAACACTGTGCTCAGTGTTTTATATACACTTTCTTATTAAAGGCTCAGAGAAACCCTGTGAAGTAGGTACTATTATCATCTCTGTTTACAGATTGAGAAAATGACTAGTAAGAGGCATTGGCTGAATTTGAACCCAGAACTTTCAGGTCCTAGTCCATTCTCCAGAATACTGTGCACTATTGACTCCCACATGCATTTCTAAAGAAGTAAAGATCTAGGTCACCCACTTAATCTCACTGAAAGCAAAGGGCTAAGCCTTCTTGTCTAATATCTTTCACCTGCAGATTTCAAAGTAGGGCAGAAATGTTAAGGAGCATTTTTCACAGTGGATAATCTGTAGATGAAGAAATCGAGAGTAGCCCAATAAAAATTAGACATGAAAGCACTGTCACAGTTTATAAACTGTCTAGTTGATAGGCTGCAGTTCCCATGCTCTCAATAGGGGCCCATGCTACTTTCAAGTCCAGGCTTGGAGCTGCATTTACTAGAGATGTAATAATGGGGCTTTAATATTTAGGACTTTTGTGGGGGAGGCCCCTCTCGGCCATTGCCTGCTTCTGTGGGAAATCATTTGATCACAATGTCATTTACTTGGTTGAGGCTGTTAAAAATGCAGTTCTAGGGATTATGAGTGTTTGAAGTTCTCATTATACTTCCTGTAATTTTCCAAATTTCTTACACTGCAATACATATTACTCTCATAATCATTAAATCATCATTCTAACTACAACTCTAGCTGTAAGGCAGTCTGGCTATGTGGAAGCATTTCTGTATTGATACATTGCCAAAACAATACATAATTGCAGATGTCAGCTAAATGGAGAGTTTAGCTGACATCTACAATTATTGCGGTTTTACCCTAAACAGACCTGGTGTTTGGGCATCATGTTGATATACCCAATGCATCAGGAAACATGGAGACTTCTGTCCTTCCCATTTATTTGTGTGAAGACCTGACAACTCAGTGATCTTGAACCCTCTAAGACCATCTGGTTTCAGCTTTTTCCTTTTTCACCTGCAAAGAAAACTGGAGACCCAGAGAGGGGAAACAGCCTGCTTTATTCTGTCATACCAGAGTTAGAACTAGAACTCTGGTCTTTGGATTCCCATTTGAATGTTTCTACTATCATTCAACAGGATTTCAACAGAGCAGTGGTTCGCAGTCCCGCTGTACATTTGAATCACCAAGAAAGCATTAAAAAAAAATACTCTGATGCCTAGGTCTTGGATCAATTAAATGAGAATATTTGAGAGTGGGCTCTGGGACCATTTATATTTTTTAAAATGTCCTCAGATTTTAATGTGCAGCAGCCATGGTTGAGAATCACTGATTTAGAGGCTGTGATTTGTGAACCAGCATCATCATCATTATCACCTAGAAGATTGTTAGAAATGCACATTCTCAGGCCCCACTCTAGAATTGGTAGACGTTGACAAGATCCCAGGTGACTGGTATGTACATTCAAGTGTGAAAAGCACTGGTCTATAGCATGATGGTTAAATACATTGGCTACTGAGTCATATAGTCATGTGATATGGTCTCCCAGTTTTGCCACTTACGAACTGTGTGACCTTATTTGAATTATTAATCACTCTGAACCTCAGTTTCACATTTTACCAATGGAGCGACTAATAGAACCTCCATCAGAGATTTCTCCTGAAGACTGAATGGGATACTGCATGTGAAATGCTTATCATGGTGCCAAGCATATTACTAGAAAAGGGGTCAGCAAACTTTTTTGTGAAGGGCCAGACACTAAATATTTGAGGCTTTGTGGGCCATATGGTTCTGCTGCAGGTATTTAACTCTGCCATTGACAGAGCAGTCATTGACAATACATAAATATATTTTGGCATGGCTATGTTCTAATAAAACCTTATTTATGGATACTGACACTAGAATTTCATTTAATTTTCATGTGTCATGAATTGGTGTTCCTCTTTTAGTTATTTTTTCAACCATTAAAAAATTTAAAACCCATTCTTAGTACAAAGGCTATACAAAAACAGGCAGAGGGCTGGATTTGGCCCATGGGCTGCAGTTTGCTTATCTTTGCACTGTGATGTAAGCACTACTAGAGCAGGGGCCTTGTCTGTTATGTTCCCGGGAAGCATTAGCAAAAATTTCTTGGCAGACTTTAGGAGAAAAGGCTGCTCTTAAGAACAGAACTAAAATCACTCTGAATCCCAGTTGCCCTGCGGGTTAAGACCTTAAGTCCAACAACGTCATTCTGTTTGGCATTGGGGATTGGGTAGAGAGGGAACTACTGGACCCTGTTGTATGCTGGCAAGTCACAGCCTGTGCTCTTGGGTGCTCTCCTCTTAACAGAATTAGCAGCAGGTTTCCTTCAACTGAAAGAAGAAGTAACCAACACTACTTGTCTCTTTCTGTTTTTAATTTTTTTTCGCATAATATCTTCAAATGGCTCAAAAAAACCATAAAAGGTACATAGAAAAAAAAATATCTGCCTCCCACCTCTAGTCTCAAAGCTGCCTGGTTTGCTCTCACCCCCAGGAAACCACTATTATTCTTTCTACTTATCTTTTCAGGATTTCTTTATGTGCATTCAAGCAAATTATGAGTATAGATTCTTATTTCTCCACCAATTTTACACAACATGTAGCCCAGAATACACACTATTCTGCCCACTAAAAACATTTTTAACAACGTACCCTTTGAGGGCTTTCCATACCAGTGCACAGAGATCTTCATTCTATTTTTTTAAATAAGTATTTATTTATTTACTCTTTCCTTCCCCGCCCCCCCCCCCCACCACCGAAGGCAGGATCTCACTCTGTCACCCAGACTGGACTCTAGTGGCACGACCATACCTCACTGCAGCCTTGAACTTCTGGGATGAAGCGATCCTTCTGCCTCAGCCTCCAGAGTACCTGGGATTACAAGTGTGTGCCACTGCACCCAGCTAAGTGTTTTAAACATTTTTTTTAGAGATGGGCTCTCGCTATGTTTCCCAGGCTGGTCTCAAACTCCTGACCTCAAGCAATCCTCCTTTGCTAAGCACTTTGCAGTTATTTATTATTATTTCCATTTTACAGACAAGGAAATATACACAAACACGCACACAGCCTCACAAAGCGCTAGGATCATAGGTGGGAGCCAACACACTTGGCCATGTTTTTTTCTTTTAACAGTTGCATGACATTCTAGTGAAGAACTGCACTGTAATTTCTTAAACTGGTCCCCTATCAATGATCACTTGAGTTTTTGTATAATTTTGCAATTTAGATAAAATGTTGAAACTATTTCTTCCAAAAGGAATGTCCTGATTCTTTCATTACTTGGATGTGAAAATGAATAGTATTTTTAAATGGTTGTGAGGTATTAGAAAAAATTTCTGATTCTATTAAATAAGAGGCAGGAATTTGGACAAATATCATAAGGTCTTGAGCTTCATTCTTGGTAGGTTGGCATGATTCATTTATTTATTCAACAATTATTAATCACTTGCCATGAATTATTTCAGACATAGAGGATATAGGAGGGAATGAAAGAGACAAGGTCCTCCCTGTTCTCATGGAAGGACACATACAGTAAACAAGGGAATAAATAAATGTGATGGTACACAAGAAAACAAAGAGAGTAATGGGAGAAAAGGGACCTTTTAGAAGGTCTCTCTAGGGAGGTAACATTTTTGCAGAAATCTGGCAGGTGGTTGTACTGTTAAGCACTTTGCAGTTATTTATTATTATTTTCACTTTACAGACAAGGAAGTATACACAAACAGACACAAACTGGACCCTGTTGTATGCTGGCAAGTCACAGCCTGTGCTCTTGGGTGCTCTCCTCTTAACAGAATTAGCTGGCAAGTCTAATATTTAAATTGGACAATGCATTTATTCATTACCCATATATTTATTGAACACTTGCTATATGCCAGACCTGTACTAAATGCTGAAAATATAGCTGTGAACAAGACACAGCTGGTCTTGCTCCCATGAAGCTTATAGACTATTAAGGAAGACATTATATAATTATGTAAATATCAATATGATTGGGGATAAATATACCATACTTAGCTTGCTGATTCTGAATAGAATCAAGAGTTTAGTATGATTTCTTCCCTAGCTTCCATACAATACTCTATACCACATTCAGAATCCTTCAAACGTATGTTGAAAAGAAAATTGATCAGTCATTTGGAGCTTAAAATGAACCTAACCATTCTGTTCTACCAAAAAGCAAATATCAACATCCTCTTCATCAAAACCATATGATTGCCTTCTCCTCAGCAAAGTTCTTTTCCTCCCTTTTCATTGATCTTAGCATTTTGCAACTTCTATTTCCCAGGTTTATAAAATTATTTGTAGGTAAAAGAGCTGAGATAACTTTTCCAGGGTGACTCCAGATTTTTATAGTGAGCCACACTGATAAGGAAAACTCTTCTAAGAAAGACAGTACCACCCCTGGTCAGATGGGCTCTGAAAGTATTTAAGGTCTCATCTGAAATGCAAGATCTTTGTCCCTACAGCCAAGGGGGCTTTAGCCTCCCCACATCTCCATAAACATCCTCCCTCTAAGTATAAGAGTAACAACAGTAGTTTAACATATACAGCCTCAATGCAAGGTAAAGCCACTGCTGTTCTCTCCAACCCCAACCAGACCCTGCCTGAAACCCCTCCTGTACAGAACTTTTGCAGCTGCCCTTGACCACCTAAAGGAGAAAACTAGCTGCTCTTAGGTTTGCATCTGTGTTTCTTAAAGTTTCCTAGAAGTAATTTACATACGTTCTGGATGATGCAGAAGATCTGTCACCCAGCGAGGTGGGGAGCTAAGCAGACAGAACAGTGAAAAACTCAGCCACTACCTGGTCTTTTTTTTTTTTTGAGATGGAATCTTGCTCTGTCGCCCAGGCTCGAGTGCAGTGGTGCAATCTCAGCTTACTGCAACCTCCACCTCCCAGGTTCAAGTGAGTCTCCTGCCTCAGGCTCCCAAGTAGCTGGGGTTACAGGCACCTGCCACCACACCTGGCTAATTTTTTATTTTCAGTAGAGATAGGGTTTCACCATGTTGACCAGGCTGGTCTTGAACTCCTGGCCTTAAGTGATCTTCATCTGCCCACCATAGCCTCCCAAAGTGCTGGGATTACAGGCGTAAGCCAACACATCCGGTTCAATTAAAATTAAAATTTTAAAAAATCAAGTTAACACATGTACATACTTTTTCAAAAAATCAAATAGCACCAAAAGGCTCAATATGAAAACTCAGCTGCTACATTTATAGCCTTTTGTGTGTGCATACAAATAGGCTTAATATCACTTAATAGATAGTATCACACAACTGAGAAATTCTGAGAGAAACTTTGGCTGCCCAAGACTTTAATGACAGCATTTTTGATTGTTGGTTTTGTTCATCTGTTTGTTATCTTTGCTAAAAATCAGACGTGCCAGTTCAGGAAATCTTACACAGGAGAGGAGATGAGGTACTCACTAGTTAACAGATTCCAACACAGCTGGAGATTATGGCAGACTTGTTTCCTAGAAGAGCAGCCCTGAATCTTGAGTTCTCACATCTGCTTTTTCCTCGTAGCAGTCAAAACAAGAGGGAGGAGCAGCCTGACAACCCGGAGGAGCAAGACTGGCCCAAAGCACTTTCCTTGATTGGTGGAGACATTCTGGAGGAGGAGCCAAATTCTGGGCTAAAGTTTACAATGAAAGTTTGCACGACTCCCAGCGGTTCCTCTTACAGGTAATGATTTACATACACGGCAAGCTTTTGAGGGGCCGATAGAGCAAATTATTCACAAGAAGGAAAGTGTCCAAGGAGTTGCTGAAGTGGTTAGTTCTGTAAAGGGGCAAAGAAAGCACTTTTCAGAAGGAGGAAAGAACAGATGGAGGAAGCCATAGAGAAGTTTTGAAATTGAAAGGAAAGAAGTTGAGGGGTGGTTATGGGTTGGCTTAAATCTCAGCAAACACGTTGATGTGTTTATCTGTTGAAGTGGCAGGACTAAACATAAACGCTATCAGGTTACTCCCCTGCTCAACTCTTTCAGTGCTTCTCTTTCCTTTCCAGGTAAAATCCGAGTCCTTACATGAATTGCAAGGAGTTGCATAATCTGGCACAAGGTCCTCTGATCCACATCCCATTCCCCTTCCTCTGCCTCACTCAGGACAGCCACCAGCCTCTTTGCTTTTTCTCAAACACACTTGCCTGTTTCAGCCTCAGGCTTTCTGAATTCACAGTTCCCACTGATTGGAACTCTTCCCTCAGATATCCCCCTGGCCAAATTCTTCATTTTATGAGGTGTCCTATTAAATAACTCTTCCCTTACCACATTTTTCTAAAGTACCATTCTTCATTTTTTCTCTTTTACCTTTTTTTTTTTTTTTTAACTTTTTACATCTCTTACTATCACCCTTGAGGGTAAAAACTATTTTGTTTGATGGTGTATCTATTGCCTGGAATAGCTACTGGCAAATTTTAGGCATTCAATAAATAGTTGATGAATTAGTGAATAAATAAAGGACTCTTTCAATTACACGTGATAGAGACCCAACTTAAATTTACTTAAAGAGGAATTTGTTGGTCACTTTTGAGTTCTAGGAATCTTTCATTGTTGATTCCTTGGGATTTTCTGTGTAATCACAATACCTGTAAATAAGTAAACAGATTTTACTTATTTCTTTTAGATCTATATGCCTTTTATTTCCTTTTCTTGCCTTATTGCACAAGCTAGAATGTCTAGCTCTATGTTGAATAAAAGTGATGAGAGCAGACATCCTTGCCTTGCTTTTGATCTTAGAGGGAAAACATTCAGTCTTTCATGGTTAGGTACAATATTAGCTATAGGTTTTGTGTCGATGCCCTTTATCAAGTTGAGGAAATTCTCCTCTATTTCTATTTTTTTCTGAGAATTTTTATCATTAATAGGTGTTGAATTTTGGCAAGTGTTTTTTCTGCATCAGTTACTATAAGCATGTGATGTTTTTCTTCTTTAGCCTGTTAATAAGATAGATGACACTGATCTTCTAATATTGAACCAGCCTTGCCTCCCTGGAATAAACCTCGCTTGGTCCTAGTGTATATTTCTTTTTCTGTATTGCTGAATTCTATAGTTATGTCTCTTGACAAATTTTAGAAGTTTTCAGCCATTATTTCTTGGAGTAAATTTTCAGTCCCCATGTAGATCTTTTACGATAGTTTCACGGGTCCCTGAGGCTCTGTTCTTTTTTTTTCTTTTTTTCCAATTCTAGTTTCTTTCTGTTGTTCAGGTTGAGTAAATTCTGGCTTCCAGTTCTTTGATTTTTTTCTCCTGTTATTTCTATTCTGATGTTAAGCTCATTATTAGAGATAGGGAAAAAAGGGTTTTTTCCTCTCACATAGCACTCAACATAATGTTAGCAGTGGTGAATCCATACGGATCTACAGTAACTTGATTCTTGCCTCTTCAAAGGAAATAATTCATCCAAGAGGCATCATAAGGCAGAGTGAGAGACTGAGGCAAGTTTTTGAGCAGGAGTGATAGTTTATTAGAAAGTTTTAGAGCAGGAACCAAAGGAAGAGGGGCAAGGAGGCAACTTGAGAGATCCAGGTGCCCTGTTTGACTTTTGACTTGGGGTTGTATACATTGGCATGCTGCCAAGGTTTTGTATCTCTCCTTTGATTTTTCCTTGGCGTGGGCTGTCTGCATGCGCAGTGGCCTGTCAGCACTTGGGAGGGGCTGTATGTGCAGTGTCTTTTACTGACGTTGTGCACATGCTCATTTGAGGCATTTTTCCCTTACCAGTCAAGTGTTCCTAGAGGAAAGTTGTATACCAGTTAAACTCTGCCACTTTGCCACTTTGTATGCATGCTTAAGCACACTTGCCCAACTCCTGAGATCTTAGTGGAAAGCAGCTGATCACCACCCTTAGGTGTTTTCTATCTCTTAGGAGATTGCCTTTCCCTGGCATCTACTGCAACCAATTATTATTTTAGAGTGACAGTTTAATAACTGCCTGGCTATCACCTGATTGTCGCCTGACATTCTTGCCTTTCCTGCCTTGCCCATATCTGCCTGACTACCTACTCTAACAATAACACTTCTGACACTAGATGTGTGGGGGATTTTCACTACACCAAGCAATTCTCCAGTGTACACCAGCTTGAGTGTCATGTCCTACTTCAGTTCAACACTATCTACCTGGAAATGGTGTCAAATCTTACAGGTTAAGATCTCAATCTGTAAACTAAAAAGTATCTGAGACAGGTCTCAATTAATTTAGAGGTTTATTTTGCCATGGTTAAGGATCATGACCCATGACACAGCTTCAGGAGGTCCTGAGAACATGTGCCCAAGGTGATTGGGTTACAGTTTGATTTGATACATTTTAGGGACAAAGACATTATAGGCAAAGACATAAATCAATACATGCTCAGGAGGCTCAGTCAGAAAAATTGCTTGAACCTGAGAGATGGAGGTTGCAGTGAGCTGAGATCATGCCACTGCACTCCAGCCTGGGCACGCCAGCCTGGGTGACAGAGTGAGACTCCGTCTAAAAAAAAAAAAAAATGTTTATATGTTGGTTCAGCCTGGAAAGTTGGGACATCTCAAAGGAGGAGGGGCTGGGTTTTCAGGTCATAGGTGGACTTAAAGATCTCCAGATTGGCAATTGGTTGAAAGGGCTAAGCTCTGGCTGAAGAGTTGAAATCAGCTTGAGTTAAGGTAAAGGGTGGGGAGTTGCAGAAACCAAGGTTCTTTTCAAGTAGATGAAGCCTCCAGGTAGCAGGCCTCAAAGAGAACACTTGTGAATGTCTCTTATTAGACCTCAAAAGGCATCACACTCTCTGGAAAGACATAGTAAAGATGAAGAAGGAATTAATGAAATCAACTATAACCTAATTGTAGTAGTAATAGAAATTTTTAAATCCTCTTGAAGTTGCTACAACTTTAACTTGAGTTATACTCAAGTTAAAAGAGAATATTAACAGCCTGTCTTCTCTCTGTGGTCAGTGGACCTTATCTATACTTCTCAACTCCACATTCCTCAAAGTTTATTACAGGCCCAGTAAGTCCCTGCTTACCTCCCTAGCATGGCTGCAGGGTCACAAGACCGGTAAGTTTAAGTTGCAAGACATGTTTTTCTCAAGATGTAAGAAATGTTGTAATGCTTGATTAATTGCCTTTGTTTCTCACTTCTGTAACTTGCTTCCCACCTCACGGAGTTCCCACCTTAAGATGTTTAAAACTAGGGAAAGCCCTTTGTTTGGGACTCAGACTTTCTGGACATATGTCTGGCTGAGCCGGTGATCACCTTAATAAACTCTCCTGAACCTTTTTCAGTCTCTGCAGTCTTTGGTTGTCCTGTAACATTTCTAGGGGCCTCGTCCGGGATTGGAAATGGCAGATTTTCTGTCTCCTTTGCCTGTGGGCTAGAGCCCCAGGACATGGGAGACCTGGGGTCCTTGCACCACCGAGAGTTTCAGCCCGGAAGGAGAACGGCCTGGCCCTCCTGCATTCTGGAGCCTTCCCCCGAAAGTGCAAATGGAACCAGTAGAAAGGGTTGCAGGACAGTCACAGGAGCAGTGCACAGACATCTGAACTGTGGTAAGATTTGGGCCCTAAGGCAAGACCCTTCCCATAAGGATGGAAGGGGAGCCTGATCACCTCCCAGGGCGTGACAATTAGTCTGACCCAAGGGGGTTGGGAACACTGGGAGAAGTCCATTGACTTGGACAAAACTCATGCCCTAACTGACACCAGACACGGGTGGGGCTCGAGAGTCAGTCAGAAAGGAAAACCATTTCGGGGACGGGGGATGTGTGTGAAAGTGTGTGAAAGAGATGGTCTCAGAAAAGACCAACGTGGGGCATGACATGGGGAGGCACAGCTCTCTTAGTGTGAACTGTGTGCTCCGAGGTGAATGTGGGAAAAACCAGACCTAGGATGCTGCATACAACCCATAGGACCAGCTCTATGGCTGCAGCTAGCTGTGACAGGAATTAAGGCATGCTCCTGGCTAAGCAGTGTCTGAACCTCCCATAATAGGACCTGATCTAGTGGATCCAAGAGTGAAAGTGTGCCATGAGGGAAGAAATGGGAGGAAAAACGTCAAAGCCTACTCCACTGGACTGTATGCTGAGAAACTTTAAAAAAGGTTTTAATGGTGATTATGGGGTTAAGCTAACTCCACAGAAACTGAGAAGCCTTTGTGAGATAGACTGGCCATCTTTTAATGTAGGGTGGCCAGCTGAAGGGACAATAGACAGGGAGATAATTGGCTGAGTGTTCTGGGTAGTCACTGGGGTTGGAGAACAGCTTGGGCACCCAGATCAGTTCCATATATCGACTCCTGGCTAAGAGTAATTCAAACACACCTTAAGTGGCTGCAGGCCTGCTTTGAGACCTACTGTAAGACTCTGATGGCCCAGATAAAACCAGGAACCATAGAAAAAGACTGCAAGGCATCAGAAAAAGAAAAGGAGTCACAGGAAAAGCAGAAAAATACCTGTCCTACAGGTCACACCTGCAGAGTTAGAAAGTCCACCCCCCATACACCAATTATCCATCCCTGGCAAGGCTTAGACAGGAGGCTGCCCCGGCTGCTTCCAGAGACTCAGACTCAGAAGAAAGCATCCCTCAGGCAACACCACGCAGAGAGGAGCCAGAGCCCTTGCCTGAAAAGCCAAGGGAGGAACTCCAGGGGGATGAGATTGGCCCCCTTAGGTCGGGCCATGCCTGAGCAATGCAGATGCCCCTCTGAGAAACAAGGGGACAAATTTATTTAAATGCACATAATTAAGTCCAAGGGGGAGGACGGCTCTTCATTTATCAGCCCTTCTCTACTACTGATCTCTTAAATTGGAGACAACATAGTCCCTTCTATACAGAGAAGCCTCAGGTTCCTATAGATCTAATGCAGTATTTTTCCTAAGTCACAATCCTGGGCTGATTGCAAAAAACTTCTTCTGTCATTATTTAACATGGAAGAGCACTGTAGAGTTATACAAGCCACTCTCCAGTGGCTGGAGAACAATGCACCTGCAGGCATAGGAGATAATGAGGCAGAATGCACAACAAGCACTCCCAATAGAGGCTGACCCAGGCTGGGACCCTAACCAGACTCAAGGGCTACAAAGTTTGCAGTGTTATCAAGAGGCACTCCTAAATGGAATAAAGGCTGGAGGGAAAAAGGCCACCAATATTGGAAAGGTCTCAGAGGTCTGCCAGAAGCCAGATGAAAGTCCCAGTGAATTTTATGAGAGGCTCTGCAAGGCTTAATAGCTTTACACACCATTTGACCCAGAGGCTGCGGGTAGTCAGTGTATGGTTAATGTGGCATTTGTAAGCCAGGCACAAGGAGACATAAAGTGAGATCTTCAGAAGTTAGAAGGTTTCGAAGGCATGAATATTACCCAGCTTATCCAGGTGGCTACTAATGTGTCTGTAAATCGGGATGTGGAGGTCAAGAGAGAAGCTAGATGTAGGGCTAAGGAAAAGGCAGACTTGTTGGTGGTGGCCTTAGTTGGAAGAGAAACTGGTTTTGTGAGAGGACGTGGTTGTGGTCGCAGTTGTGGTAGAGGACAAGCTAGGCAAACCGGGAAGCTAAGCCAGGACAAGAGGGCCGATCTAGGCTTGAGAGAGATCAATGTGTGAGATGCAAGCAGATGGGACACTGGAAGAATGAACGCCCAGAAAGAGAAAAGGATAAAGGCAACAATCAGGGAATGAATGAATGCCCAGAAAGTGAAAAGGATAAAGGCAACAATCAGGGACAAAACCCCTGGCCAGAACCCCTTGCCACCAGTCTGGCAGGAATAAATGATTTTTATGAGGACTGAGACAGACTGGGCTCCATTTCATTAGGCCCCAGGGAGCCTATGGTCTCAATGGAGATAGGGGGCTGGAAAATGGACTTTATGGTTAATACTGGTGTGGAGCACTCAGTAGTAACTCAAGCAATTGGGCCATTGTCTAAAAATTATGTCAATATAATTTGAGCTACAAGAGTAACAAAAAAGAGGCCTCACTTCAAACCTAAAAGATGTGTGATTGGAGGACAGGAAGTCCAACATGAATTTTTATATTTGCCAAATTGTCCGGTGCTCGCTCCAGAAATCGCAAGCACAAATCTTTACACCAGAAGGGAACATGACTCTAAACCTAGGTCAAAGAAAAGCCAGGGTAATGACCCTTACTGTCCCAACAACAGAGGAACGGAGACTCTGAGAGATGCAAAATTTGTAAAGATGCATTTTGCCAGCAGGAAAATGAGGCAATATATAAGGAATTATTTCTCAAGCTGCCAGGGTTCTGGGCAGAAGACAATCCCCCGGGGCTAGCCATAAATCAGGCACCCATCGTGGTGGAACTGCTGCAGGACACTTACCCAGTGCGAATCCATCAGTATCCCATCCCAGCAGAAGCCACCCTGGATTACAAAGCATATAGACTGGCTCTTTAAATTTGGGCTAATAAAAAGATATGCCTCTTCTCGGAAAACTCCATTGCTACCGGTATTAAAACCCTCCAGAGGTTACCAGCCAGTACAGGATTTGCGGGCCGTAAATAATGTTGCAGCTACATTATATGCCATTGTGCCCAACCCATGTAGAATGCTTGGGTGAATTCCTGTTGACACTGCTTGGTTTACGTGCTTAAGACATAAAGGATGGATTCTTCTGCGTCTGACTAGCTCCTGAAAGCCAGGGCATCTTTGCCTTTGAGTGGGGCTCATCACAGCATACTTGGACCAGACTCCCCCAAGGATTTAAAAGCTCCCCAACCATTTTCAAGAAAGCACTAGCCTCAGACCTGAAGGCTTTCATACTGACAAGCGACCACTGTGTCCTGTTGCAGTACATAGATGATTTATTGTTGGCTGTACCCACAAAAGAAGAGTGCTTTCAAGGCACAGAAAGCCTCCTTCATGTTCTGTGGGAGGCTGGCTATAAGGTATCTAAGGAAAGGGCACAAATCTGTGGCCAAAGAGCAAGGTATCTTGGCTTTAACATCTCTCAAGGGCAGCGTGAGCTTGGATGTGAGCAAAAAGAGACTGTGTGTGGCATTCCTCGACCTGACACTAGATGACAAGTGCAGGAGTTTTTAGGGGCAGCTGGTTTCTGTTGCATTTGGATTGCAAATTTCTCACTCTTGGCATAACCATAGTATAAGGCTACCAAAGAGGGGGGAGAAAGAACCCCTCCTGTGGGGAAAAGAGCAGGACATGGCCTTCAGAGAAATCAAGAAGGTTTTGATTCAGGCCCCGGCATTAGGCCAGACATGACAAAGCCTTTTTATGTCCGTGAAAGAAAAGGAAGAACTACAGGAGTCTTGGTACAAACACCAGGGTCATGGTATCAGCCTGTGGCATATTTGTCCAAGTGACTAGACCTGTTGACTACGGGATGGCCACCCTGTTTCAAGGCATTGGTAGCCACTGCCCTGTTAGTGGAAGATGCTCACAAGCTCACATTTGGACAAAGGTTGATAATTTGGGGGCCCCACATGGTCGTCACCCTGATGGAGCAGAGGGGCCATCACTGGCTTTCTAACCCTAGGATGTTAAGATATCAAGGACTTTTGTGTGAAAACCCCTAATAACCTTGGAGACTGTGAATACTCTAAATTCAGCCACACTGCTGCCAATAGAATGGGTGGAGCATGGAAAGCCCCCATTGTGTGGCCCAGGGTATCGGTGTTGTATGGAAATGGTGGGTGAGGTTTTCTCAAGCCAAAAAGACTTAAAGAACCAGCCCTTAAAAAATCCAGATGTTGAATACTTTACTGATGGAAGCAGCTTCATATCTGAAGGTGTCAGATGGGCTGGATATGCAGTGGTAACACTGAATTCAGTAGCGGAAGCCCGCCCTCTTCCAGTCGGAACTTCAGCCCAAAGAGCTGAGCTAATAGCTCTCACTAGAGCATTGCTCTTGGCCAAAGGAAAGTCAGTAAACATCTATACTGACTCCAGGTATGCTTTTGCCACTTTGCATGCCCATGGAGCCACATATAAGGAAAGAGGATTATTAACTACTGAAGGACAGGAATCAAAAACAAAAAGGAAATAGAGCAGCTCTTAGAAGCTGTGTGGGCTCCAAAAGAACTAGCAGTTATCCATCGCAAAGGGCATCAAACAGGAGGAGGTGACAAGGCTAGAGGAAACAGAAAGGTGGACAGAGAAGCCAAAAGAGCTGCAATGACAGAGGTAACTAAGAAGGAAGAGGAAACACTTACCATGTCCTTACTGGAGCTTTCCCTTACAGAACCCCCTAACTAATCCTCTAATGAAAAAGCTTGGTCTAAGTAGGAGAGTGGAAGTTGCCAGAAAGGAGGTTGGTGGCAGTTCTCAGATGGGAGGCTCACTATCCCAGAAGCAATAGCCCCCCAGTTCATAAAGCAGTTTCATCAAGGAACGCATGTGGGAAAAACTGCATTAGAGACTCTTGTAGGATGGCATTTCTATGTGCCGTGCCTAACTGCCATCACTCGAGCTGTTTGTGAGCAATGTTTAATTTGTGCCCAAAACAATTCATGTCAGGGGCAAACATGGCCCCTAGGAATTCAAGAAACTGGAGCTACAGCCTGTGAAAACCTGCCTGTGGACTCTACTGAGCTGCCCTGAGCCGGAGGCTACCGGTACATGCTAGTGTTTGTCTGCACTTTCTCAGAGTGGGTTGAGGCATTTCCCACCAGGACAGAGAAAGCTCAGGAAGTAACCAGCATCTTACTAAAGGACATTATTCCTAGATTTGGACTGTCTCTAACTTTAGGATAAGACAATGGCCTAGCATTTGTGGCAGAGGTAGTACAACAGCTAACGCAGATGTTAAAAATCAAATGGAAACTGCATACAGCTTATTGCCCACAGAGTTCTGGAAAAGCTGAAAGAATGAACCAGACACTCAACAGCTGTTAAAGAAGTTTTGCCAAGAAATTCATCTAAGGTGGGATCAGGTGCTGCCCATGGTCCTTCTCCGAGTCAGGTGCACCCCTACTAAATTAACACTATGAGCTAGTGTTCAACTGACCACCCCCAATCTTAACTCAGATAAAAGGGGATTTAAAATAAATTGGGGAATTGACCTTAAGAAGGCAAATGTAAGCCTTAGGTGAGACCATGCAGGAAACACAAGAGTGGGTAAGAGTAAGAATACCCGTTAGCCTCACAGATGCAGTACATCCCTTCCAACCTGGAGACTCTGTCTGGGTCAAACGACGGAATCCAACTACCTTAGGGCTTTTATGCGATGGTCCCCATGTTGTGATCTTGTCTACCCCCACTGCTGTTAAAGTTGCAGGTATCACACCTTGGGTTCATTATAGCTGGCTGAAACCAGCAGTGACCACAACTCAGGACCAGTGGACCAGTCAACAAAACGCAGCCACCCGACACAGTTGATCCTGCAGCGAAATCAAGCCACTGCTGACAAGAACAACTGCCCTGGTCTGACCACACCAGACGCTGGTCAGTCCGTCGACGGCTGAAGCTTAAGGAAACATCAAGCCCTGCTCTAGTCACACAACTGGAAACTGACTAGTCTACGCATGGCTGAAGCCTGAGGAAGTCAACAATAGATAAGTAAGTGTGGATTGAATTTACAAGCATAGTTATACTCTTACTTGTACTGATTATTTTACTGTCATGTTATCTTTGCAAATGCTCCCAAGCTTGTTGCCCAGAAGAGTGCCCATGCATAGTACAAGTTTAATCATATGAGTAACACTGAAGCCACTGACACTTTCACCTATGGTTATAAAAGGGGACCAGGATGGCTGCCATCCCTGTATGATAGAAGCCTGGTCTGGAAAAGGTGTGACTAAAACTCTGTTATACCAGACCTACTATGAGTGTACAGGGACTCATACAGGAACTTGTGTCTATAACCAGACTAGTTATTCAGTCTGGGATCCTGGAAACGGGCAGCCCCAAATATGTTATGACCCAGAGTTCTTGCCCTATGACTTCTGGTATGAAGTCCAAATTGGCAAACCCCTAATGCCATCATATACAAACCCCACAGAAACCAGGGTCAGTAAACTTGAAAACAAAACAGAAGTATTCCCTTACTTGCATAAAGGGCCTGTCTCCATATATTTTGATGCCTGCCAAGCTGCACATCTCAGTAAACTAAATAATATTGGGATGATCTGTAAAAATCTAGGACAAGAAAGAGTCAGCAGCAGAGCTGCCAAGGCCATAATAGGAGAGTCCAAAAAGGACGGCCCTGATTATGATAATCAGTGGACCACATATCAATTTAATCACCACCTATAGACAGGAAAGGTTGCTCTGTTTGCCAGCCAAGAGGTAAAGATAGGGTGCAAAACTGGAACATGGAACCCACTCAATCTGACAATACTAAAGCCAAATATGCCTTTGTGGACTGAAGGGCTTAAAGGGCTACTAACCTTTAATCAGGCAGATGCTCTCCTGGGACTTGGAATTCCTCTGGTCATCATCAAGAAAACCCAAAGGACCCAAGTTCAAGTTAGCCCGATGCAACAGTTTAGGTTTCATAAATCTTTCAACAAACACTTTAATCCTGAAGTATCAAAAATTCAAATTCCTCCTATATCAGCGGAAAATCTGTTTGCCCAGCTAGCCAAAAGTATTGCTAACAATTTAGGAGTTACTTCATGTTATGTATGTGGAGGTACTAATACGGGAGATCAGTGGCCCTGGGAAGCCAGATAATTGATGCCACAATTTTACCTTGCCCGAATTTGTTACAAAATTCAATGGAAATCCAAGTGTTTGGCTAATAAGGAATCCCATCAACAGAAAATACTGTATCGCCCATTGGGGCAAGGCCTTCCAGAACCAGGTAGGGGAAACAACTTGCTTGAGTCAACAATATTTTGAAAAATCTAAGAACAGAAGACAGTGGAGAAGCTTTATAGACAATTCCTCTGTGTCAGACTTTAATCCCTTTTTGCAGTTCCCAACACTAAATCACTCATGGTACCAATTAGATGCTCCAGCTGTTTGGAGAGCACCTGCAGGATTGGTTATACTGGATCTGTGGAACAAAGACTTATCAGTTACTACTCAATAAATGCACAGGGGCATGTGTATTAGGAACAATAAGGCCATCCTTTTTCCTACTCCCACTGCAGCAAGGGGAAGATCTAAGCTATTCAGTCTATGATGAAGGCAGAAAAAGAGTCAGAAGAAATGTGTTTATAAAAATAAGTACTGTGGAAAAAAATAAATACTAACATTAAAAAGGACATTGAAATAGGGAGCTGGCAAGATAATGAACGGCCCCCTGAAAGAATTATCAAACACTATGGGCCGGCCACCTAGGCACAAGATGGGTCATGGGGATACAGTACTCCTATTTATATGTTAAACCGCATCATAAGGTTGCAAGAAGTTCTGGAAATTATAGTCAATGAAATAGCCCAAGCCTTAGACTTGCTAGCCATACAGGCGACCCAGATGAGAGATGCCATTTATCAGAACAGGTTAGCACTGGATTGTCTTTTAGCTGCAGAAGGAGGAGTTTGTGGAAAATGAATTTAACAAATTGCTGCTTACAAATTGATGACAATGGAAAAGCTATCATGGAAATCACTACCAGGATGCAGAAGTTAGCTCATGTTCCTGTCCAGACATGGTCTGGTTGGAACCCAAGTTCACTCTTTGGAGGATGTTTTTCATGGTTTGGAGACTTTAAAACTTTAATAATAGGCTTTGTAGCCATAATAGGTGGATGCCTACCCCTTCCCTGTCTCCTGCCACTTCTCATCAGAAGCATCCAATCTACCATAGAAGCAATAGTAGACAGACATACCACCACCTGAATAATGGCTCTGCAAAAGTACCAACTGGTATCCCCAGATGAGTATGTACCCACTCAAGAAATAGCTAACTGTGGTGCTCTTTACTAATCTACATTTGTGTTGAGCACCAAAGGGGGGAAATTAAGAAGGAATTAATGAAATCAACTATAACCTAATAGTAGTAGTAATAGAAATTTTTAAATCCTCTTAAAGTTGCTGCGAAGTGCGACCCCCACCTTACACACTCAAGTTAAAAGAGAGTATTAACGGCCTGTCTTCTCTCTGTGGTCAGTGGACCTTATCTATACTCTCCAACTCCACATTCCTCAAAGTTTATTATAGGCCCATTGAGTTCCTGCTTACCTCCCTAGCACGGCTGCAGGATCACAAGACCGATAAGTTTAGGTTGCAAGACATATTTTTCTCAAGATGTAAGAAATGTTGTAATGCTTGATTAACTGCCTTCATTTCTCTCTTCTGTAACTTACTTCCCGCCTCACATGGTTCCTGCCTTAAGATGTTTAAAAGTAGGGAAAGCCCTTAGTTCGGGGCTCCAACTTTCTGGACATATGTCTGGCTGAGCCAGTGATCACCTTAATAAACTCTCCTGAACCTTTTTCGGTCTCTCCAGTCTTGGATTGTCCCGCAACCAAGGAAGATGATTTTCCTACAGAATGCAACTTTTCCCCACAAGAGATAGCTTTGCAGGGCTATTTCAAAATGTGTCAAAGAAATATATTTTGGGGTAAAAGACTTTGATTTTCTTCAGGGCCTGCTATCTGTTATGTGATGCTGTACTGGAGTCATTTTAGAATTTGGATCCTATTGCTACAAAGAGTCTGTTTTGTCAGTTTTAAGATCTCTGTTTTAATGTTAATGTTGGTCGGTTGTGCTTGAACTCCAAAAAGGAAGAGAGTATAACGAGGCATGTCTGTCCCCCACACCCCCGTAGCTGCCCCTGCTGGCTTTCCATCATGGCCTGACTAATTTTTCAGATTTTCTTGGGTCCTCTTGCTCAAAAGGAGGGTCAATTCAGTCAGTCTGGGGGCTTAGAATTTTATTTTTGATTTACAAGTCCCAGGCAAGACTGCCCCCCACTTCAAGTGCCATAAGATTTGAGGTTGTAATCTGTACTTCTAACCCCTCTCCTTGAGTTCAATTAATTTGTTAGAACTACTTATAGAACAAAGGGCAACACTTACATCAACCCATTTATTATAAAGGATATTACAAAGGATACAGATAAACAGCCAGATTAAAGAGATGCATAGGGTGAGGTGTGGGAGAAGGGGCACAGAGCTTCCATGTCCTCGCCAGATGTTCTACCCTCCCAGAACTTCCTCATGTTCATCTACCCAGAAGCTCCCTGAACTCAGCCTTTTTATTTTATTTTATTTTATTTTATTTTATTTTATTTTATTTTTGAGACGGACTCTCGCTCTGTCGCCCAGGCTGGAGCGCAGTGGCGCAATCTCGGCTCACTGCGAGCTCCACCTCCCAGGTTTACAACATTCTCCTGGCTTAGCCTCCTGAGTAGCTAGGACTACAGGTGCCTGCCACTACACCTGGCTAATTGTTTTGTATTTTTAGTAGAGACAGGGTTTCACCGTGTGTTAGCCAAGATGGTCTCGATCTCCTGACCTAATGATCCACCTGCCTCAGCCTCCCAAAGTGCTGGGATTACAGGCATGAGCCACCACGCCCAGCCCCTTTTGGGTTTCTTAGAGGCTTCATTACACAGGCCTGATTGATTAAATCATTGGTCATTGGTAATCAACTCAACTTTCAGCTCCTCTTTTCTCCTATGAAGTAGGGGGATGGGGAGTGGCGTGGTGGTGGGGTGGGGGAGAAAGTCCTAACCCTCTAATCACAAGGTTGGTTCTCCTGGCAACCAGCCCCCATCCTGAACCCCTAACCCCTGGTCATCTCACTAGCATACAAAAAGGCACTTACCACTTCAGAAATTCCAAGTGTTTTAGCAGCTATGTACCAGGAAACTGGAATGAAGATGAAATATATATTTTACAGTATCATACCATCCACCAAGCTTTTGACTTCTCATTGAATTTTTTAGTTCTAATATTTTCATTTAGTTGTTCTTGATATCTTCTATTTTTTGCTGATTTTTTTTTTCATTTATTTCAAGCATACCTAATTGTTCACTGAAGCCTTTTTGTCAAGGCTACTTTAAAATCTTTGTCAGATAATTCTAACATTTCTGTCATCTCAGTGTTAGCATCTATCCATCATCTTTCTTCATTCATTTGAAACCTTCCTGGTTTTGGTATGAGGAGTGATTTTTAATTCAAACATGAACATTCTTGTAATAAGACTCCGCATCTTATTTAAACCTTATGTTTTAGCTGGCTTTGACATTGCCCAGGTAGGGGAGAGGGGAGGGGCACTACCTCATTACTGCCAGGTGAATACAGATGTCTAGCTTCTTTATCCAGCTTTAGATGACACCTGAGTTGCAAGGAGCTTCCTGCTGTTGTTGGGTGGGGACTAGAGTTCCAGCTCCCCACATGGTCTCCACAGACACTGGCCTGTTCCCTGCTTGGCCTTCTCTCACACCGTCCCCAGCCTGTTAGGACCTTCATCACAGTAATTCCTCTGCCCCTCTAAAATCTTAAGTCCACTGACTTAAACACATCTCCTTCATACCTTTACTTACCTTCTGCCCAGCTTGGATTATCTGTGCCATTCAAATCCTTTGTACTGCTCTCCCTCCACAATACTCATGTGGGAAAACCCAGCTCTACGCAAAACTCCAGATAAGTCTACTTATTTTGTGACACTTGAGAAGCTTAACATGGCTCTGGAGAAGTGCACATGGTATTTGTTGGTGGTCCTAAACTTAATGGTTACACTTATTATAAGATAGACTAAGGCACACTAAAAATTTAAAGCATACATGTGAGCAAACTGATTCATGAATCAGGCAGTTCCAAATGGGAAGTAATTCAGGGCTCTATTGCAGGGCACAAAGAGAGGGTGTTTATAGGGTGAATGTGGAAGCTGAGCAAAGAAATTACTTGATTGGTAAAAGTTTGAACAATTGCCTTATTTGGACTGTTCTGGTGGGAAGTTCAAGACAATATACTAAAGCCCAGTTGGCTGCCTGTGACTGGCTGAGCTTATATTTCATTTTCTTTTAAGTTCTGAGTTAGGCTTTAGTTTGCTTATGTGGGAACCCTGAGTATTGGAGCCACCTCAGTCTAATGGCCTCCTGTTTAATTATTTTAGCACACTTTAACTTCCTGACTGCAAAATATTCATGTGGGCCCTTCTCACCGTCTGACAGCCCCACTACATTTCTACAGTTGGAGATAACCATTTCACTCCTTCCCCCATTTCTTTAAACTAGTACCTCTCCTTCTCCTCTCTTATTTCACTGAGATTTATAAGTGAGAAAAGCCAGAAGACAATGTCCTTATTCCCCCTAACCAGATAACCAACCAGTACTCCTACAACTCTGCCCATACTTTCTGCATTAATTGTCCAAGGTCCTAGCTTGGGCCACCCTTTCCACTGTGGACTTGACACCATTCCCTCTCCCTTACTCCAGGATATTACTCCCTCAGCTATCCTTCCTGTCTCTTGCATCATCAAATTCTTTATTTTTCTCCCTTCCTTCTTTCCTTCCTTCCTTTCTCTTTCTTCTTCCTTTCTTCCTTTTCCCTTCCTTCCTTCCTTTCCTCCCCCTTCCTTCCTTTCCTCCTTCCTTCCTTTCTCTTTTTCTTTCTTTCTCTCCTTTCTTTCTTTCGTTCTTTCTTTCTCTTTCTTTCGTTCTTTCTTTTCTTTCTGTCTGCCTTTCTCTTTCTTTTTCTTTCTTCTCTTTTCATGTCTTTTTTGAATAAGAGTTGTAATAGAGAAACAAAGTCAGCCACAAATACATGGTAATATTTCCCATGTGAAAATAAAATTTCTTGGGCCATTTGTCTCCCTCCACCTCTTCATTCCTTGTCTCCTTTTTACAGCAAAATTTCTCAGAAATAGTTGTCTATATCTGCAGTTTTTACTTCTTTATTCTCTGTCTCTGTATCTGTATCTCTTCTCTCCGTCTTTCTTTTTCTTCCTTATTGTGGAAAATCCTTATGTATCTCTAAAAGATAAGGACTCTTAAAACCTAACCACAATACCATTTAACACCTGAAAAAGCCATACTAATCCTCTATTAATATAATTTTTAAAATTTCATGTGTTTCCAGATTCACTCTTTTTTTTTTTTTTTTGACAGTCTCACTCTGTCACACAGGCTGGAGTGCAGTGGTGCAATCTTGGCTCACTGCAACCTCCGTCTCCTGGGTTTAAGCAATTTCTGTGCCTTAGCCTCCCAAGTAGCTGGGATTAGAGGCATGTGCCACCATGCCCAGCTAATTTTTGTATTTTTAGTAGAGACGGGGTTTCACCATGTTGGCTGGGCTGGTCTCAAACTCCTGACCTTAAGTGATCTGCCCGCCTTGGCTCCCAAAGTGCTGGGATTACAGGTATGAGCTATCCCACCCAGCCAGCCTTTTCCAGATTCAATTTTGTTTTACACATTTTTTTTTCAACTCAGTGTACAAACAAGGGCAACACATTGCATTTTATTGATATGTGTCTTAAGTTTTTAATCTATACATTCCATCTCTCTCTTCTTTTTCTTTGTAATTCATTGTAGAACATAGGGCATTGTCCTCTAAAGTTTCCCAAATTCAGTGTTGATTTTGCTAATTCAATGTGGTTGAGTTTAACATATTTTTCTGTCCCCTGTAGTTTCTATAAACTAATAGTTAAATCTAGAGGATACATCCATTTATAGCAAAAAGATTGCATAAATATCTTTGCAGAATTCTATTGCATCACATCTGGAGAATCATAATGTGTTGGCTCTCCTTTTGTGATGTTAAGGCATCACCTGATCCATTCATTATGTTTCCAGAAGCTTTTCACCTAATGCAGCTATTGATAATTGTTATCTATATCTATTATTTCATGAGGATCTCCATTTTCTCTGGAAATAGATCAGGTTTTCTTCTCTAGCGCTCAACTTAAATCTAATCTCCTTCAACCCCTACCCAGTTTTAATCCCAGAGAGTAACCTAGTGCCACTGAGGCTTTATGTAAGAAGGATTCTGACATAAGTGATTGGAATAATTCTTATACTCAACTGTCTTAAGAAAAACTCTAATAAATAAATGTAGTTCCCAGCCAAGACCAGGCTTTTGAGAGAGTCTTCTAACATCATTTTCCTCAACTGTTTTCTTTTATCATGAGACAACCACAAGAAAAACAATGGCAAGGAACAGCAACTAGGGTTGGGACCATTCTTTACATGGAGTAGAAGTGAATTTTTTTTTGAGAGACAGAGTCTCACTATGTTGCCCAGGCTGGTCTTGAACCCCTGGGCTCAAGTGATACTCTGGCCTTGGCCTCCCAAAGTGCTGAGATTACAGGCATGAGCTACCACACCCGTCCGAGTAGAAGAGAATGACCACTTTTGGAATGTTTGCTGTATGCCAAGTGTTTTAGATAGCTCATATCATTTATTTCTCACAGCAGCTCTGTAAGCTAAGTAGTACTATATATACATTTTTTTAAAATATGAGGAAACGAAGTCTAGTAGAGAGCAAACAACCTTGAAATAAGTCATAGCTTGAAAGTGACTCTGACAGAAGGTTAATGTCCTTTTGTTTTAATGTCAACTTGTTTGACTATACCTAGAATCAGTTTGGCTGGAGCAAAGATTTTGACAATGAACATGTCAATATATCCCTTAAATGTGATTTTTGCCTTCTTGTAAAACCCCCAAGGGAAGAGGAATGGAGAAGCCAAGGTGACATAACTGATGTGTAATGAAATCCTATCTTTCCATTCCTTTTCTTCCCAAGAGACCCTGGCTCCCACACAGACCAGCTCTGGTACAGCTAAGCAGAGGAAGAATGGCAGGGCTTCCAGAGCCCCACTGGCTCTAGTATCACTTGGCAGGGGGAGGATGAGGAGTGTTTCATGGAATTGGCATAATTTAGTCAAAATGGGGAAAAAAGGCACCTGGAATATTTTCCCAATTTCTCCTGGGTTTCTATCTATCATCAGCCAAGTTTGACTACATCTTTTCTTAAATGTAAAATAGCTTGAAGTTATGAATATTTTTTTCAAATACTTTAAACAACAATCAAAAAATCCTTTAAAAAGAAAAACATTTTAAAAAATAGTTCTACAGGGAAACAAGAAACAGGAAAAAGGACAAAGCTTTATAGAACTGTCAACTATTTTGTGAGTTACATACAGATAGAAGACCTTGAATTCTGTTTCATATACATTTTGTAAGGAAGGGGGAAGAGGTTCCTCATAGTGTTCTAGCAGAAATACAGAGGGCTGGCCACTGGTTCAGGACTTTCCACTGATTCTACCAAGAAAGTAACAGATCTAGACTTTCTATTAAAATCTGACACCAACTGGGCACAGTGGCTCACGCCTGTCATCCCAGCACTTTGTTAGACTGAGGCAGACGGATTTTGAGACCAGCCTGGCCAACATGGTGAAACCCTGATTCTAAAAATACAAAAATTAGCCAGACATGGTGATGTGAGCCTGTAATCCCAGCTACTTCGGTGGCTGATGTAGAAGAATTGCTTGAACCTGGGAGACAGAGGTTGCAGTGAGCCAAGATTGCACCACTGCACTCCAGCCTGGGCAACAGAGTAAGACTCTGTTTCAAAAAAAAAAAAAAAATCTGACTCCAAAACTCATATTGTCTCTACTACATTATGAGGTCTCTTGCTCTCTTAATTTGTCTGAAGCACAGTGTTTATAATCTTATAAAGTTATAACAAGAATAGTGAAGACACTCTGAACAAACTCTGGATTCTCGGTGTATTAGTCAAGGTGTGCTAGGCTAGGCTGCAGAAATAAACAAATCTAAAGCTCAGAGGCTTAAGTCTGATGCAGAATTTTTTGATTAATGGGCTTTCCTAGGTGGCTGTCACTTTAAGTAGTAGACTCAGGATCCTTATATTCAGAGGCTCCACTCTCCCCTAAGCCTGAGTCCTGGTTGGATCCTCTGAAATCAGATAGCTGACAACAAACAAGAGAGAGAGGTGTTTGGGGGAAAAGGGATGCATTTGTGAAGGATCTCATGAATTTAGGCCTAGAAGTAGCATGTATCATTTCTGCCCACATTTCAATAGCCTCACCCTGACTTTCAGGAACCTGAGAAGTTAGCCTATCTGAGGACCCAGGAGAAAAGAGAAATACTTTGGTAAGCAACTACATCAGAAGTAGTACATCAAGAAATAACACTATATTAACATATAAAAATAATACATGCATATGGTTAAAATATAATAAATTTTATATAAAATAAAGAGTAGTCTCAAGGGAATAAGTGGGATAGATATATGTAACTAGTTTTCCAAGCAAGTCTTAACACTTTTTCCCCCAACTTTTGTTTTCTCCCTTTTTTATCCCTTAATGTAATGACCTTTTGGAATGATTCCACAATTTCACAATCACTTTGTTTTTAAAAGTCGGTCCACTCAAAAATTTAAATCTCAAACTCAATGTATGTTGTACCTGTTTGCCTCTCCCCAGCATAGGCTTGACCTGTACTTCTGGGGACATGTGGTGGGCAGTTTGGTTGTCCACTCTTCTCCTCTGGCTCTGACACCTGGAATAGAGACACGTGGCCTTATTTATCACTGACACCTTTCCCTTCTCCTTCTTTTAAACTCTGGATCCTCCATTGTTGAGGGTAAGGAAACAAGATTAAAGTAAGAGGGCTGGGTGTGACTTTCACCCTCTGTCTGTTGGGTCTACCTGGTCAAGCCCAGGCACCTTCTGAAGATCCATTTGATGTACCAGATATGCACATATACTTGCAACACTCTCTCTTATGCTTCAGGCCTCTCCTCTGGTGTCCTCCAACCCTGCTCTACTGTCTCTGCCTTGCCATTCATCTCTACTTCTCTTTCTGGCTCAGTTTCTCACTCAGTCAGGCAGAAGGGGATATCAACCAAGGAATGTGATGCCAGTCTCTTCTTAGAACCATCTCTCACCTTCACAGGGGATTCCCTTGGTATCCCTGACAGCAAAGGGGGTGAAAAAAATACTCTTTTCCATTTTCCCCGGCTTCTAATGTAAGCTGAGAAGCAGGATGGTGAGTCTGGGAAATTGGTCGGAGGTAGTGGGGGCCAGTTGAGCTACCTTTTCACAAACCCGGAGAGAGGTGCTTTACTTAGTCCTTGTTGACAATTCTCTTTAGAATGCAAAAATCAGAGGTTTAGTGTCTCTTCATTCCTATCTTTGGGCTTTAGTTGGGAAATGTGGAAAAATAGTAGGTCTTACTAACCATCATTTTGATATATATATATAGGATTAAAATATAACACACACATATATAAATCTGTGTGTATATATGTGTACATAGATATATAGATATTCCCCTTTAAAACATAAATTAGTTCATATTACACATACCTCACTTTGAAAATCTTTTTTCTTTTTTTTGGAGATGGAGTTTCGCTCTTGTTGGCCAGGCTAGAGTGCAATGGTGCGATTATGGCTCATTGCAATCTCCACCTCCTGGGTTCAAACGATTCTTCTGCTTCAGCCTTCTGAGTAGCTGGGGTTACAAGTGCCCACAACCACACCTGGCTGATTTTTGTATTTTTAGTAGCGATGGGATTTCACCATGTTGGCCAGGTTGGTCTCAAACTCCTGACCTCAAGTGATCTGTCTGCCTCGGCCTCCCAAAGTGCTGGGATTACAGGTGTGAGCCACTGCGCCTGGCCAGATCTTTTCATATTAACATGTTTAGATATAATAGGGTACCTCTGGGGTACTGAGAACCAGCAAGAAGTGGCTAGAAACACATCAAAGCAAACTGACCAACACAAAAAGCCTGAGTCTCAACCTCAACTCTTTTTTGCTAAAAATTATCTCTACCAAACCTTCCAATTAGCAACAGCTACAACAAAACAGCAGCAGTGAACACTTATTGAATATTTGTATGTGCGACTGACACCAATATTTTATTCAATACTCACAATAACCTTTAAGATATATACTGTGGCTATTCTCATTTTACTGATGAGAAACATGAGGATTAGAACAATTAACTTGCCCAAGGTCACAGAACTACAATGTGGTGGACTTAGTATTTCAACTCAGGATGGTGTGACCCCTAAAATATATTCTTAATCAATTTGTCTTTGTTCATCTATACATTGAATGCTATACTCTCACTGAGGATGTGGCTTCCCTTCAATTTTTCATTTAAATATAAATTATTCAACCTGAGTATTCATGTAGATAATTCTTACTGAGGCCTCATTTGTACTAAAGAACCTATGAACTCCAGTTACCCTAGACTCTTTGTTTGTTTATTTATTTATCTATTTATATATTTTTTCAAGACATGGTCTAATTTTGTTCCCCCAGGCTGGAGTACAGTGGTGAGCTCATGGCTTACTGCAACCTTGACCTCCTGGGCTCAAACGATCCTCCCACCTCAGCCCCCCAAGTAGCTGGGACCACAGGTATGCACCGCCACACCTAACTTTTGTACTTTTTGTAAAGATGGGGCTTCACCATGTTGCCCAGGCTAGTCTGGAACTCCTGAGCTCAAGCGAGCCACCTGCCTTGGCTGCCCAAAGTGCTAGGATTACAGGCATGAGCCATCATGCCCAGCTAGATTCTTCAGTGTACACTATACCTACCCTGAAATTTATATTTCTTACACTAGTGTTTTACTCAAGACTAGTGTTCTGCATTGGTAGAATATGCAGTCCATAGTATGATTTGAGTGGTAAATAGAATTATCTTTCTCTAACTTATTAAACTGAGATGCCACCATTGGTGATTCAGTCTTTGGAGCATTGACTAAAGTGAAAGTAAGAAGCAGGCAGATGATCTAAAAGGGCTCAAATAAGTAAACTAAATAATAAAACTGTTGCAGGAATTAAGGGACAGGAGAGACCAATGGGTGGGACAGGAGGATTTTATTAGGTGAGCACCAGCCCAGAGGATTAACATCCAAAGGCCGAGCCCCAAACAAAGACAGGGCTTCACTTTTATACATGCATTTGAAAGGAGGTTGGTCAACTTCATGGTGTGAAACCTGTAGGGTGGGCAAGCAAGCTTACAGAAGCAGAACAAAGGCAGTTTGTTAAACAGTGACAGGTTTTGCAACTCAAGCATATCTTGTGACCTTGCTGTGCTGTACAGAAGGGAAAAACAGGAACTTATAAAATTTTGCAAAATAATTATGAGAATGATAAGGGGGAAGGGGGAAGCTGAAAGAGAAGAAAAACTTGCTTTTCTCATCCCTGCTCTGGGATGGGAGGGAGAGGCTCTCGAACCCATCCCTTGAGGGCCCTGGCTCTGCAGATAGTGTTATCAAAGCCCTTCCAGAGCCCTGCCTATCGCTGGTCTTGGAGTGAGTCAGCCTCCAAAAAAACTTGTTTTTTTTTTATATCTCCTGCTTCAAAACAATTACTTTGGAACATAGATTTTTCAACCAAATCTCAAAGGAGTGGGCAGGAAGTACCCACAAAACACCAGGAAAAGTTTAAGAAGAAAGACTTGTATGTATAGAGTATAAAATTGAAGGAGAAAATTGGAGGGAAAGAGATTCATTGACTTTTGCCCTTAAGAACATAGGCCCTCAAAATGCCAAGTTTGCCATAGAGAAACATATCTGTCAAAACTTGGAACCAGGCACTGGTGGGATGAGATTAATTAGAGGTGATGGGGATCAGTATAGGACACCCAGCAGGGCTGAGTAGGTACAAAGGCCAGGCCAAATGTGACTCCTCTAGGGACAGACTCAAGTTCACATGGGTTTAAAATTGGGTTCCAGCCTGGGAGATGAGGCTGTTGGGTGAGTTTCTCACACAGAGTGTGAGTGTGATGAAAGCACAAGTGTGACAAGTGCTGCCAGTGAGGCTACAAAGCTAGTGAAAGGTGGGATGTCATTCAATCAAATGTGAGGCAGAAACCAGCTGGCAAAGGTAAAGCATGCAAGTCTTACACATTTTATGTTATTTTACTTTACACTATATATATTTTTATTTATTTATTTTTATTTTACTTTAAGTTCTAGGGTACATGTGCACAATGTGCAGGTTTGTTACATATGTATACATGTGCCATGTTGGTGTGTTGCACCCATTAACTCGTCATTTACATTAGGTATATCTCCTAATGCTATCCCTGCCCTCCCCCACACCCCACGACAGGCCCCGGTGTGTGATGTTCCCCACCCTGTGTCCAAGTGCTCTCATTGTTCAATTCCCACCTAAGAGTGAGAACATGCGGTGTTTGGTTTCTGTCCTTGCAGTAGTTTGCTGAGAATGATGGTTTCCAGTTTTATCCATGTCCCTACAAAGGACATGAACTCATCCTTTTTTATAGCTGCATAGTATTCCATGGTGTACATGTGCCACATTTTCTTAATCCAGTCTATCATTGATGGACATTTAGGTTGGTTCCAAGTCTTTGCTATTGTGAATAGTGCCGCAATAAACATACTTGTGCATGTGTCTTTATAGCAGCATGATTTATAATCCTTTGGGTATATACCTAGTAATGGGATGGCTGGGTCAAATGGTATTTCTAGTTCTAGATCCTTGAGGAATCACCACAGTCTTCCACAATGGTTGAACAAGTTTACAGTCCCACCAACAGTGTAAAAGTGTTCCTATCGCTCCATATCCTCGCCAGCACCTGTTGTTCCCTGACTTTTTAATGATCGCTATTCTAATTGGTGTGAGATGGTTCTCATTGCAGTTTTGATTTGCGTTTCTCTGATGGCCAGTGATGATGAGCATTTGTTCATTTGTCTATTGGCTGCACAGATGTCTTCTTTTGAGAAGTGTCTGTTCATATCCTTTGCCCACTTTTTGATGGGGTTGTTTTTTTCTTGTAAATTTGTTTGAGTTTTTTGTAGATTCTGGATATTGGCCCTTTGTCAGATGAGTAGATTACAAAAATTTTCTCCCATTCTGTAGGTTGTCTGTTCACTCTGCTGGTAGTTTCCTTTGCTGTGCAGAAGCTCTTTAGTTTAATTAGATACCATTGTCAATTTTGGCTTTTGTTGCCATTGCTTTTGGTGTTTTAGACATGAAGTCCTTGCCCATGCCTATGTCCTGAATGGTATTGCCTAGGTTTTCTTCTAGGGTTTTTATGGTTTTAGGTCTAACATTTAAGTCTTTAAAACCATCTTGAATTACTTTTTGTATAAGGTGTAAGGAAGGGATCCAGTTTCAGCTTTTCTGAAATAGCTAGCCAGTTTTCCAAGCACTATTTATTAAATAGGGAATCCTTTCCTCATTTCTTGTTTTTGTCAGGTTTGTCAAAGATTGGATGGTTGTAAATGTGTGGTGTTATTACTGAGGGCTCTGTTCTGTTCCATTGGTCTATATCTCTGTTTTGGTACCAGTACCATGCTGTTTTGGTTACTGTAGCCTTGTAAAATAGTTTGAAGTCAGGTAGCGTGATGCCTCCAGCTTTGTTCTATTTTCTTAGGATTGTCTTGGCAATGCGGGCTCTTTTTTGGTTCCATATGAACTTTAAAGTATTTTTTTCCAATTCTGTAAAGAAAGTCATTGGTAGCTTAATGCAGATGGCATTCAATCTATAAATTACCTTGGATGGTATGGCCATTTTCACGATATTGATTCTTCCTATCCATGAGCATGGAATATTCTTCCATTTGTTTGTGTCCTCTTTTATTTCGTTGAGCAGTGGTTTGTGGTTCTCCTTGAAGAGGTCCTTCACATCCCTTGTAAGTTGAATTCCTAGGTATTTTACTCTCTCTGAAGCAATTGTGAATGGGAGTTCACTCATGATTTAGCTATTTGTCTGTTATTGGTGTATAAGAATGCTTGTGATTTCTGCACATTGATTTTGTATCCTGAGACTTTGCTGAAGTTGCTTATCAGCTTAAGGAGATTTTGGGATGAGACAATGGGGTTTTCTAAATATACAATCATGTCATCTGCAAACAGGGACAGTTCGACTTCCTCTTTTGCTAATTGAATACCCTGCATTTCTTTCTCCTGCCTGATTGCCCTGACCAGAACTTCCAACACTATGTTGAATAGGAGTGATGAGAGAGGGCATCCCTGTCTTGTGCCAGTTTACGAAGGCAATGCTTCCAGTTTTTGCCCATTCAGTATGATATTGGCTGTGGGTTTGTCATAAATAGCTCTTATTATTTTGAGATATGTTCCATCAATACCGAATTTATTGAGAGTTTTTAGCATGAAGAACTGTTGAATTTTGTCAAAGGCCTTTTCTGCATCTATTGAGATAATCATGTGGTTTTTGTCTTTGGTTCTGTTTATATGCTGGATTACATTTATTGATTTGTGTATGTTGAACCAGCCTTGCATCCCAGGGATGAAGCCCACTTGATTATGGTGGATAAGCTTTTTGATGTGCTGCTGGATTCAGTTTGCCAGTATTTTATTGAGGATTTTTGCATCGATGTTCATCAGGGATATTGGTCTAAAATTCTCTTTTTTTGTTGTGTCTCTGCCAGGCTTTGGTATCAGGATTATGCTGGCTTCATAAAATGAGTTAGGGAGGATTCCCTCTTTTTCTGTTGATTGGAATAGTTTCAGAAGGAATGGTACCAGCTCCTCCTTGTACCTCTGGTAGATTTCGGCTGTGAATCTGTCTGGTCCTGGACTTTTTTTGGTTGGTAGGCTATTAATTATTGCCTCAATTTCAGAGACTGTTATTGGTCTATTCAGGGATTCAACTTCTTCCCGGTTTAGTCTTGGGAGGGTGTATGTGTCCAGGAATTTATCCATTTCTTCTAGATTTTCTAGTTTATATGTGTAGAGGTGTTTATAGTATTATCTGATGGTAGTTTGTATTTCTGTGGGATCAGTGGTGATATCCCCTTTATAATTTTTTTATTGCGTCTATTTGATTCTTCTCTCTTTTCTTCTTTATGAGTCTTGCTAGCAGTATATCAATTTTGTTAATCTTTTCAAAAAACCAGCCCCTGGATTCATTGATTTTTTGAAGGGATTTTGTGTCTCTATCTCCTTCAGTTCTGCTCTGATCTTAGTTATTTCTTGCCTTCTGCTAGCTTTGAATGTGTTCACTCTTACTTCTCTAGTTCTTTTAATTGTGATGTTAGGGTGTCAATTTTAGATCTTTCCTGTTTTCTCTTGTGGGCATTTAGTGGTATAAGTTTCCCTCTACACACTGCTTTAAATGTGTCCCAGAGATTCTGGTATATTGTGTCTTTGTTCTCATTGGTTTCAAAGAACATCTTTATTTCTGCCTTCATTTCGTTATTTACCCAGTAGTCATTCAGGTTGTTCAGTTTCCATGTAGTTGAGTGGTTTTGAGTGAGTTTCTTAATCCTGAGTTCTGGTTTGACTGCACTGTGGTCTGAGAGACAGTTTGGTATAATTTCTGTTTTTTTACATTTGTTGAGGAGTACTTTACTTCCAACTATGTGGTCAATTTTGGAATAAGTGAGATGTGGTGCTCAGAAGAATGTATATTCTGTTGATTTGGGGTGGAGAGTTCTCTAGATGCCTATTAAGTCCACTTGGTGCAGAGCTGAGTTCACTTCCTGGATATCCTTGTTAACTTTCTGTCTCATTGATCTAATGTTGACAGTGGGGTGTAAAAGTCTCTCATTATTATTGTGTGGGCATCTAAGTCTCTTTGTACATCTCTAAGGACTTGCTTTATGAATCTGGTTGCTCCTGTATTGGGTGCATATATATTTAGGATAGTTAGCTGCTCTTGTTTAATTGATCCCTATACCATTATGTAATGGCCTTCTTTGTCTCTTTTCATCTTTGTTGGTTTAAAGTCTGTTTTATCAGAGACCAGGATTGCAACCCCTGACTTTTTTTGTTTTCCATTTGTTTGGTAGATTTTCCTCCATCCCTTTATTTTGAGCCTATGTATGTCTCTGCACGTGAGATGGGTCTCCTGAATACAGCACACTGATGGGTCTTGACTCTTTATCCAATTTGCCATTCTGTGTCTTTTAATTGTAGCATTTAGCCCATTTACATTTAAGGTTAATATTGTTATGTGTGAATTTGATCCTGTCATTATGATGTTAGCTGGTTATTTTGCTCATTAGTTGATGCAGTTTCTTCCTAGCATCGATGGTCTTTATAATTTGGCATGTTTTTGCAGTGGCTGGTACCGGTTGTTCCTTTCCATGTTTAGTGCTTCCTTCAGGAGTTCGTGCAGGGCAGGCCTGGTGGTGACAAAATCTCTCAGCATTTGCTTGTCGGTAAAGGATTTTATTTCTCCTTCACTTAGTTTGGCTGATATGAAATTCTGGGTTGAAAATTATTTTCTTTAAGAATGTTGAATATTGGCCCCCACTCTCTTCTGGCTTGTAGAGTTTCCGCCGAGAGATCCGCTATTAGTCTGATGGGCTTCCCTGAAACCTGACCTTTCTCTCTGGCTGCCCTTAACATATTTCCTTCATTTCAACTTTGGTGAATCTGACAATTATGTGTCTCGGAGTTTCTCTTCTCGAGGAGTATCTTTGTGGCATTCTCTACATTTCCTGAATTTGAATGCTGGCCTGCCTTGCTAGGTTGGGGAAGTTCTCCTGGATAATATCTTGCAGAGTGTTTTCCAACTTGGTCCCATTCTCCCCATCACTTTTGGGTACACCAAACAAACATAGACTTGGTCTTTTCACATAGTCCCATATTTCTTGGAGGCTTTGTTCATTTCTTTTTAGTCTTTTTTCTCTAAACTTCTCTTCTCACTTCATTTCATTCATTTGATTTTCAATCACTGATACCCTTTCTTCCAGTTGATCAAATCGGCTACTGAAGCTTGTGCATTTGTCATGTAGTTCTCTTGCCATAGTTTTCAGCTCTATCAGGTCATTTAAAGACTTCTCTACACTGGTTATTCTAGTTAACCATTCATCTAATATTTTTTCACGGTTTTTAGCTTCTTTGCAATGGGTTTGAACTTCCTCCTTTAGCTCGGAGAAGTTTGATTGTCTGAAGCCTTTTTCTCTTCATGTAAAAGCCATTCTCCATCCTTCTTTGTTCCATTGCTGGCGAGGAGCTGTGTTCCTTTGGAGTGGGAGAGGCACTCTGATTTTTACAATTTTCAGATTTTCTGCTCTGTTTTTTCCCCATCTTTGTGGTTTTATCTACCTTTGGTCTTTGATGATGGTGATGTACAGATGGGCTTTTGGTGTGGATGTCCTTTCTGTTTGTTAGTTTTCCTTCTAACAGTCAGGACCCTCAGCTGCAGGTCTGTTGGAGTTTGCTGGAGGTCCACTCCAGACCCTGTTTGCCTGGGTATCAGCAGCAGAGGCTGCAGAACAGCGAATATTGCTGAACAGCAAATGTTGCTGCCTGATCATTCCTCTGGAAGCTTCGTCTCAGAGGGGTACCTGGCCATGTGAGGTGTCAGTCTGCCCATGCTGGGGGGTGCCTACCAGTTAGGCTATTTGGGGGTTAGGGACCCACTTCAGGAGTCAGTCTGCCCATTCTCAGATCTAAACTCCATGCTGAGAGAACCACTACTCTCTTCAAAGCTGTCAGACAGGGACATTTAAGTCTGCAGAGGTTTCTGCTGCCTTTTGTTTGGCTATGCCCTGCCCCCAGAGGTGGAGGCTACAGAGGCAGGCAGGCCTCCTTGAGCTGCAATGGGCTCCACCCAGTTGGAGCTTCCAGGCTGCTTTGTTTACCTACTCAAGTCTCAGCAATGGCGGGTGCCCCTCCCCCAGCCTTGCTGCCATCTTGCAGTTCTATCTCAGACTGCTGTGCTAGCAATGAGTGAGGCTCCGTGGATGTTGGACCCTCTGATCCAGGTGCGGGATATAATCTCCTGGTGTGCCATTTGCTAAGACCATTGAAAAAGCACAGTATTAGGGTAGGAGTGACCCAATTTTCCAGTTGCCATTTGTCACAGCTTCCCTTGGCTAGGAAAGGGAATTCCCTGACCCCTTGCACTTCCCAGGTGTGGTGATGCCTTGCCCTGCTTTGGCTCACACTTAGTGGGCTGCACCTACTGTCCTGCACCCACTGTCCCACAAGCCCCAGTGAGATGAACACGGTACCTCAGTTGGAAATGCAGAAATCACCCATCTTCTGCGTCGCTCACGCTAGGAGCTGTAGACTGGAGCTGTTCCTATTTGGTCATCTACACTATGTACATTTTTAAATTCCCTTTTCCACAGAAGAAGTCTATAGAAAAATAAAATAAAGTCCCTTTTAGTCTCCTAAGTAAAAGGATTCAACAGCTTTTAGTAAGCCAAAAATATAAAAGAACCATTAAATTAGAGAATAATAGACAAATAATGAGGTTAGCTGATCAGACTGAAGGATGGACACTTACACCGAAAAAAAAAAAAAAGGCTTCCATGAGTCATGACTGAGTCTGAAAGCAGTTATTTTTAAGCACACGTTGACTGAACAGTGGCTGAGAGCTAAGCACTTGTCATGCCTGATCTTACTGGATTTTCCTAATAACCCATGATGTGAGTATTATTATTTCCATTATTGTTATTATTTTTAAATCTAACAGGGAACCTAAAACTTGGCTTGGGTAACTTACTCAGAGTTTCACAGCCAGGTCATGGCCAAAGCAGAATTTGAACTTGGTTTGACTTTAGAACCTGGGCTCTTAATCATACATGATACCTACTCTGAAGGCAGCAGATATTGGGAATCAAGTCAGAAGGAGACTGGGATTCAGTGCCAGGATATCCATTCCCTAAAGATGCTGGGTAACAAGAGAATAAGGCAGGAAGTGTGGATGGGGAGCAAGGTCAGAACAGGAGGAGTGTCTAAGAGCATCTCCTACCTGGATTCTGTACTGAACTTCAGGGACAGTAACTTTGAAGGTTAGGAAGAGAAAGGGAAAGGGAATCTAGAATGTGTCACACCATTCCCCCCTTGCTTGGCTATGAGGCCTTCTGAATATCTGAAGCAAATAGGTTAATTAAAATGTAACTTCCTCAGATCACCTTCATCTACTCTACATGGTGCCACAAGGTGCCAAGTGGTCTCTTCTTATTTATTTATTTATTTAGAGACAGAGTCTCGCTATTTCGCCCAGGCTGCAGTGCAGTGGCAAGATTTCAGCTCAGGGCAACTTCTGCCCCCCAGGTTCAAGCAACTCTCATGTACAGCCTCTCAAATAGCTGGGATTACAGGCATGCACCACCATCCCCGGCTAATTTTTGTATTTTTAGTAGAGATGCGGTTTTGCCATGTTACCCAGGCTGGTCTTGAACTGGTCTCAAGTGATCTACCCTCCTTGGCCTCCCAAAGTGCTGGGATTACAAGTGTTAGTCACCGCACCTGACCACCAAGTGGTCCCTTCTAAGAGAGGTTTTCAAGTGACAAAGTCCTTGGTGTCTAAGGATAGACATCAGGCCATTGTCCATGTCTGGGAGGTAACCTGAGGAGGTGAAAGTTCACACAGCCATGAAATAATAGATGTAGTCATAAAGAATAAGCAAAAAAGAACAAAGAAGAATAATAAGGAATAAATGAAGGTTGAATTATTTAGAGCTGGGCAAGGGCCTGGTTCAGAAGAGGAAGTAAGTGGATGCAGCTGCCACAGGATGAGGGTGTGATTTAGATAATTCTGACATCTAGACTGAGAGCTACAGGGTTGCAAATTATTCTCACTTCATTGGATATTCTCAGCACAGTCAGCAACCATGAAATACAATAAACTGTTAAAAAAAAAACTTTAGATGAATTAAATTTAACAGAATTAAATTGCACAAGAAACAATTCTCAAATCAGGCAGGCCCCTGATCCACCAACCAGATTAGGTTTAGAGACATCCAGGTGCTGCCACGTGGTCAGAGATGACTTACGGACATAAAAAGAAAAGTGAGGTGCAGGAAACGGAAGTAAGGTACAGAAGCAGCCCAATAGGTTACAACTCAGTATTTGCCTTATTTAAACATGGTTTGGCCAGGCACGGTGGCTCATGCCTGTAATCCCAGTGCTTTGGGAGGCCAAAGTGGGCAGATCACTTGAGGTCAGGAGTTCGAGATCAGCCTGGTCAATGTGGTGAAACCCCATATCTACTAAAATACAAAAGTTAGTTGGCCATGGTGGCATGCACCTGTAATCCCAGCTACTTGGGAGGCTGAGGCAGGAGAATCGCTTGAACCCAGGTTGCAGTGAGTCGAGATTGTGCCAGTACACTCCATCCTGGGTGACAGTGAGACTCTGTCTCAAAGAACATAAAAATAAAAAACACGATTTGAACAATCAGCCACCTGTGAGTAGTTGAGCATGGCTTCTGTGATTGACTGAGATTTGGCTACTTGTTACAAGAGCAGTTACAGTCTGTTTACACATCCAATTAGGTTATAGTTCACTATGTATGGAGAAATCTGTAGGCCAGGGATGTCCAATCTTTTGGCTTCCTTGGAAGAATAATCCTCTTGGACCACCCATAAAATACACTAATGCTAACAATAGCAGATGCATTTTAAAAAATTGCAGATAAATCTTATAATGTTTTAAGAAAGTTTATGAATTTGTGTTGGGTTGGTTGAATTTCAAAGCCGTCCTGGGTCACATGTGAACTGCGGGCCAACAGGTTGGACAAGCTTGATTTACACCAAACTTAAATTTAGCCTAAAGCTGCCTCCTCACGTATTTCAACAAAACTGAGTTTTGGTTTTTCAAGTTTGCCTCCATGTAGTACTCAGATATGCTTGGGACTTGAAATATATATATTTTAACTTGTTATCTGTATGCTAATATTTAATATCCTAAGGACAGGTGGCAGAGTGTGGGCAACTGAAATCCAGCCAGCAGAACAGAGAGAGATTTGGGGGAACGTCAATGCCAGTGTCATGACACTGCTCTTCAGAAACAACTGAGGAGTTCTAGAAATCTCTGCTGTGCAGTCTTCACCAAAGAAATTCTGAAAATTGAATACCGTATTGAATACACAGGTAAAAGCAAATAGTAAGATGATAAAATTTTTGGACATAGTGGTAGATCTGGGGTTAGAACCTAGGGTTATTGACTGTGAATTCAGCGTCCCTTTCAAAATATCAGATTACACCTTTAGGGCTTTGTAGGAACTCAAATCTGCTAATAGGTTTGTACCTGAAGAGTAATATGAGAAACATTTGTTTTTTAAACACATTCTTCAAAAGTGGCATCTTTTCAATGATTTTTAAAAAGACAGTAACATGATAATTGCCAAGACTATGGATAAAAGGCTGCAGAGAAAGCAGCATGAAACACTTAACACTAGGCAACATCCTTGGTTGTAAATGAAATAGAAACATAGCCTGAAATGGAATTTACTGGAAGCCTTTTGAGTAACTGTTCTGTGTGGGAAATGTGCGAGGGGAAAAGACAAACATACGGCCGGGTGCGGTGGCTCACGCCTGTAATCCCAGCACTTTGGGAGGCCCACGCCTGTAATACCAGCACTTTGGGAGGCCAAGGCGGGCGGATCACGAGGTCAGAAGATCGAGACCATCCTGGCTAACACGGTGAAACCCCGTCTCTACTAAAAATACAAAAAAAAATTAGCCGGGCATGGTGGCGGGCACCTATAGTCCCAGCTACTCGGGAGGCTGAGGCAGGAGAATGGCATGAACCCGGGAGGCAGAGCTTGCAGTAAGCCGAGATCACGCCACTGAACTCCAGCCTGGGTGACAGAGCAAGATTCCCTCAAAAAAACAAACAAACAAACATACAATACCTTTGAGGGTAAACAACTTTTATCCCACGTAAATGGCAATGCAGATATAATAAACAAATTGCAATGGGAAGGGAAGAAGGGAAAAAAAAAAAAATTATATATATATATATATATATATGCACCAGACTATGGAGGATGCATCACCATACCGGAAAGCAACAGCCTGGGCTCCAGAGTCAGCCACTTGTCTGTGCACAGAGGAGGAGAGGTCTCATGAAGCTTTGTCGTGGCCTGGGACCCTGGCTCTTTTTTTTTTTTTTTTTTTTTTGAGACAGAGCCTCTCTCTGTCACCAGGCTGGAGTGCAACGGCGATCTCCGCTCACTGCAACCTCTGCCGCCAGAGTTGGAGTGATTCCCCTGACTCAGCCTCCCGAGTAGTTGGGACTACAGGTGTATGCCACCACGCCTGGCTAATTTTTTGCATTTTAGTAGAGATGGGGTTTCACCATGTTGGTCAGGCTGGTCTCCATCTCCTGATCTCGTGATCTGCCCGCCTTGGCCTCCCAAAGTGCTGTGATTACAGGCGTGAGCCACTACGCCCGGCCACCCTGGCTCTTTTTGTAATGCGTCGATTGGCATGACGCCCAGTCACGAGGGCCCTTCGCGACTGGGCTCAAGGAACACATAAAGGTCAACTTGTTTTTGCGATTGTCTGTTTTTCAACAACTCAAGTACAGGCACAGAGTTAACTGTAACAGTGCTGGATGAATGAATGCCTCAAGGGGCTCATGCAACCTGTTCCGGACTTGATGACCATTGTGTCTACGTTCAATTGAGTTCAAATTTAACATTTTACTTTTCCTCCACAGTAACTGGCAGAATTATAGGGAAGGCTGGAGGAACACGTACCAAGGTTGGGTGGAGGAAGCTACGAGGCTGGAGCCAGCTTCAAGGGTGGGGAGCCACTGACACCACGTCCAGAATGGCTGCCATGCTGCCTCTACTGGATTCAGGTTGCAATTGGGAGTCGGGGAAGGAGGAGGGGTTTGGGCGGGTGTCACTCCACCCCTTTGACGGATACAGACCGGCCTTAGGACCCGGCGCAGCACGGCATGAAGCTTGGAAGCGGGCTAGGGGAGGCCGTCGCTCATATCTGACGTCACCAGCTCGCGCCGGCGGTAGGTGAGGACGCCAACAGCAGCCGAGAAACGTTTCTCTTTCCTCTCAGCTTGCGCACACGATGGCGGCCCCCGCCCAGTCGACTACGCAGCCTGGCGGCGGGAAGCGCAAAGGCAAGGCTCAGTATGTGCTGGCCAAGCGCGCTCGGCGCTGCGACGCTGGCGGGCCCCGTCAGCTAGAGCCCGGGCTACAGGGCATCCTCATCACCTGCAACATGAACGAGCGCAAGTGCGTGGAAGAGGCCTACAGCCTGCTCAACGAATACGGCGACGACATGTATGGGCCAGAAAAGGTACCGGTACCGGGGCGGGCGGGCTGCTAGGCCTTGCGGGAGGAGGGAAGGCTGGAGGGTTGGCTGTCGGTATGGGCATGCGCGCTTTGGGTCGTCGTCGTGACGGCTGTAGGGGCGTGGTCTCTCCGGAGTTTACCGTCCCTAGCCCTGAGACGTTCGCAGACTTCGGCGCTGTAGTTTTTTGTGCTTGAAGTGTTGCACCTTTTCTTTCCATCATTAACCACGGTAGCTCCCATTACTTTTATGTTTATTTTTGTGAGACAGGGTCTCGCTCTGTTGCCCAGGCCGGAGTGCAGTGGCGAGATCATAGTTCAAGGGAGCCTCGACTTCCCGGGCTCCAGCGATTCTCCTGCCTCAGCCTCCCGAGTAGCTGGGACTACAGGTGCGCTCCACCACTCTCGGCTAATTTTTGTAATTTGTAGATAAGGGGTCTCACTCTTTTGGTCAGGGTAGTCCTAAACCCTACACTCCAGCGATTCTCCTGTCTCTGCCTCTCAAAGTTCTGAGATTACAGGCGTGAGCCACTGAGCCCGGCCTAGCTCCCACTTAATGGACTGCTCACTGAGGGCCAGGCGGTGTGCTGAAGCTCTTTTAGAAACACATTTCTCATGACAGCCTTGTGAAGTTGGAATAATAATGTGTTTACCTGAAGCAATATCTTTGAAATAATAGGTTTACTACTAATGCCAGTTACTGCACTTACAATACATTTTAGAAAGTAAAAACTTTTTTACCATTATCACCTAAAGTCTTACTGTTTGGAAATCATATTACTGTCTTAGAATCTGGACCAATACCCACATGCACTGTGAGGGATTAAATGAAGAAGGGTAATAATACAGAGGGAATTTAAATTCACGGCTCATCCTTTACCAGCTGGGGACTCGGACACGGGCACATTATTTGATGCTGCTGAGCTAGATAAAAAGGCGAATACTTTAAGACTGGCTAGTGGGTTGCTTATGTACATAAAGTACATACTGGTATGTAATAAAGTTTCAGTAAATGTGTACAATTATTGTGCCTGATTGGCGATTTCATTGGGCACTGGGGGGCAGAGAAATGGGCAACAAGTACATATCCTGTCTACTCCTGTACTTTGAGCAAATTCTTTTTTTGGAAACGGTCTTGCTCTGTCACCCAAGGTGGAGGCTGGAGTACAGTGGCATGATCTTGCTCACTGTAACCTCCACCTCCGAGGCTCAAGCGATCCTCGTGCCTCAGCCCCCGAGTAGCAAGGACTGCAGGCATGTGCCACCACACCCGACTAATTTTTTGTATTTTTTGTAGAGAGGGGTTCTCAGGCCATGTTGTCCAGGCTGGTCTCAAATTCCTAGGCTCAAGGGATCCGCCCATCTCCGACCCCCAAAGTACTGGGATTACAGGCGTGAGCCACCATGCTTGGCCAAAATTATTGAACAAGTATTTCTGTGCCTTGTTCCTTAATAGAACAAGAGTAAGGCTTTTTAATTCCACAAGTATTTGGTCTAATCTCACCAAAAGGAGAGTGTCATGTCAGTCACACAGATACCTGGTCAAGGTGTTAAGGTCCACCCTGAAATGATTGATCTGGTCAGCACATTTCTCTCTGTCTCAAACTGTCAGGATGCTTTTGAAAACATTTTCAAATTTTACATACTATATCTGTGGGAATTCCCTCTTCCTCCACATTTTTTTTTTTTTTAATTTTTTTGAGACAGAGTCTTGCTCTATCACCCAGGCTGGAGTGCAGTGGTGCAATCTCAGCTCACTGCAACATTGCCTTCTAGGTTCAAGCAATTCTCCTGCCTCAGCCTCCTGAGTAGCTGGGATTACAGGCGCCTGCCACCACACCGGGCTAGTTTTTGTATTTTTAATAGAGACGGAGTTTCACCATGTTGGCTAGGCTGATCTCGAACTCCTGACCTCAGGTGATCTGCCTGCCTCAGCCTCCCAAAATGCTGGGATTACAGGCGTGAGCGACCACTTCCGGCCTTGCTCCATGTTTTGAAGGGTGTGGTGTCCCAGTTTCGTAAAAAAAGGCTTTATTATCAATACTGAGTTAGCTGGGCATGATGTCTCACGCCTGTAATCCCAGCACTTTGGGAGGCTGAGGCGAGTGGATCACCTGAGGAGTTCAAGACCAGCCTGACTGACATGGCGAAAGCCCATCTCTACTAAAAATACAAAAATTAGCTGGGCGTGGTGGCATGCGCCTGTAATCACAGTTATTCCGGAGTCTGAGGCAGGAGAATTGGTTGAACCCAGGAGGCGGAGGTTGCAGCGAGCCAAGATCACACCACTGCACTCCAGTCTGGGAGACAAAGCGAGACTCCATATTAAAAAAAAAAAATCAATACTGAGCCGCCTGCCACAAGGGATTTCACATAAATGATTACTTACAGTGTTTAAATGTGAGCTGTTGTGTCATTTCTGCTCATTAGTTTTATGCAAACAGTTTACAGACAAGGATCAGCAGCCCTCTGGAAGTGAGGGAGAGGATGATGATGTGGAGGCTGCCTTGAAGAAAGAAGTTGGTGACATTAAGGCATCTACAGAGTTGAGGCTAAGAAGATTCCAGTCAGTGGAAAGTGGAGCAAATAACGTCGTCTTCATCAGGACACTTGGGATAGGTGTGACGAATACTTGTTAAGATTATTGATCTTACAACATCTGGGTATATTCCTCTCTCAGGGAATACTGCTTACAAAATGGCTCCTTGGGCATGACTCAATCATTTGATGGCAGCTTCTGTACACTATATTAGCAGTTGGCCTGTGGAGAGGTAGAATGGGGTGGTGGATGTAGCATTGGCTTAAGAGTGGAAACCTGGCTTTGCTGCTTCCTTCGTATATATCTTAAAGCAGAACTAGAGTGCCTGTTCTGTCTAAAAGGGGCAGCTGCTACTCAGCTCCAGCCAGTTGTTGCTCTTTGGGAATGCAGGACCAGGTATTCGAATTTCTCAAAATAAGTTGGAAATCTGGAGTTTTTAAATTTTTCAATGTGGTCAACTAATTTAAAAATTTTCAGAGCAACCCCAAATAGACTTGTATGTAGGCAGGTTGCAGCCTGAGGACCTCCCTTTCATGATCTCGTGCCCAATATGGTTCTGGGATTCCTCCTGGGTCTGAGATTTAGACTTCTGTGCTAACTTAGCTAATGGATTAATTATATCTTTTAAAGTGACTCACAGATTTTTTTTATTTTTTATTTTTTGTTTTTTGGTAAAAAAGTATGTACTGTTTAATGTACTCTGATAGTTGTTACAGGAAAACAAGAGCATGGTGTTCAGGTTGGATAACTCAGGACGTCACAAAAAATGACTGTCTAAACAGTCATTTCTAGTGCAAGCAGTAATGATGAAAAGTTAAAAATTAGGTACATTATAGTACATATTAGGCACTGAAGAAATACTAGTTGGAAAAACGACTAGGTAGATTCATTTAAATTCATTATCAGAATTTCTTCTGTCAACTTATGTCATTGCCAGTGAAAATTCATTTTAGAGTTCAGTGTTTAGGATGTCTGACAAATTACCTTCTTAACTTTTTTTTTCTGTTTTTTTTTTTTCTTAAGAACCTGAGAAATTGGTGCATCATATTCTCCAGGATATGTACAAAACCAAGAAGAAGAAGACTCGAGTTATTCTACGAATGTTACCCATCTCAGGCACATGCAAGGCTTTTTTAGAAGATATGAAAAAATATGCACAAACATTTTTGGAACCCTGGTTTAAAACTCCTAACAAAGGGACATTTCAGATTGTGTACAAATCTCGAAATAACAGTCATGTGAATAGAGAAGAAGTTATCAGAGAATTGGCAGGTATGTTTCTCTTAGTGATTTTCCGTAGGCGTTCAATAGTAAATACTTGTTTTTAAAGGATTTTTTTTTCTTTTTAAAGATTTAAGGCTTACATTTTTGAGTGTAGAACAAATATATTAAAATGTTCTTAAAATAATATTAAATCAACTGATTTCAATATGTTGGATATGAGATTTTCTGGTAGTTAGATAAAGTCTTTTTTAACTAAAAATTGAATTTTTGTTTGGAAAAAAATATTCTTACTAAATGTTGTAGGGTTTCATTTGTATTTATTTATTGTAAGAGTTCAGAGTATTTGAAGTCCACATAGAGGAGTGGATTACTATATGTCTTATTTTAACAAGAAACAGACAAAAGATTTTTTGTATCTGGTATCCTCCTCAGCTATGTGTTTTTCTGTTTTTGTTACAGGAATAGTGTGCACCCTCAATTCAGAAAATAAAGTGGATCTCACCAATCCACAGTACACGGTGGTAGTAGAAATCATCAAAGCTGTCTGTTGCCTGAGTGTTGTGAAAGATTACATGTTGTTTAGAAAATACAATCTCCAGGAGGTGGTGAAGAGCCCTAAGGATCCATCACAGCTTAACTCAAAGCAGGGAAATGGGAAAGAAGCTAAATTGGAATCTGCTGACAAATCAGACCAAAACAACACAGCAGAAGGAAAAAATAACCAGCAGGTACCTGAGAATACTGAAGAGCTGGGGCAGACAAAACCAACGTCTAATCCGCAGGTGGTAAATGAGGGAGGAGCCAAACCTGAACTTGCAAGTCAAGCCACAGAAGGATCCAAGTCAAATGAAAATGACCTCTCATAGGAATTCATTCGGTGTTGGAGGTGGGTTTCTCACCTGGGGCTCTGTGAGATGTTGCTGGGGTTTTACCTTAAATTGTGACTTAAAAACAGTTTTTTATTTGTGTGCTGCATTAGGCTGTTCTCACAGTAGTGAACAATGATTGCGCAGCCCTGTTAACAGTTTTGTTAGGGATCTTTCAGCCCTTATGGTATTATGTAGAGGCAGACCCATGTGCTGCTATTGCAAAGAGGGGAGGATAGGAGGAGGCGGATGTTGACCTCTCCTAGGCTCCTCTTCTGCAGTGCCAGCTGACTTACGGGAGTGAACTGACTGTGAAGCAGAAAATCAGAGGGAAGTTTTCATTCTAAGGAAGGTGTTTTTACATGCCACAGCTCAGCTGTCCCGCTGCCACTGTGCTGTAAACATTGCAAAAATGTGGATCATGTAGGTTAGAAGTGAATTGTTTAGTGAAGTTTTTGTACTTTTGTGATTTTCTTGTTTATGTCTGTTTTTATTTTTTAACATTTGAACATTTGTGTGTAACAAAGTTGACAGTCCAGTGCCGCAATTTTGGAAGGCAAGATGTGAGAGAGAAGAGAACCATTTAGGCATAGAGCTACAGACATTTCTGAAAAGGTTGGTGATGAAGAATTTCAGTCTTCTGAGTATACTTCAGTATACTAGTGCAACAAGGGACACAAAGAAATTCTGTCTTTATAATGAAAGCTACTTCTCAAGGGTTTTATATGGACTCAGTCCAAGCTGTCCTATCCTATTGTGCACTGTCTGTGGCATGCAACTTATAAAACTAGCAATTGTAACTAAATCGCAGCCACTTGACAAGAAAGGATATTCATTATTTTCAAATGGCTTTTGGACTATCAAAACAAAAACAGTAAGGCTTTTGTTCAGAAATCACATTTAGTCAAAAGGTTTAAGAAGCAAACTATTTAGTAGCAGAACTTATCTCAGGAAAGGAAAATATGCATAGTTGGTGAGAATCTAGTAACATTAAAATGCTGGGGCAAGATGCAGTACAAAATTGAAAAGACTTTATTTTCTCAGTAAGTTGATTTACTGATGATATCTCATATGGTGCAAGAAAGGTTTGGTGTCATTAACTGAAAAGTGGCAGCTTCTCTATCCAGGATGATGAGTCAACAGGTTTCACTAATACTTGGAATGCTGTAGCATTTGTAAGATTTATAAATGATGAAATTCAAAGAAAACTTTTTCTTTTGCTAGGAGCCTGCCAAAACAAAGGCCAATATATAATGTTGTGACATCATATCTGATAACCAGAGGTCTGTTATCTACACTTCTGGTGCCCCATCAGTGGTTGTCTCCATAAGTCATTTTGCATTATTAAAAAAGAAATCCTGATGTTGACATTATAGCACACTGCTTTCTTCACAGAGATGCTGATATCAAAAACTTGAAGATACAGTGACGTTCTGAATAATGTTACAAAACTGGTTACCTGTGTCAAAGACCCATTTATGCAAAAATGTTAAAAAAAAAAAAAAAAAAAAACCCCAAAAGAAAAACCTGGACAAACAGCACATAAACCTCCCCGCACCATACAGACATCCATTGGCTTATCAGAGGAAGAGTTCTCTACAGGATATTTGAATTGAAAGGTGAATTACCAGAGTACTTACAAGAAAACAGCCAGCTTTTGCTGAGTGCTTTGGAAATGAAAAATGGCTACAGAAACTAGCCTGTTTTGCAGACGGTTTTCATCACATGAACACATGGACAAGTCTCTGAAAGGTTCAGGAGAAAATTTTTTTTCTTAAAGTGACAAGAGTCTTAGATCTAAAAGGAAACTGACTTGCCACCTTGCCAGAAGAATCCTTGAAATGTTTCTGCAGCCACTTGGACTTGAAAATGAAGGGTACAACTCTCAAATCTTCTCTAACCCAACTGGAGGAACCACAAGACCCAATGAAATAGCATTTTCTCTCCTTTTCCCAGCACTAGTATATAACTGTATGAGGAACCCTTGTCTATGAATCTGCTCAGCTTGAAATTTTGTCTCTGAAGGAAGAGAATGAACTCAGCCCTAGTCTGACAGTCCTGAATTTCTGTGAAATAAGAGTATTCTTCAAGTTAATGCTCACATTCACATACCATGAGGGTTCTCTGCAGGGGTTTCCTGAATCTGAAGGTTTTTTCAAGGCCTATTTTTGGGTAAAACAATTGAAAAGGCAGACACCAACAAAGTCTGCAAAGTAAACTGTCCAGATTAAGAATATTAAGAAGCTGTAAAGTTAGCTTGTAGAAATGGGCATATCCTTAAGTTTTAAAGTTAGGAATTGCTAAAAATGTTAGGGTTCCTGCACAAGTGGCTATGTTTATTTAATGGCTAGTGAACATGGGAATATATTTTTATCCTAGCTAGTGGTTCTATTTGGCAAACTAGACTAGAATGATTTGAGAGGGATAAAGAGAATAGGCAGGACCTTCCTTCTGTAGCTTTACATATTTCAAATGTTAATTCTTAATGACATTGAAGTTACTTTGAAATGATTGATAAGAGGATTATTAATATCATTTAGGGGAATAGGGAGGATAGGATTTTGGTGCCTTCTTCAGCAGACTTGCTCCAAGACAAAGATTCTATTTTGATAGTGCAAGACAAAAGGACTTGGAAAAAAACTGGCCATATGCCTACAGAACATACAACTCTGTGGAACTAAATTGTTTTTACTTTGTGAAAGCTGCTACTTTACGGAAAGACTTTGATTTTATAGTTTTGTTTTTAATTGCCTTTTATATTTATTTGTATTTGGTAAGACTCAGTTGTTATACAAACTATTCTTTCCCAGTTACAAAATCCTGTGTTCGGTTGTAACCTGAACTCATTAAAATAGTTGTTTTCAGGTTTATCAACTGTTTATTTTCACTGACATTTGAGCATGTTATTTTATAAATGACGAGATTCCAGAGTAGGAAGTAAGTGCTTTTTATTCCCCTTTTGTTTTTTCTTTTAAAAAATTACGTCAGTTAAAAAAAAAAATAAAACTACAGTCTTGTCGTTTAGAAAATGTTTAGTTCCATAGAGAAAAGAATGTTAAAGTTTGTATTTTAAAACATGATTCTCTAAGGTTAAACATGGTTTTCAAATGTTATTTTTACTTGTATTTTGCTTTTGGTACAGCCAAATATCAAGCTTGTTTTTCATAGTTCTGATATTTTCAGAAAAATCAAAATAAATTTGTTCCCTAAAATTGGTGTTCTGTACTTTTTCTTTCTTTCTGACTCTTAGTAAATCTGTTGCTTTATAGTATATATATATAGTATATATGTAGTATATATATGTATCATGAAAGATGTTTATATGTCAAATTATAAAAAGTCATGGACATGAACCTAAAAAGTATAGAAAATTTATTAATTACCCTTGATCCTTAAATCCAAGTTTCAGATATTTTACAGTTAATTTGCTTCAAAATGAGCCACAGTAATACAGTACTTTTATTAAATTCACTTACTGATTTTTGAATTATTTATACTCCTCATTTTAACAGTATTTTAAATGTCTTAAAGTTTGGTCTCATAAAGTTGTTAAGCAGAAGAAATTGTCTTGAACATTTAGGGTATATCTTTATTTTTAATTAATCAGGCACAAAATACAGATTCATTGTGCACTTTCTTTTTCTAAGTAATCATTTGACTCCTATTTTAAACACTAGAAACCATTATTACCTTTGTCAGTTTGGTTATTAAAACAATTTTCATCCATATATTTTTAGACTTTTATTTTTTAATTTTTTAGCTAAGTAGAAAACAAAAACTTCAACCAGGAAGGATCTTAAACATTTTAAGAGAGTAGTCACGGAATTATCAGGAACAAATAATGAGAGAAAGCAATCATATTACTACTTAACCCTTCAGTTTTTTTTATCAAGCTATGTTCATCCCTATTCTTGGTCTCTTAAAACATTGTGTTTGATTTTCCCAGTGATTGGGAGTTCTTGAACAAATTCCACCTAATTGACAGAAAAACATTATGAGACATTTGATTCCATTCTTCCAGTTAGTGCAATAGGAGAGAGCTTGCATGAAACTCAGACTGAATTTTAAAGTCTAGATATGATAATAAGCCTAAGCTTATTGAATCTCATGGACACTAGAAACTGTTCTGTTTATATAAGAAGGGTGACAGTGTAGTGCAAATTCACTTAAATGCTTTGCCACAAGAAAGTAATAATCCCTTTACCCCATTGCTTTCCCCTAGTTCAAACTAGTCCTAGGTCTCTACTGTTCCTGGAAAATGGAGACTACACCTAAATGCGAAAAGAACACTTAGTTCTTGTCTTTTCAGAGCTGGATCCTGGAGATTGAAGAAGATTTTTTAGGGATAATTTGGAATATATATAGTTTTCTGCCCTGGCTTGACCATAAAAATCCTCTTTTTGTTCTGTTCTCTCAAAATAAGACTACTACTGTATTTTAAAATGCCCTCAAATAGCCTTTCTGAAAGTCAAAGTTCATTAATTTAGTGAATGTAATGGAGAAAATGTGAGTAGTTCTTAGGTTGAAATTAACTACCTTTTGACTGAAATGATGCTAACTGAACTAGAAGTTTCATGCAGACGATCAGTCAGTATCAACCAATTCCACGGTTAGAGGGAAACTACAGGGCCATCTTCATGTCTTTATATAGTATTGTTCTTAAATCCTTATTCGATGAAAGTTTCTGGTTTCTTTGGATATTCTTTCTGAATATTAAATGGGGCCCCTTGATATGTACAGTCATGTTCTTTGAATTTATAGGGACATTAGGGCCAAGAGTCCTAGGATAGATGTCAAGTGCTGTCCCTAGAAACAAGGCAGTTGGTCATTCTTGGCCACTGTGCTTTTCTCATACAGAATGGGACAAAAGATTTCTAGAAAGATTCTTAGTAGTGATTCAGTATTGCAGAGTTGATTAAAGGCTCTAGTTCATCATGCATTTATACTGTTGTAACAAAACATATTCAGGTTCTTAGGGCTAAACAAAAAAAGGTGCCTTCTATCTATATAAGGAGCTACTATATGGTCAACATAGTGAGACCCCATCTCTACAAAGACTAAAAAGAAAAAATTAGGCAGGGCACGATGGTGCACACGTGTAGTCCTAGTGACTCAGGAGGCAGAGGCAGGAGGATCGCTTGAACCCAGCAGTTTGAGGTTGCATTGAGCTATAACTGCACCACTGAACTCCTGCTTTTGCCTGGGTAACACAGCAAGTCTCCATCTCAAAACAAAACAAAATGAAGCAAAAAACTCTCAGGAAAGATTGATGTGTCTCTACAAGGTCGTTTCTTGCCTCATATTGTTTGCTTCTCTTTGTAATACTGTTTAAAACCTACCAATTAGATAATTCCTGAGGTTAGTAAGCATAATTTATATTATTCATTGTTCATACATTGATTCTAATTGGTGGTTACTTTGTTCAGCTGAAATCATTTATATTGAGAGAATGAGAACATGGCAGCAAAGGGAAACTATTTCTGAGAATGGAATAAATGGGGAGTGGAGGGGGTATAAGAGGTAAGAGTAGGGGACCCGTAGTGTCACTGTAGAGGCTCACTGGTGTGTGAGAGGGAGAGGTACACATGTGGGAGGATGCTGACAAACTTTTGAAATTTTGTCACTTGCTGTGTCTGTAGGAAACGTCCATGAGGAAAGGAAATTAGGAAAATAGGGCTTCTTCCTAGAAGTAAGACTATTATTGTCATTGCCAGAGTTTCCTTTCCATTCTTCCTAAACAGTCTCATGAGACTTGTTTGGGAAACTGGCCACAATTTTCTGTTTGCCTTGTTTCTGTGAGAAAATGTATTCTGAGTTCCATGGCAGTTGTCCATTCAGTGAAATGTGCTGCCTATCCAGTGAAATCTGCATATGCTTATACAGTATCTGTTCCCCCTTTTTAGTAGCTACTGTAGTTTTTCCTATAGAGTATTACCCTAACTTCTCTCTGGTGGGATTGACACCAACCCCTATCTCCAATGATAGACATATTGAGAGGTGACAGCGTGCTGGCAGCCCTGGCTCACTCTCAGTGCCTCCTTGGCCTCGGCGTCTGCTTTGGCCACACTTGAGGAGCCCTTCAGCCCGCCACTGCACTGTGGGAGCCCCTCTCTGGGCTGGCCAAGGCCAGAGCTGGCTCCCTCTGCTGGCAGGGAGGTATGGAGAGAGAGGCGCAGGCGGGAGGCTTAGCACCTGGGCCAGCAGCTGTGGAGGGTGCACGGGGTCACCCAGCACTGCCGGCCTGCCAGGCTCGAATTCTCACCGGTCCCCCAGCACTGCAGCCTGCCATGCCCATGCTGGAGCCTCCCCTAGAGGTGCTGCCCCCTGCTCCCCGGAACCAGGTCCCATCAACCACCCAACGACTGAGGAGTGCAGGTGCGGGGCAGGACTGGCAGCCAGCTCCGCCCACGGCCCTGGTGCGCGATCCACTAGGCTAGCCAGCTGGGCTCCTGAGTCGGGTGGGGACTTGGAGAACTTTTATGTCTAGCCAGAGGATTGTATATGCACCAATCAGCACTCTGTGTCTAGCTTGGGGTTCATGGTTGCACCAATCGGCACTCTGTAGCTAGCTAATCTGGTAGGGACCTGGAGAACGTTTATGTCTAGCTAAAGGATTGTAAATACACCAATCAGCACTCTGTGTCTAACTCAAGGTTTGTAAACACACCAATCTGTACCCTGTGTCTAGCTCAAGGTTTGTAAATGCACCAGTCAGTGCTCTGTGTCTAGTCAAGCTGGTGAGGACTTGGAGAACTTTTATGTCTAGCTAGAGGATTGTATACACACCAATCAGCACCCTGTCAAAATGGACCAATCAGTTCTCTGTAAAATGGACCAATCAGCAGGACGTGGGTGGGGTCAGATAAGGGTATAAAAGCAGGATGCGTGACCCAGCCGTGGCAGGGGCTGTCATCCTTTTTCACACTGTGGGAGGTTTGTTCTTTCGGTCTGTTTAATAAATCTTGCTGCTGCTCACTTTTTGTGTCCACGCCTCATTCATGAGTTGTAATACCACAAAGGTCTGCAGCTTCACTCCTGAAGCCAAGGAGACCATGAACCCACCGGGAGGAATGAACAACTCCAGATGCCACCGCCTTTAAGAGCTGTAACATTCACCGCGACTGTCCGTGGCTTCATTCTTGAAGTCAGCAAGACCAAGAACCCACCAATTCTGGACACAATATGATCCAAGTCTGGCCCATCAGCATATACAATTACCCTGAACCACACTGGTGAGAGATGTGATCTAAGGTGGGCAAATGCAGTCCTGAGAGGTGCTTGAAATGATTGAAAACAGAGCTCTGTCCTTTCCTGGAGGAATGGAGGGTTGCTACCCTGTGTAAGTCTGGAGTTGATTGCTATCAAATAGGAAGAATCCGCTCAAATAGAGCCAGCATAAAGAACAGCAGAGCCAAAAATGGAGAGAGACTAAGTCTTGCCAACCTTACATGAACCCTTGGATGTGGCTGTACTTGAATGCTTGTCACTTACCATGAGCCAAATGTCTTTTTTTTTTTTTTTTTTTAGGACAGTTTGAGTTGAGTTTCTGTCACTTGCCTTCAAAAGAATCCTAATAGCTCCCCTTTGGGACACAACTTATTGTAAAGTTGGTTGCCTGGTTTATATTTTGACCAAATGCATGCCTCATAGTGAAAATTAAATGACCACTTTTGGTTCAGCCTTTACCGTAGTCAAATGGACAGAACTCGAAAATATAAAGTTGCTACTTTAATTGATGACATTCATCTACCTCTCCGCAAATTGGATCTGGACTACTGATAACAGCCGATTCAACAACTGCTGGGTGCTCCGCAAGCGCACTCTCCACTTCAAATGGCCCAATATGTTACCTGAAAAGGAAAAGAAGCCTTTGACCACTGCATGCTCCAGTAGGAGCTCTCCCTTCCTGTCAATCCTTGCCTCTTAAGAGTGGCAAATCTACAAGCTCAGAGGAAATAATGACATCATCAACTCTGCCGGCAAACCAGAAATCCCCATCGCTGTCCATCATTCCTCTGTCTCCAGTGACATAAAAATCTCCCTTTACCATGGCAGCAGTTTTCTCTGGACTGTCCTAGGAATCACAGATGACATTTGGGGATTAGTTTGGTCAGAACAGAGACGGGTATGGCACTTATTAAGTGACAAATTGTACTTCTAAAGGAAATTGTTTATTTTATATTTTGAGACGGAGTCTGTTGCCCATCCTGGACTACAATGGCTTGATCATAGCTCACTGCAGCCTTGACCTCCCAGGCTGTAGCAATCCTGTCATCTCAGCCTTCTGAGTAGCTGGGACCACAGGCATGTGCCACCACACCTGGCTAATGTTTTATGTTTTTGTAGAGACGGGGTCTCGCTATATTTCCCAGGCTGGTGTTGAATTCTTGGGCTCAAGTCACCCTCCCACCTCGGCCTCCCAAAATGTTGTGATTACAGGCATGAGCCACTGTCCCTGGCTGGAAATTAATTTTTTTAAAAAAGTAGTTCCTAGTGTAAAATACAAAAGGTCCCAAAGAGTATAATAAAAAGCCACTCTTCTGCCTCTAGCACCCCCCAACTGCACCCCCATCCTACCCTGTCCAGTTGTCCTTTCTGAGGATAACTACTGCAACTGGTTTGTTACATTTGGAATTTCATCTTTATAATACTCAGATGATAGATGATAGTCTCTGCATTTTACTGCTGATGAAATAGATTTTGTTGTTTGCCCAAGGTTACATAGCAAGACATAGTGGAAATGAAATTTGGACCGAGGTCTGTATTAAGGCATGACTAGCACTTTCTATCCTCATACCACATATTCAGAGAAGAAACAGAAGGGCAGTGTAGACTTTAGTCTGTGGGCAATTTCCCCTTCTTTGCCAGGTGGTAGAACATTGCCATTTTCATCTATAATCTAGAATGAAAGACAATTGATGTTCTTAAAATTTTCTTTTCACAAAATGACAGCAGGTTGTGAAGAGTTGTACAGTGAATAGCAGAAAACTGTAAAACGTTCTTTCTGCTTTATCGAAGCAGTCAGATATTTTCTCAACCTCCTGGACATCACAGTGCAGCATTCTTTTCCCCATTGAGCCTGGTTTAATTTTTTTTCCTTTCTAATCAGCACAAATTATTCCCTATTGAGAGGACAAACTTTGCATAAGTAGACAAAAATTTATTTTCTGAAATGATATGACAATGAAACTTAAGTTCAATTTGGACTGATTTTCCCAGTATTTAAGCACACCTTCTGAAATACACTATTTGAGACCAGGAGTTCTCAAACATGGGTGTGCTTTAGAATCAAATTGGAGATTCTGGAGCATTGTTGAAACACAGATTTATGGGCCTCATCCCAGAGTTTCTAATGCATTAGGTGTGGAGTGGGGCCCAAGAATTTGCATTTCTACCAAATTCCCAAATGATGCTGATGTTGCTGGTTTGAGGACCACACTTTGAAAACTTCTCCTTAGACTCCATTAAGTGCACCTTGGAATAAATTCCCCACAGAGGCTCTCAGATGATTCTTCCCAGCACAGTTGGAAAGATGAGCTGCTCAGTTCTGAGCCTCACCCACCTACTAAAGCCCTTAAGATTTCTCCTGCATGAAGGGGAGGCGAGTATGGTGGAATAATCATCATCACCCCTTTAGCAAAACCTAACTGAGCAGTTTGCCGGTTTTGGTAACTACTGGCAAGATGAGGTGTACTGGGAAACTCTGTAAAAATTTAGAGTGGGATGGAGGCACTTCAGGGGCTCAGGTTGAAAATCCTGGGGCAGAAAGGCCCCCACATATATTAAACATAAATGTTGCTCTTTAAATATACCACTTTTGTCTGTCCATAGCCCTCATGTAGCTCCAGCCCAGTTTGCGCCCTCCACTGCTCCAGCACCTCTGGGGTGAGTGCCTCCTCTCCTGTCAAGCAGCGCCGCAGCCTCTTGAATTCATAGAGAGACAGAGTTGCACGGGGCCTTTTTGAGAGGAACCTGAGTGCTTTCCCTGCAAGATAATTAGGACATTCAAGCAGCAAGCATAGAAGCTAGGAGAGGCAAGTCTTAGGAAAGTTCCTTCAACAAATACTTGTTGAACACCTACTGTATTGCCCGACATTATTCTAGGCATATGGGGCACATTAGTGATTATAACAAAAATTTCTGACAGCTTACGTTTTAACAGATGGAGGAGGACTTAGCTATTAAAGATGTTAAAAGGTGGGACAAAATGCTATTAATGATACTAAGTGCTTATTACGAGCCACATGATATAACAGCTAATATTGATTGAGCAGTTGCTAGGTTGTAAGGGCTTTAGAAGCATTCTTAGACTCTTCTCAACCCCTACTTTACACATGAGGACACTGAGGCTCAGAGAGTTTAAAGAACTTGCCCAAGGCCTTCCAAATAATAAAAGGCTGAGTTGACACTCATGATATTGTGTACCAGGCATCTCCCACTCGTCAGGGTGATCTCACCAAGCAACTCACTTACATTAAATTCTCACCACAGCCTTGTGAGGTGGCTCTTAATCTTCTCTTATAGATGGAGTTGATGGAGGTTTAGGAAGGTTATCTTGAGTGTCCGAGGCCACGCTATTAGTAAGTAGCAGGGCCCTGCCTGTTTGATTTGGAGCTTAGCTTTTAACCACTGGCCTTACTGAAGACAGGTGAGAAAGCCTAGAACAGCTTGCTTCTCAAACACTGAGGCCCCAAATGAACCAGAGGGTGTGGGTAGAACACAAACCATATGCATTCAGAATAATCATTGAATAGTCTCTGAATTACTGTTGAAACACGAGCAAGATGCTTACATAGGACCAAAGGCGTTGGCACTGACTAGGAAAAGAGAAAATTTGTATTTGCATTATTCTGTCTTGCGTAGCACTTTCCCTCTTGGGCATCCGCACTTTGGTGGCAAAAGAGGGTGGACAAGCCTGCACTTCTTAAATTGCTCCTCTCTTCCTTTCTCTCCTCATGTATTAAGTTTGAATGAAACAAATATACATTGTAACTCTACTGGATGCTCATGTGGTGTGGCTAAACTGAATATAACCTTCAAGTCAAACTTTGTTAGCTTCTCTTCAAGGCAGTATAAATATGCTTTTCTTTCTTTTTTGAGGGCTGGTTCTAAATGACAGTGTTTCTAAGAAAGTAGTACTAGAGGATAAATTTTTTGAGTGGGAGCTCTGGGATTGTAGAGCTCTGGTTGTCCCTGGAAAAGTGTCCAGTTGTCCTAGAGGATATACCAGTAGTTTATAGACTAGGGGGCAATTTTGTCCCCCAGGAGACATTAGGCAGTATCTAGGGACATTTTTTTTTTTGAAATGGAGTCTTGCTCTATTGCCCAGGCTGGAGTGCAGTGGTACGATCTTGGCTCACTGCAACCTCCACCTCCTGGGTTCAAGCGATTCTCCTGCCTCAGCCTGCGAAGTAACTGGGATTACAGGCGTGTGCCACCACGCCTGGCTAATTTTTGTATGTTTAGCAGAGACAGGATTTTGCCATGTTGGCCAGGCTGGTCTTGAAGTCCTGACCTCAGGTGCTCTGCCCGCCTCAGCCTTCCAAAGTGTCGGGATTACAGGTGTGAGCCACTGCGCCCAGCCTAGGGACATTTTTGATTGTCACAAATGGTGGGGAGGAGGTGCTGCTGGCATCGAGTAGAGTCTTGGGATGCTGCTCAATATCCTGTAATGCATACTTTCAGGAGTTTGGGCCCATGGCACAGGCAGGTCATGGGTCGCTGGCTTCCTGTGACCTTTACCCTCCTTGCCAAGGGAAAATGCGACCCTCCAAAGTGAGAAACTTGAGGGCATGGGTCACCCCAGACTTGGCATCTACCCAGAGCCTGAGAAGGAGGGAACGATGATCCTCCAGCTACCTCATAGGGCTGGCATAGGTGGTCACTGCCCTGAGGATCACCCAACTGTGTTGGGCAACCTGGACCCCATCTGCAGGAATATGAGGAAGAGAATACAAAAGTCTTTATATGGGCACTGAGAAGCCAGATGCAGAAGAAACCTCCAGGCCTTAACTACCCAATTCTTGGACCTTGGGTGGAGAAAAGAGCATAGTTGGTGATCATGTGCACTTACACAGTAGGGTCAGCAGGTGGCACTCGTCTGTGGCTCTGAAAATAGAGATTTGGAAGGAGATCATCACAGTTAATATTTAACAAGCCCCTGTTGTGTGCCAAATCATTCCCCCCTCGCAACAACCTAATAAGCTAGGGATTCTTATATATATTTTATAGAGAAGGAAATGCAGACATAAAGAGGTTAATTATCTTGCCCAGATTACATAGTTAATAAGTGGTGGAGGCAGAATAGAATCTAAACAGTGTGGCTCCGGAGTGCACATGCATTGATTCGACAAGTGTTTATTGAGCACCTGCCATGTACAAAGCCTTGTGTGACTAAAAAGGGTTATAATTAATAAAAATGACAAATCACTAGCACTTTTTAGAGTTAACTTTTTTTTTTTTCCCCAGACGGAGTCTTGTTCTGTTGCCCAGGCTGGAGTGCAGTGACGTGATCTGGGCTCATTGCAAGCTCCGCCTCCTGGGTTCATGCCATTCTCCTGCCTCAGCCTCCAGAGTAGCTGGGACTGCAGGTGCCTGCCACCACGCCCAGCTAATTTTCTGTATTTTTAGTAGAGATGGGGTTTCACTGTATTAGCCAGGATGGTGTCAATCTCCTGACCTTGTGATCTGCCCGCCTTGGCCTCCCAAAGTGCTGGGATTACATGCGTGAGCCACCGCGCCTGGCTGAGTTAACTTTTTTTCCTTTTTTTTTTTTAATTGAGACAGAGTCTCACTCTGTCACCCAGGCTGGAGTGCAGTGGCGCAATCTCGGCTCATTGCAAGCTCCACCTCCTGGGTTCACGCCATTCTACTGCCTCAGCCTCCAGAGTAGCTGGGACTACAGGTGCCCGCCACCACATTCAGCTAACTTTTTTGTATTTTTTGTAGAGATGGGGTTTCACCGTGTTAGCCAGGATGGTCTCAATCTCCTGACCTTGTGATCCACCTGCCTCGGCCTCCCAAAGTGTTGGGATTACAGGCGTGAGCCACCACGCCTGGCGAGTTAACTTTTTTTTTTCTTTTCTTTTTTTTTAAATTGAGACAGAGTCTCACTCTGTCACCCAGGCTGGAGTGCAGTGGCATGATCTTGGCTCACTGTAACCTCCACCTTCCAGGTTCAAGTGATTCTCCTGCCTCATTCTCCAGAGTAGCTGGGATTACAGGTGCCTGCCACCACATCCGGCTAATTTTTATATTTTTAGTAGAGATGGATTTCACCATGTTGGCCAGGCTCGTCTCAAACTCCTGACCTTAGCTGATCCACCCACCTCAGCCTCCCAATGTGCTGGGATTACAGGTGTGAGCCATTGTGCCTGGCCAACATTTTCTTTCTTTGTAGGCTTCAGGCACAGAACTGTATATACAGTAATAGTGAAATTGATCCCACTGTTGTGGAAAATCGGGAAGGCAAGAGAGACCTTGGGGTTTATACAGGAGAATCTTTATTGAGTGCACTCAGACCCAGCGGACTCAGCATCCAAAATCTGGGCCCAGAACAAAGATGAACAAAGACAGCACTTGACTTTTATACACACTTCAAAAAGGGGAGTGGGCTAGCCTGAAACAAGCTTACAGTGGCACAAAGCATAGTGGCATAACAGCAAGGATGCAGAGGCAGAACAAAGGCAGTTATTTAAATTGTAACAGGTTCATAACTCAGGATTACACATGGCCATGACCGTTGCTATGCAACCCAGATGTCTGTTATCTAGGTTTGCCTAGGCACAGTCTTATCCTATAACCTTCACTATGGTGCCCAGGTGGCCGTAGCTCAGGTCTGCTCAGATGGCTCATGACCTTCGCTGTGCTACTTAGATGAAACAGAATACTTGAAGTCACTAACAGAGAACAGGAATCTATAAACTTATACCATAAAACAAAGGAAAATTTGTTTTTTTCTCTCGCTATGTTGAGGGAGTGCTGGGAGAGTCTTCAGAGCACATTAGATAGTATTATCAAGGCTTTTTCTGGGTCTGGGCTGTGCTTGTTGCTGCCTTTGGGAAAGTCAGCCTAATATAAGGAAGCTTATTTCTCTTTCTTTTTAATTTTATTTTTCTTTAATTTCCCACCTCACCACTACTAATTATGAGAGGAATGATTATACATTTAAATGAGTTGGATGTTTTATATGTATTATCTCATGAAATCTTGACAGAAACTGAATGAGGAATGAAACTTCATTGTTCCATTTCACACAGAAGGAAACTGAGGTTAAGAGGGGTAAAGTAATTTTGCATGGCATGAAGCACAAATTCAAAGTACAGGGATTTGAACTTGGTCCTGTTTTTTTCTGAAGCCCTCATGCTCTATGACCACTATAGACTCAAACATCACCTTTTTTTCCCACTAATTTGACAAACGTTTTCTCTTAAAACTATATACTAGATTGGCACTCATCATGAGCCCCTGTTCTCATTCTGCAGGTGGTGAAGCTCTTCATTGTCCTGACTCCACAGTTCTTGTCCCATGACCAGGGCCGGCTCACCAAGGAGCTGCAGCAGCATGTAAAGTCAGTGACACACCCATGCGAGTACCTGAGGAAGGTGAATGAGCACAGACAGATGGGGTCCGGTGCCCTTGAACAGTCAGTGACATCCCCCATGCGAGTACATGAGGAAGGTGAGTGAGTGCAGACAGATGGGACCTGGTGCCCTTGAGCAGTTCCCAGTTCTTGGCTGTCCCACGTCTCATAGCATGGCCATGCTTGGGGAAGCTTCGGCAGTCACAGTACTGGCTTTTTCTTCTATCTGAGTGGCTTAGGGATGGGGTGAAGGAGTTGACTTATTTGGATGAAAACTGCTATCTTGTGTCAGAAACCCAAAAGGAATTATTGCTGACATGCTCACCTAAAAAAAAAAACAACCAGATAGGGGCCCAGCAATACTTAAAAAGGTTATTTATAATCTTGCAAAATTTGAAAAGGAAATCCAAATCAGCAGCTTCTAAACTGTTTTTTAACGTAACTTATAATAAGAAATGCATTCTGTATTATATATATGTCCTATACATATGAATAAAAGAATTAACAAAATCATATTAATTTTACAGTATGTAATACATTCTTTTTATTTTTCTTCAGTTGTTTTAAATGCTGTGTGCAACCTACAAAAATCCAATAATAATAATTAAATTATTCACTAAATTGAACATTATCATGTAATTTAAAATGATAATCTCAAAAAATCTTTTATTTTTGAGATAAAAATATTTTAACAATATACTATCAAGAGAAAACACTGGCTATGAAAAAAATACATAGTTTTATCCTATCTGTTTGAAAATAAAGTTTGAAGAAATACATATGCAAAAAAGTTTACATTTCCTTCTTTGTAATACTTGGTTGCATTATTTGAGTACTGACAGTACACATTATGAAGCTACATGGCTGACATTGAGTACTCACTGTGCGTGCCAGGCCATGGGCTCAATGCTCTACATGCATTTTTACTTCACTTAATGCCCTCTACAACCTGAGATAGTATAGCCCGCTTCACAGAGTGTGGAGTAGATGGTGCGTGTCTGCTAGGATGGGCTAGGTATCACTGTAGGTAACAAACAGCCCCAAACAATGGAAATGTACAACACTGAAAGCTCTTTCCCGCTCATGCTGCATGTCCTCCATGGCTCTCCTGGCCCCTGTGCTCTATATCCCCTCATTCTGCCATGAGAATAAAGGAGCAGCCTCCATGTGGGACCTGCCAGCTGCTCTGAGAGATGAAGGAGAGGGTGGTCAGTCTCAATGGCTCCCAACTCTTTTGCCTCAAGGTTATATGCTTCACTTCCACTCACATCTCCTGGGTCAAAGCAAATCCCATGGCTACATCCACCTTCAAAGGGTCCAGGGGAGAGCCTGAAATACTTGGGGACTCAATTAAGGCCAACATATGGTGTCAGCCTATGTGGGAGACTGTGGAGGGGCAGAGGAGAAGAGTGGGGAATTGATGGGAAATGACAGCAGGACTAAGTCACCGTGGATTTGCTTTATCCTTAACCAGGTGTAGTTTGTCCCAGAGCTGCACAAAATTATCACCAGCAAGATTAAACAGAGTGAAGTTTGGAAAAAGGAGATTGGTCAGACGTAATCAGCAGTGAACTTAGAATCGACTGAGTGACATTAAGTCAGTAAATCCCTGACTGCCCCAGTTACTCACATGATAGTGATAAGGATGGGAGCATTGAAAGAGTTGACTTGGAAGGGTGTAAGGAGTGTAAAAATTCCAACGTTTTAGTTCCTTTAAGTTAAACTCAGACACTATCTTTCCTGAAAGTCTCCCGTTTCTTTCAGTTTGCACAGGTGAGAGTGCTCAGATTAGGGCTGGAGTTCATAAAATATTAGCTCCCACAATATTAGTGCCCCTGTGTTGTGTGTGTATTCTGTGCTTTGCTAAACACTTTCCCAAAACATCTTGGGGTCTGATTTTCCCTCCTTGTTCCAATAGCCCTGAGTGACTCAAGTACCCATTTAATGACACAGAGGTCTCAGGGATGCTCCATGAGGCTCCAGGTGCCAGCCTCTGCCCTGCTGGAGTGTGAGGCAAGGGACAGAGCATCTTCTGTGGGAGGTAGTGGTCAGCCAGGCTTGGTGACACTACTTGCTTACCAGATCATCCCAAACCTGCCACCTCTGTTGGATCCACTGCCTCTGTGCCTGCCTGTACTGCTGATGCTCCAGTGGCTGCCTCAACATCTCGGCCTAGGCCCAATGCCACTGAAGATGGACCTGCCCCAGGAGACCTATGAGCCCTACAGGACTCACTCAGCTGTCCCCAGGAGTGTCCAGACACTCATTCCTATCCAGGACATAGAAGCCCTACCCCTTGGCTCTCCCTCTTCAGCAGTAAATGATGATTTACTGCTGTTATCATCATCACTGCCTTTAGTGTCCGAGGACCTTCCAAGGCACGAGTTCTGGAAGGAAAGATGCCCTTGGGAGGTGACGATACTCAGGTGCACAGGTGCTCCATAGATTGCTTCCTCCTATCCTCAGACAGTCTTTGCATACAGCCACTGGCACTCTCATTGTATGGAAGGAAATCAGTCCAGGGTCACACAGCTGGTCTCAAATCCAAGATGCCTGGCTCTGCTTCCATAAGGGACCTGCCTGCAAAGGAGGTTGACCCTGCTTTTGGGAACCTTTCCTAGGCTGCATGAATAACCTCCCCTGTTTGAGGCCTCAAACTCTGCTCACATCTCCTTTCTTTCCCTGTCTCTGCTTGGGCTATAATCAAGACGACCCTGGCAAACTTTCATGGACATCATGGTACTCTGTACCATTCACTTTTGGGCTAATCTGACTTCAACCCCCCCTTCACTTGATCTCTTCTTTTACAACTAAGACAACCCAAATCTGGGGCTCTTTATGCAGGCAACAACATACAGGTAGAATTTCATTCCAGTGTTTTGTTATACCTGTTTTGTTTTTGTTTTGCTTGTTTCTTAGGGTTTCTTTCTATTTTTGGTAAAGGCATTGACTATTTGTAGCATCAACAGAATATTTCCTGTTTACAATAACTTTATGTTCTAGTAAATGGTAAAGGGATTTCAAGCAGTGGTTTTAAGCTGCCAGAGGCCTGAGTAAGTTTAAGCACATTCTGTGCAATCAGGTAGAAGAAGGCCTTTGGGAAATTTAGCTGAGGACAGGGCCAGAAAAGGTGATGGACAGTGGGGGTCTGTTCTCATCACCGGGCCCCTGGGTTCTGTCTACCTGTCTGACACTCCCCACTCATCACTCATGAGGCAGCCAAACCCTCTGGGTATTGTGGCCAAATGGCCCAGGAGAGAAGCTGAAGATCTTTGTCTCTCGAAAAGTACAGAATCCTTGGACATCCCTGGGAGGTCAGCCATGGAAATCAATTTGGTTTTCTTCCCCTTATTAGGGTTCAAAATTTAAAGTCCACACTCACAGGCAGTAAGATGACACAGATTAGTGACATTATCACTCCATTTCAGATGTTAAAATACCTAGGTGGGTTGGGGTGATTTGAGATCACACAACCTTGTGCCACAAAGTGGATTACCCAGGCCAGAGAGAAACATTCTATTGCCATATTATGATCCTATCATTGAGTGCAAAGGCGGTTTTGTTTCATTTTGGATTCTTTCTCATGTTTATATCTGACTTATAAGGGCACTTTAATTTCCGAGCATATAAAAATTTTTGCTTAGCTTTTTATCATTGTTTCTCGCACAATTATATGATCAGAAATATGCTATGTGATTTGATTTCTCTTAAATATATTGAGATTTGCTTGATTAACAAAACAAGTCCGGTTAATTTTTGTAAATGTACCACATTTGCTTAAAATGAATGTATCTCCAACATTTGTTCCCAAGATATAAGGATGATGGATGGAGGGTACATGTATGTGCTGGAGAGGGTTCGCTATTCAGACCTTCTGCATCCTACTGATGTTTTGTTGCTTGTAAATAGCTGAGAGGGGGCTATGGAGTCTCGTGCTCTGCTTGTACATGAGGTTCTTCCTGCGATCCTGCCATCATTTGGTTTTTATGTTTTGCAGCCAAGCTCAGGAAAGAAGAAGTGGACCAGAAGTAGGAATAGGGAGCTGGGTTGGGGAGGACCAGAAATCTGAAGGTCTGAGAAGGTTCCAGAGAGGATCTGTCCTTGGGATGGTGCTTGGGTTCTCAGGTTGGGGAGGGGGTGTGGAAGAATTCAGGCACCACGTGGAATGTCCACTGTAAGGCACCACATTCTGGGGCCAGGGATTGATGGAGAGGAGGTATAATGCCCTAGGGTTGCTAAGGCAGCACCAGACAGGAGAAGGTTTGGCGGAACCCAGAGCCCTGGTCTTCCTCCAACTGCTCCTAAGCCTCCCGCTCTCCTGCCCCGTGTGTCCCATTGCCTTGCTGATCGACTTTCTCATTGACTTGTAGCTGGTCCTCCAACCAGTGCTTGAGGGCTTAGTTTGAACTGGATACTTTCCCAGAACCCCTTCTCTTCCTCCTCCTCCAGGTGCCCAACAGCCATCCCTTCCCTTCCCTCCTTTTCCCTTCACTTCTCTCTTCCACCTCAACTGCGATCCCACTCTCATCCCCATTCCTTTCCCTTCCCCAGCCCTAAGCCACTCCCACCTTTGTCCTGGCCACCTCAGGGTGCCCTGAGAGGACCAAGACATGCGGGTGTAGTGGGTGCTGTTTTGGCTTCTCTTGCTGGGGTTTTCCAGCCATCAGTCCACCCATGTGAATAGATACTGGACCCACAGGGTTTCTTATTTTTCATTGGGCTGTGTCATGAGGCATGAAATTACACAGCTCATACCTACAATCCCAGCACTTTAAGGCCCGAAAGGCGTGCAGATTGCTTGAGTCTGGGGGTTCAAGACCAGTCTGGGCATCACAGCAAAACCCCGTATCTACAAAAATATTCCAAAAGAAAATCACTTGGGCCTGGTGATGCATGCCTGTAGTCCCAGCTACTGGAGAGGCTGAGGTGGGAGGATTGCTTGGGCCCAGGAGATGGAGGTTGCAGTGAGCCACGATCACCCTATTGCACTCCAGTCTGGGCGACAGGGTGAGACTTTGTCTCAGACAAAACAAAAACAAAGTGAAATGTCACTTGAGTTCTGTGTCATCCAGTTTGATAACTTTTTAGGAACTTCTGATTCATCCATGTCTTCTGCTCTTGGGAGCTGCCTCCAGGGAGTCTGTGTGAAATTAGTGTGATGGGAAACTGAGAAGCCCATCAGGTGACAGAATAAAGGGCTGTATTCTTTGGGTATGTCTGCAGTATGGGAGTCACTTGGAGTGACATGAGCAGGATGTGAATGAGAACTCTATTGTCCTTTGTTTTGTAAATGTGTCGAGTGCTGATCATTGATTTACTCAAATCAGAAATGTTTTTAAAGTCCTTATGGTTGTCCAAATATAAAGAAATGACAGGTTTTCACTTTGAAAGTGTTCACTCTCACATTATAAAACCTCACTGCTACCCTCAAGGAAGGTGACCTTATAGAGATGAGAGTATTTCTTCTGACCAGCATCCACTAGATTCTTAGGGAGGGATCTGGAAAAGTCTAGTGATGGGGAGCAGCCACTGCCTTGAGGCAGAATCACCTCACATGAGTACCTCCAATCAAAGAAGAATCTGTTCTTTCTTTTGAGCTTATGAAGGAGGAAATGACTTGATAATCTTTGTTGGAATTTTTTTCCCTTTACCTGGCTGCATTTTCATGGATCAGTTAAACTCTCTTTGCCTACCTCACCTTTGAAGACTTTGTAAATTTCCTTCATTGCATTTTCCACCTTCACCCTTGCTCATGGCCATCGACTGTCAGAACCCAAGCTTTACCAGCCCCATTGGATCTAATGTAGGTAGGAGCCCAATACTGATAAGCTGCTTCCAGATAGTTGTCAGATGTGACAAGAGTGCCCAAGATGGGGGAGGTTTTCCTGGCCAATGACAAGATGGCCTTTGTCCTTCTTGTGCATTTGATCCACATCTTTAACCATTGTGTCCAGAGCTTCTGGTCCCTTTCAGACAGAGGCTACTCAGAAAGTGTGTCCCTCCCAGGAGCCCAGGCTGCACTCACCTCCACTGTGAGGCTGAAGATGAAAGTGCTACAGAGCTCTGAGGCTGCTTTTTAGAGAGGTTTTGTTTGCACAAAACTGAGTCTTGGTATGTGGATTGGTCTGAATTACATTTGTATTCATTTTCTCCCCCAATACTTGTAAATCTAATGTTTGTAAAATAATATGTGTGCCTTTTGTGGCAGTGGCTATACATTCCAGAAAGTTTGTATTGCTTTCCATATGGATTTCCAAGGTTGCTACTGATTGCTTTAGGTGCAATGCTCTAAAATATGAAGGGGAACTCTTGTTATTGGTGTCTTGGTATTGCGTTTTTAACTAACTTCAATTCTCTCAGTTTGAATTACAATTCCAGGAAGACTATGTTATGCAAATCTTTATGGACTTTGAAAATGTGACATGAAGTGCAGCTGTTTCACCAGCAAAGTGAACATTAATTTTCAAAAGTTAACATTTTTATAAACTTGGGCTAAACAACAGTCTGTGTTTATTTTTGTTGAAATATAACCTAGGTATTATTATTACAGCAGCTGTCCTCTCTCAGTTTTGTGTATATATAAACATGTCTTTATGTCATATTTTCATCTATAACCTTAAGACTTTTTTCTTATATTTTTCTCATTCTTCCATACAGTGTGGACATATTTTTGGATATATTACAAATAGTGTAATGCAAATTTATAAATATTTTTAAAAAGATCTTGGCTTCCCGACCCCTTGTGAATTTGTATTTTTTATCCACATTTTAATTTGAATTATGAATTTCTAGGTAAAGTTCTGTAATTATTTTTTAAAATATTTGCAATGTTTTTGTCACAGAAGGGAACGTGAACCCTGAATAGAGCAGGAAAAGAATAAGACGCTCTGCTACAGATCAGGAAGGAGCAGGAGGTGAAATGTTACAAATTCTAGAACTCAGAGAACTGAAGATAATTACTTCCTTTTCAGATTGTTAAACATTTTAACCTGTGGTAAAATATTCATAATAAAACATTCATAACATGATCATTGCCATCTTAACAATGTCGAAGTGTACAATTCAGGTGTGAAGTATACTCATGTCATTTTTCAGTTATTATTTCCTAGATGTCTTTTCTCAAGTCTATCTCAAAGCCATGAAATGTAAATGACGGATCCACAGATCTGCAGCAGAGAGCCTGGAGGTCCAACAGGCATAGCCAGGAAGTTATGCTATCTATTGGAATCTCCACAGTATGGAAATGAGTTTGTCCTGGAAAGGGGAAGAACAGCTTCTTGCCCTCAGGTCGATGACCAGAGTTCCAGTCCTGAATCATGGAAACATGCAGTAGTGAACTGCAGGGTTAATGACATCATGTCCTAGAAGGATCTCTCAAAGGCTGACTGTCTGGGTTCTGGCATCAGCCTCTAAATGAGAATCAGGTCTTCCTATGGGAGGAGTCAGATGAGGAGCCATCCCCTGCTCCATCTTGATGGAGTTAGTTGTGATGAGTTGGTGAGATCTGATTTTCCACACTGAACTAAAATGAACTTTCAGTGTGTCAAGCACAAGACTGACCCCGGAAGTACACATAGTACATCTCATAGAAGCTTCTAATAGTGCTCATTTAGTTAAGAATAGGACTATGGAGCCACAGAGACAAGCTGGAAATGACAGGTGACTTGCTAGCAGGCCAGAGTGGTTTGTGTTTTTTTTTTTTTTTTTTTTTTTTTAATCTGTCAATGGGAGGTGTCAATTCTTCCTCCCTATTGTTGAATATCAGTTGTTTCATGTATGGGAAGGCTGTGGGGGACCTTTGAATCATGGCCTTCAGATGCCAGAATGGCAGAAAGATTCCCACATGGGCAAGAGGATCATGTGTGTGCATTTCCCTCCGTTTTCATCTCAGGAAGCTGAGAATGAAAGAATGTGAGTGAGCAGAAAAAGAGAGGCAGCTATCAGAGGTGGAGGAAAAAGGGAAATTGGTTATGGAAAAAATACACACCTTCAAGTGAGTTCAGAAACTGAACACCAGCCACATGGGAAACTTCCATCGGAGTGTTTTGCTTTTAACTTTTGTACAATGTTTAGAACCAGTTAAGACAGAAATACAAACAAGTGGTCAGAAGACGTATTTAGAGAGAGAGAGAATTCACACAACAGAAAACAAAATACCTTCAGATTTACCAGTGACCAAAACATGTGAAGTAGCAAAACATCTCCTGACCCCAGTCGGGTCAGACTGTGTAGAAACTCAGTTCATTTCTGCCATTCTAGGGCTGGTATCCGTCGCCGTCATTCTTAGACAAAGCATGTTGTAGGATCAACCACATTTTTTCAAACGGACTGTGCCCAGCTGTTTCTACTCTGTGAAATATGGCAAGGATATTAATACAAGGAGACTAGAGCTTTATAATCAAAGATGCCCAATGAAGGATGAGGTACCCAATGGTGCCCAGTGGGTAAGGACATTGTCAACTCAGAACCCAGCAGGCATGAAGTAAAAGAGGAACATCATTATAGCAACAGTTTTGGTCATACTGTACTTTGAAAACCCTGTGAAATACATTTTCTGTGTATAGTTAGTGCAAGGGTGCAGTTGTGAGGATAACAGAAACATGGCAGATTATTTAAAAACATACTGAAATGGTGCTTATTTGATGAAAGTGATTCTAAACCATAGGAAAATAATTCAAGATACCCAAGAGCTTTGGTGGTGAGTAGAAAACTACTACAGACACAAGGTAAGGAGCCTTCCTCCCCGCAGCTGCAGGCTCCTTCAGTGCTGATGTGGATAATGCCATGCCATTTAGACTCTCTCAACATACAATTTCTCATGTGTTGGTTTTTTTCAGATCGTCCCTTCTGTAAGAAAGCCCCTTGACAACTGAGCAGTTTTTTGCCCCTTGCTTTTGGGCATAGTCTGCCAGGTCAGGGCGTGGATGTATTTTTCTCCCCACAGCTCTGTGCTCAAACCTTGCAGAGGGAGATGGCCGAGAGGAAGGCTGTCTACAAGCAGCACAGGTAGGTAACTGTGATGGACATTTTTAAGGCTGTTTTTGCTTTAAGATGAAGCTTTGAGTGTCTAGTAAAGAACTTGGTATTTTAATTCTTCTTCAAGTGAATTCTTTCTGTGTCTTCTAGATGGGAAAAGATGGAGAAGCAGAGTCATGGAGACACGCAAGAGTCAGGAGCCAGCCCAGGGACAACTGGGCCTAGAGAGAACTTTCTGGAGAGCTCACTGTGAAGGTGGCCACTTCTGCTGCACAATCCACACAGCCTGCTTCTCCTTTTGGGGTTGAGAGCTCAGGTGGGGTGACAATTATGTTTCCTGGAAACAATTCTAAGTACTTACTACAGAGAACATGTGTCTCGTTTGGTGGCAGGACCCTATTTTTCTCAGATGCCACAGCTGAATGTCTTTTAGATGCTCCCCTGAGAATGGTGGAGCTCAGTCTCCTCCACTGACTGTGAACATTGCCCCACTCTGACATCTTGGTTACTTTTAACTGAAAAGACGAGCCTAGAAAGCAAATGGGCCAACTCCCCTTCCCACCTTAAGTCAGCACAAAGGCTTTATTTTTCTTTCATTTGAGAAAACACTAATAACATTTTAGAATGGGAGCTATATGTGCTGATGAGAGCAGACATTTTCTGGCTATGTCTTCATCAATCAGTATTGTACCATGAGATCTGCTTTAAGAAAAGAAACATTTATTTACGTTTTTTGGAGCTTCTTTTTTTGTTTATTTAAATTGTTTATTGTGGACTATATAACTCCATTAGTAAATTAAATTTCCATGTAATTGTACACTTCTGACATTCTAGGTGTAACCCTAAAACTTTTCAGTTAATTTCTGATGCTTTCACCTTTTCTCAGTACTTCTGGTCATTTTATGCCCATTTCTCTTCATACATATTGATAGTACCTGGGCAGATATGAAAGTTAAAGTAGCTGTAAATTTACAGAACTTTAAATGTCCATACGACCTGAAGAAAAGGAGCAGTGCTATTTCTTTTCAGGGTTTATTGATATTCTTCCAATCCATGACTGTTTCTATTTTCAATTTTAGTCTGTGTCTACGGGATGAGTGACTTTTTTCTGATATGTACTGGGAACCCCTGATTTAGAGCTCATTTATAGATTCTTAGAGCCCTACCTGTCCAGAGTCAGTTGATAGTTAAGAAAATCCATAGACCAGGGCTCTGAGGTGTCTGAGCCAGCCAGCCACTCAGCGTCTAATCCAGCCTCTCAGCCAGCCAGCATCTCAGCCAGCCCAGCCTCCCAGCCCTTTTCTGGGTCAGCCTCTCACCCAGTCATTTGGCCAGCCTCCCAGCTGGCCTTTGAGACAGCTAGCCTGTGGGTCTCTCGGCCAGCCTCCCAGGCGATCCATTAGTGAGCCTTCGAGGTGACCTCTAAACCAGGGAACTAGCCCACCTCTCGGCAAGATTCCAAGCCACCCCCTTGGCAGATCTCTCAGCCAGCCAACCTGCCAGCCAGGCTCTCAGCAAGCTTCTCAACCAGCCAGGCTCTCAGCAAGCTTCTCAACCAGCCCATCTCTCAGCAAGCTTCTCAACCAGCCCATCTCTCAACAAGTTTCTCAACCAGCCAGGCTCTCAGCAAGCTTCTCAACCAGCCAGTCTCTCAACCAGCCAGTCCCTCTTGGCCAGCCTCTCAACTGCCCTCTCAAGCAACTAGCTTCTCATTCAGCCCACCTACTAGCTAGCCTCCAGGCAAGCCTCTAATCTAGTCAACCTCTCAGTAACCCTCTAAGCCAGACTTGCAGGCAGGCAGCCTCTCAGCCAGCTTCCCAGGCAACCAGCCTCTCAGGCAGGCAGCCACCCAGACTGCATCTTGACCAGCCTTCCAGCTAAACCCTTGCTCAGCCTCTCATCCAGCCAGCCTGCCAACCATGCTCCTGGCAATCCTCTAATACAGCCAGTTTCTCAGCAAAGCCTCTAAGCCAACCTCTCAACCAGGCAGCCTTTGAGCCAGCCTTTTAGGCAGCCAGCTTGTCGAACAGCCTCCCAGCCAGTCTCTCATCCAGGCTTCCATGCATTTAACCTCTTGCCCAGCCTCCCAGATGTCCTCTTGGCCAGCCTCTATGCGCCACGTTGGCCAGCCTCTCATTCAGCCAGCCTGATAGCCAACCTCTCAGCAAGCCTCTAAGACAGCCTCTCAGCCAGGCAGCCTCTCAGCCATCCTCTCAGGCAGCCACCCTCTCAAACAGATTCTTAGAAGTCTCTCAGCCAGCCATCCTCTCAACAGGCCTCTAAACTGGTCTCTCAGCCAGGTAGATTCTCAGCCAGACTTCTGCTCAACCAGTCTCTGGAACAGCCAGACAGCCAGTCTCTCAGCCAGCCTGCCTGCTGGCTTCTTGGTCAGCCTCCTCAGCCAGCCTCCCAAACAGCTTCATGGCCAGCCTCTCAGCAAGACAGTTAGCCAGCCATTGTCTCAGCAAACATCTCAGCCAGCCTCTCAGTCAGGCAGATTCTCAGCCTGCCATTTTCTCAGCCTGCTTCTCAGCCAGGCAGATTCTCAGCCTGCCATTTTCTCAGCCTGCTTCTCAGCCGACCAGCCAACCAGCCTCTCAGCTGGTTTCCCCAGCCAGCCTGTTAAACAGCCTCCCAGACAGCCTCTAGGCCAGACTCCCAGCCTGCTTCTTCCCCAGCCTCCCTTGCAGCTACATCTGGACCAGGCTATGAGTCACTCTCTCAGCCAGCAGGACAGCCAGCTTCTGAGCCTGTCTCTCAGCTGGCCTCTTGACTGGCCTCCTAAGTGGCCTCTATACCAGGCTAGCCTCTTGGCAAGCCTCCCAGCCGCACCATTGGCTGGCATCTCAGCCAGCCAACCTGCCAGTCAGCACCTCAGCAAGCCTCACCAGCCATTCACACAGCAAGCCTCGCAGCAAGCCTCTAAGCCAGCCTCTCAACCAGGCAGCCTCTCAGCCAGACACCCAGTCAGACAGACCACCTGTCAGCCAGAGAGCCTGCCATCCAGCCTCACAACAAGCTACTTGGCCTGCCTTTAAGATAGCCAACCAACCAAACTCTCAGCCAGCCAGCCAGCCTGCCAGCTAGCGTCTAAGCAAGTAAACCTCTCAACCCATCTCTCAGCTGGCCTTTAAGTGAGCCTCTCCGCTAGGCAGCCTGTGAGCCAGCCTGTCAAGCAGCCATCCTCTGTAACATACCACCAGGCTCTCGGAAAGCCTCTCAGCCAGCCAACCTCTCAGCAAACCTCTAAGCCAGCTCTCAGCCAGGCAGAAATGCAGCCAGCCATCCTCTCAGCCATCCTCTTGGCCAGTCTCCAAGATGCCCCCTTGACCAGTGTCTCAGCCAGCTAGCCTGCTTTCCAGCCCTTTGGCAAGCCTCTCAGCAAACCAGCATCTCAGCGAGCCACTAAGCCAGCCTCTCAACAATGTGGTCTCTGAGCTAGCCTCTCAGGCAGCCAGCCTCTCAACCTCCCAACAAGGCTCTCAGCCAGCCAGTATCTCAACAAGCCTCTAACCCAGCCTCTCAGCCAGGCAGATTCTCAGTCACCATTCTCACCTCCATCCTCTCGGCTAACCACAAAGCCTGCACTCAGCCAGACTCCCCAGACGGCCTCTAAAACCTCTAAACAGCCTGATGTCCAGCCCCCCAGCCTGCCTCTTCACCAGCCTCCCATGCAGCCATCCTCTGGACCAGCCTATCAGCCAGCCTCTCAACCAACCTCCCAGCGAGCCTCTTGACCAGTGAGCCAGCTGGCCCTTCAACCATCCTTCAAGTCGCCCCTTGACTTGCCTCAGCCAGCTAGCCTGCTAGTCAGGCTCTCGAAAAGCCAGCAAGCCCCTCAGCAAGCCACTAAACCAGCCTTTCAGCAAGGAGGTCTCAGAGCCAGCTTCTCAGACAGCCAGCCTCTCAAACAGCCTCCAAGCCAGCCTCTCATAAAGCCTCTAACCCGGTCCCTCAGCCATGCAGATTCAGAGCCAGCCTCCCATCTGTCCTCTCACCCAGGCTTCCAGGTTGCCTCTCACCCGACTTTCCAACCAGCCTCTTGGCAAGCCTCCCAGCTGGACTGTCGGTCAACCTCCCAGGTGTCCTCTAGGCCAGCATCCCGGCCCGGCATTGGCCGACCTCTTGGCCAGTCAACTAACCAACCAGCCAACTTCTTAGCAAGCTTCTCAGCCAGCCAGCCTCTCAACAAGATTCTAGCCCAGCCTGTAAGCCAGGCAGCTTCTCAGCCAGTCAACCAGCTGGCCTCTCTGCCGGCCTCCCCAGCCAGTCTCTCAAACAGCCTCCCAGCCAGCCTCCTCTGGACCAGCCTTTCAGCCTACCCCTACACTGGCAAGGCAGCCAGCCTCTCAACCAGCCTCTTAGCCATCTACTCGGCCAGCCACCCAGCAAGTCTCTTGGCCAGACTGCCAGCCTGCCAGCCTATCAGCTAGAAGACCTGTCATGCAGCCTGACAACCAGCGCCTCTACCAGACTCCCAGCAAGCCACACGGCCAGCCTTTAATACACTAGTCAGCCAGACTCTCAGCAAGCAAGCCTCTCAGGCAGCCACCCTTAGCCAGCCTATCTGCTACCTTCTCAGTCAGCCTCTGGTTGGCCAGCCTCCCAGCTGGCCCCTTGGCCAGTTCCCCAGCCAGCCACCCTCCCATCCAGACTTTCTCCCAGGTTCTAAGCCAGCCACACTCTCAGCAAGCCTCTCAGCCTGGCAACCTCACAGCCAGGCTCTCAGCAAGCCATCCACTCAGCCTGCCACTCTGCCTGCCTCCCAGCCAGCCGTTTGGCCATGCAGCCAGTCTTTCATTTAGCCTTCCAGTCAACCTCTCGGCTAGCCAGACTGCCATCCTCTTGGCCAGAATCACAGCTGCCCTTTTTGCCAGCCTCTCGGCCAGCCAGCCTGCCAGCCAGCCTCTCAGCAAGCAAGCCTCTCAGGTAGCCTCTCAACTGACCTTTTGGGCAGCCAGCCTCTCAGCCAGCCAGCCTCTCAGTAAGCCTCTAACTCAGCCAGTCAGTCAGACAGCCTTTGAAACAGTCATCTTCTCGCCCAGCCTCTCAAACAGCCTCCCAGCCAGCCTCTCAGCCAGCCTCTCAGTCAATCTCTAAGTCAGCCTCTCAGCCAGGCAGCCTCTGAACAAGCCTCTCAGGCAGCCAGCCTCTCTCATCCAGGCAGATTCTCAGTCAGCCATTCTCTCAGCCAGTCGCTAGCCCATTCAGCCAGCCAGCCTGTCACAGCCTCCCATATAGCCCTCTAGGCCGTCCTCCCAGCCTGCCTCTTTGGAAGCCTCTGATGCCGCCATCCTCTGGACCAGCCTATCAGCCAGCTTCTCAGTCAGCAAGACTGCTAGCCTTTCAGGGAGTCTCCCGGCTGACCTCTCAGCCAGGCTTCCAGCCGGCTTCTCCACTGGCCTCCCAGTTGGCCTCTCAACAAGCCTCCCAGCCACACCCTTGGGTGGTCTCTCAGCCAGTCAACCTGCCAGCCAGCATCTGAGCAAAGCTCTAAGCCAGCTAGCCTCTTAGCAAGCCTCTAAGCCAGCCTCTCAACCGGGCAGCTTCTGAGCCAGCCTCTCAGGCAACAAGCCTCTCAAACAGCCTCCAAGTCAGCCTCTCGGCCAGCCTCTCAAGTGTCCTCTTGGCTATCCAGGCAGCTGGCTTCTTGGCCAGCTTCCAAGACCCCCTTAACTGGCCTCTCAGCCAGCCAGCCTTCCAGCCAACCTGTCCATAAGCCTCTCAGCCAGTCACCCTCTCAGCCTGCCTCTAAGCCAGCCTCTCAACCAGTCAACCTCTGAGGCAGCCAGGCTTTCATACCACCTCTCAGCCAGCCTCTTGTCTGGCTCTTAAGCCAGACAGCCTCTCAGCCAGTCTCTCAGAGAGGTCTGAGTGCCAGCCTCTCAGACTTCCTCACGATCAGCCTCCTAGCTGCCCCCTTAGCCAGCCTCTCATCCAGTCAGCCTGCCAGCTCTTATTGAAGGGCTGCATGGTGTCTTGTCTGCACATGGCTTCCATTACCATTGAAGGAACATTTACTAGGAGAATAGCAATTGTTTAGAAGATCAGTTTTACTAGCCTTTAAAATAAGCACAATAGCACATTAAAAAATCCAAGAAATCAATACTTAAAATATTTGTGTTTTTGGACTCAGAATTAACATAATAACAAACAATCAGATTTGAGGGGAAAGAACTATTATCACAAATTAATAACTCATCCAATGCCTATTAATTAAGCAACTACTATATGCTCAAAATTGTTTTACATGATCTTTGCCCTCATGGATAAAGAGCACAAAGGTAAAAAACAAAAAAAACAAAAAAACTTACTTTTGACCAAAAGCTCTGTTGACATCCTACTAAACAAACACAAACCTATTTAATTGTCATAATGTAAATGGCAGCTATTTTTATAATTCTTATGCTAAGAAATCATTTTCTTTCTGATTTTTTTGGGTCAAACCCAATATTCATAATGAAGTCCAGAACCATGAATTGTTTAAAATAATTTCTTCTTATTTATGATTACAAGTATACCTCTACAGGAAGTCAGCATACTCACATCAAGGCTAGTATTCCAGAAGAAAATGGCAAATACCAGTCCCAGGAACACAAAAACAATGATAAGCATCTAAGGAATTAAAAAAAAAAAAGTCAGGCCCAGGATGAAAATGGTCAGGCAGAAAATTGATGACCTGGAATAATAACAGTTGAAATAATGAGGAGGGTCAATGACATTTACAATATTTCAGTCACAAATAATTATCCTTAGAAACCTTCAGCCTCCTCCAAGAAGTAAGCAGACCCTCAGATATCACCAGGGGATTCCACTGTTTCAAGAAAGATTGGAAGTTCCCAGTGTCATGCTTCTTGCATGGCTGGTAGTCTTCTTAGGCTTTGGGAATGTGGTGTGTCTTTTTTCTTGGTCTAAAGCAGGGATGTCCAATCTTTTGGCTTCCTTGGGCTATATTAGAAGAAGGAGAATTTTCTTCAACTTAGGCCACACATAAAATATACTAACACTATCAATAGCTGATGAGCTAAAAAAACACACACAAAAACTCATAATGTTTTCAGAAAGTTTACACATTTGTTTTGGGTTGCATTCAAAGCTGTCCTGGGCCACATGTGGCCTGTCACCTGTGGGTTAGACAAGCTAGGTGTAAAGTAATTATCTTTTCTTTAAAGTTATTTACTTACATTTACTCATTTACTTATATTTACTTATTTTTTAAATTGAATATGACATTGTATTTATTTGTCATGTATTGTATGATACAAGAATCCCTCTGACTCACACTTCTTTCTTACATTACATGAATCTTTGCCATTTAAAGATCAGCGTAAGTAAGAAAATACAATAAAGAGATGATTTCATTCAGAAATAAGTATCAAATTTTAGTGCTTAAAAATAACCAAGGTAGAGATCATAAAAATGGCATGAATACTGGGGGATTTCTCTAAGATTCTTGATATTAATTCCATTAGACTCTTACATCAATTAAGACAAAGACTTCACCTGAGTACGTTCCAACACCTTCTGATAACATTCCTACATTGATTCCTCGGATTTAACTGTATATTCTTAGAAAACATCTTAATTTTAAATGTTTCAAGATGGTGAATTAAACGGAGATAGCCATTCAACCGGTTGAACTCAGAATATGCTGGGTCCAAAATGGAAAGGATTGAATTAGAGATCTGTGAAACAATGGGAATGATTTCAGAAACATTGTGTTGAGCAGAATAAGGCAGACACAAAAGAATACCTATGGCATGGCATGCATCTATATATGCAAAATTCCAGCATAAGCAAAATTAACCTGCCATGAGAAAGGGATTGTCTAGGAAGAGGGAGAGTTCACTTTCTGTGGTGACATAATAGTGTAGATCTTGAAAAGGGGGTGGGTTATGCTGGTGTATGTACTTTTCAAAGTTAGTAAACTTACACTTAAGATTTGCATGTTTTCTTCTATGTCACTCTTCTTTAGAAGAAAATTTTATAAAGAAATATTGAATTATAGTTAATGTTAGTCTTGCTAAACTATTCAGCAGGAAGTATGTTGATGCCTCCAATTCAGTTGAAAATACATCTAAAATAGGATGGGCTGAGGGATGGGTAGAGGAATGGAAAGATGGGTAGATGTGTGTTAAGTCATGTTCATTAAAATATTAACAAATCAAAGCTGTATGTATGAGCATTTTTATAGTAAAATGTTGACAGTAATTGCCAAAAGTCACTTGTCTCATGTCAGTGAGTTTTCCTGTGAACAAGAGTTTGAAAATAATTATTATTCATGTTCTATATGTTTGAACAATTTGAGACATTCTATCAATTGGATCTTTTCCCTGTCAATTGATCATGGAGTTGCAAAAATGCAAGGATACACAGGGAAATCTTGCAGAGGTGCTGCTTTCTGGGTTTTTGTTTTCAGGACAAAGACCAAATGGGAAAAACAAGTCTCGTATCTCTTTCCAAGCGAGAGGATTGACACTGTCATATGTCCATACAAAGGCATTTTACTCAGCAATAAAAAAGAACAAAGTATTAATATTTAAAACAGTATGGGTCAATGTGAAAATGATTCTGCTGACTTTATAGAATCTGGAACAAGAATGCCTGTCCTGTATGACTCCATGATGTGAAATGGCAGTTCACAGGGAGGATAGTAGGATGGAGGGAGAAGGACAGGCATATTAAAAAGGAGAGGAGAAAACTTTGAAGAGGAAGGAATGTGTTGAATCTGGAATGTGGTGATGCTTTAATTGCTGCATCCATATGTAAAAGGAATCAAATTGTATTCTTTAAAAAGATGCTATTTACTATATGGGACTTTAGAACACTTAAACTGTAGGAAGGAAATATGAGACACAAACTCAATCCTCTCCCTTGGAAAGAGTTTCCATTTATGTGACAAAAACATTGCAAATATTTTAAAAAATAGTTTCAGAACTTTACCTAGAAATTTTTAACTCAATTTAAAATGGAGGTAAGAAAATACAAAGTTACAATGGTCAAGAAGTCAAGGTCTTCTTTTAAATATTTAGAAATTTGTATCACATTATTTATAATATATCCAAAAATATGCCCACACTGTATGAAAGAATAAGAAAAATATAGGAAAAAAGTCTTAAAGTTATAGATGAAAATATTACATAAAGATATGTTTATATATACATAAAACTGAGAGTAGACAGCTGTTATATTAATAATACCTGGGTTATATTCCAACAAAATAATCACAGATTATTTAGCTCAAGTTTGTAAAAACATTAACTTTTGAAAATCAGCGTTCACTTTGCTGTTGAAACAGGGCACTTTGTGTCAGATTTTCAAAGTCCATAAAGATTTGCATAACATATGTTCTTAATTATGACTAAAACTGTAAGAACTGAAGTTAGTTAAAAGCACAATACCAAGTAACCAATAACAACAGTTCACTTTCATATGTTAGAGCATTGCACCTAAAGCAATCAGTAGCAACCTTGGAAATCCATATGGAAAGCAATACAAACTTTTGGGAATGTGTGACCACCACCACAAAAGGCACATATATTATTTTACAAACACTAGGGATTTACAAGTATTGGGGGAGAAAATACATTCAAAATGTAATTCAGACCAATCCACATACCAAGACAAAGTTTTGTGCAAACAAAACCTCTCTAAAAAACAGCATCTGAGCTCGGTAGCACCTTCGTGTTCAGCCTCACAGTGGAAGTGAGTTCAGCCTGGGCTCCTGGGAGGGACACACTCTTTCTGAGTAGCCTCTGTCTGAAAGGGACGAGGAGCTCTGGACACGATGGTTAAAGATGTGGATCAAATGCATGAGAAGGACAAAGGCCATCTTGTCATTAACCAGAAAAGCCTCCCCTGTATTGGGCACTCTTGTCACATCTGACAACTATCTGGATGCAGCTTATCAGTCGTGGGCTTCTACCTAGATGAGATCCAAAGGGGCCAGGAAAGCTTAGGTTCTGACAGTCGACGGCCATGAGCAAGGGTGAAGGTGGAAAATGCAATGAGGAAAACTTATCCAAGTCTTCAGAGGTGAAGTAGGGAAAGAGTTTAACTGATCTATGAAAATGCAGGCAGGTAAAGGGAAAAAAATTCCAACAAAGATTATCAAGACATTTCCTCCTTCATAACCTCAAAAGAAACAACAAATTCTTCTTCGATTGGAGGTACTCATGTGAGGTGATTCTGCCTCGATGCAGTGGTTGCTCCCCATCACTAGGGTTTTCCAGATCCTTCTCTCGGAATCTGGTGGATGCTGGTCAGAACAAATACTCTCATCTCTATAAGGTGCCCTCTCCTGAGGGTAGTGGTGAGGCTTATAATGTGAGGGTGGAAACTTTCAAAGTAAAAACCTGTCATTTCTTTTTATTTGGACAATTATAGGACTTTAAGACTCTTTCTGCTTTGGGTAAATCAATGATCTACACAAGACGCATTTTACAAAACAAAAGACAATAGAGTTCTCATTCACATCCTGGCCATGTCACTCCTCATGACTCCCACATTGCAAACATCCCAGCAGGGTGCAACCCTTTCCTCTCCCATCTGGTTGGCTTCTCAGGCTCCCTTCACTCTGATTGGACACAGACTCCCTGGAGGCAGCTCCCAAGAGGAGAACACATGGATGACTCAGAAGTTTCTAAAAAATCATCAAAGCAGATGATACAAAACTCAAATGACATTTCACTTTTTTGTTTTGTTTGAGACAAGGTCTCACCCTGTCACCCAGGCTGAAGTGGTGCAATCTTGGCTCACTGCAGCCTCCACCTCCTGGGTCCAAGCGATCTGCCCACCTGAGCCTGGGACTACAGGCTCGCCCTACCAGGCTAGACTAATTTTTTTTTTTTTTGAATCTTTTGTAGAGATGAGGTTTTGCTATGATGCTCAGGCTGGTCTTGAACTCCTGGACACAAACAATCTGCCCACCTCGGCCCCCACAAAGTGCTGGGATTACAGGCTGTGTAGTTTTACGCCGCCTGACACAACCCAACAAAAAGGAAGAAACCCCGTGGGTCCAAACATCTACTTTCAAGGGTGAATGGATGGCTAGAAAACCCCTGCAAGAGGAGCCAAAACAGCAGCCACCACACAGGTAAGTCCTGGTCCTCTCAGGGCACCCTGAAGTGGCCAGGACAGAGGTGGGAGTGGCTTAGGACTGGGGGAACGAAGGGGATAGGGATGGGAGTGGGATCTCAGTGGAGGAGGATGGGGAGGGCAGGGAAAAGGAGGGAAGGGAAGGGATGGCTGTTGGGCACCTGGAGGAGGAGGAGGAGAAGGGGCTCTGGGAAAGGATCTGGTTCAAACTAAGTCCTCAAGCGCTGGTGGGAGATTCAGCTACAGGTCATAGAGAAAGGCCGTCAGCTATCAGTGAAGCAGCAGGACACGTGGGGCAGGGTAGCGGGAGGCTCAGGAGCAGAACTGTGGTTTCTGCCAAACCTTCTCCTGTATGGAAGCTGCCTCAGCATACCCTGAGGATTTATACTCCCTCTCCACAAATCTTTGGCCCAGTACTTGGGGCCTCACAGTGGGCAATCCACAAGAAGCCCATGCTCTTCCAAGGTCCCCTCCCCCACCTGATCCCCCAACCCCCAACCCAAGGACAGGTCCTCTCTGGAACCTTCGCATTCTTTCTGATTCCTGGGTGCCAGCCCACTCTGGCCCAGGGTAGGGTCCTGGGGGGCACACCTCTCTTTCTCTCTTGACTTCCTAGATCTGCTAAGTGCCATGCAACACTGCCCTGTCTAAACATACCCACACAGGGTCCCAGGCTCAACCTTGTGCCCCTGTCCCCACAGTCACCCAACCCTGGCCTCTCTGGCATTTTGGGGTCCAGGAACAGCCCTTCTGAAGGCCTGGAAAGGGGCACACACCCAGCCTTGGGTTTGGAACCTGGAACATACGCCCTTCCAAGAGAGCTTGGGAGGGCCAGGTCATGTCTGGGTCTATTCTCTCCACTGCCTTAGGAGTGCCCTGTGGAGTGCCATCACCATGTGGTTGTCCTGTGGGCTGGGGTCTGGGAGTGTGTGCATGTCTGGATGTGTAAATCTGCACGTATGCACCTGTGTGTCTGAGTATCTGTGAGTATGTCACCGTGTAGCTGTCTCTGGACAGCTCTGTTTTTCTCTATCTTTGCATATATTTGTGTGTCTTCCTGAATGAGTGTGTGTTGGTTGTGCAAATCTGTGTGTTTGTGACTGTGTAATGTGTCTCTGGGCATGTGTGCTGCTGCGACAGTGTCTCTGTATGTCTGTGTTCTGTATCTGTATGTGTGTTGTTTGGTGTGTGTGTGTATGTGTGTGTTGTGTGTGTGAATTTGCCTCTCCTTTGGATGTCCCTGATTGTGTCTGTATTTGTGTGTTTATGTTTCTCTTAATGTCTGTGTTCTGTGTCTGTTTCTCTGCCTGTAGGTCTGTGACTGTGTGTGTGTGTGTGTGTGTATGCACGAGTGTCCATTGTGTGTGGGATCTGCCCTGTGGGGCTGTGTCTCATGGCCTTGTGTATCTGTGATCTCCTGGTGTGTGTGTGTGTGTGTGTGTGTGTGTAAGCCTGTCTGTGGGCCATACCCCTTTGTGCCCAAGTGAAGCTGGAGTGGTTCTGTGCCTTAGTGTCTCTGTGCTTGTGGTGTCTGTTTATTTCCCTGTGAGTTCCTGGGTTTGTGCACCTAAGAAACCCAGGAACCTCTGTGGGTGAGAAGGGGACGATATGTGCTCCTCTCATTCCCGGGCTGGACCCTTTCTGTCCCTGCTCTTCCAAGTTCCTGGTGACCCCCTGGTAGTCCCCTTTTAGGCCCCAAGGAGGGATGGATAAAAGGGTCAGGTTATAGAATTCCAGGCCAGGGATGTGAGGAGGGCTCTAGATGCCTGGAGAAGGTAAGATTCAAAGAAGGAAAATTGTTTGTGGTCAAGGGATTCTGGGTTGGAGGGACCCTGGGTCCTGGGAGGGTGAATGAGTGGGGTCCTCTGGGAAGGGCTGGGGGACAGAGTTCCTGGGTCACTGGGAAGGGCTGATATGTAGGTTCCTACTGGCGAAAGCTAGAGGCAGGGCTCCTAGGCCCATGGCAGGGCTACAGGAGTCCTGGGTCCCTAGAGGTTGGGGCTCTCACTCATGCATGCCAGGTTTAGGTTGGGATGCATGTGCACATGGGCATTATTGGGGGATACAAAGGCAGAAGGCCACTGGGTGGAAGACCATTGTGCGGAAGCCCATTGGGTGGGGCGGCAGAGGTGGTCTGGCAGGCAAGTGTAGTCCCCAAGCCAATGCTGACCACCCTGGACATGCGTCCTTCCCTGGCCTTGCTGGGGCCTCACCCAGGCCACGGGCAGGTGCCTGGAGCCACATGGGCATCCCTCCTAGACCTGTGTGTCCTGGCTGTTGAAGGGTGCTTAGGGCTACCTTGAGATGCTGGTGCCAGGAGGGAGAATCTGGTCCCAAGATATCTCAGGTTGGAGATTAGGGAGAATTACAGAGGGAGGGCATTTAACATAAGTTAATTCCCAGAATAAATGCTCAACACAGGGTATTGTTGATATCAGTATTTTATTACTTGCAATCTGAGTGCTCACCTGGGAAATTCTAAAGATACAGAGGACTTGGAGGAAGCAGAGTAACTGAATTTAACTTAAAAGAACAAAAACATTGGAATTATGGCACTCCTGATACTTTCCCAAATCAACACTCTCAATGCCCCACCCTCATCTTCACCATAGCGGGGAGACTAGAGTGGCCAGGGATTTGCCTTAGGTGCACAGTGGGTTGTGAGTTCACTGCTGATTACATCTGACCCTTCTCTTTTTTCTGAAGTTCTTTCCGTTTAATCTTGCCAGTGATGGTTTTTGGCAAATCTGGGACAAACTCCACCTGGTTGAGGATAAAGCAAATCCACAGTGACTCAGTCCTGCTGCCATTTCCTACCAATTCTCCACTCTCCTCCTCTGTCCCTCTGCAGTCTCCCATGCAGGCTGATACCATATGGTGGCCTTAATGGAGTCCCCAAGTATTTCAGGTTCTCCCTCTGACCCCTAGAAGGTGGATGTAGCCATGGGATTTGCTTTGACCCAGGAGATGTGAGTGGAAGTGAAGCATATAACCTTGAGGCAAAAGAGTTGGGAGCCATCAAGACTGACCACCCTCTCCTTCATCTCTTAGAGCAGCTGGCAGGTCCCACATGGAGGCTGCTCCTTTATTCTGGTGGCAGAATGAGGGGATGTGGAGGACAGGTCCCAGGAGAGCCATGGAGGACATGAGGCATGAGCAGAAAAAGAGCCTTCAGTGTTGTAAACCTTCGTTTGGGGCTGTTTGTTACCTACAGTGATACCTAGCCCGTCCTAGCAGGGAACTCTTCAGGGGCATCAAATCCCTTCCATCTGCCCTCACTCACCTTCCTTGGGTACTTGTATGGGGCTGTCACTGACTTGACATGATCCTGCAGTTCCTTGGTCAACTGATCCTTGTCATGAGACAGGAACTGTGGGGTCAGGACAATAAAGGCCTTCACCACCTGCAGAATGAAGGCATGGGCTCACAGTGAGTGCCAACCTACTCCATAGCTTAAAAAGTCAATGTTTATTGAATGAGTGGTAAAACAAGGTGACACTGAACCCTACAGTGGTTTTGGAAAAGGAGAGGACCAGGTGTAAATCCCTGTACTTCCAATTCCCACTCCATGCCTTGAAAAGTTATTTGACCTCTCCTGAACCTCAGTTTCCTTTTCTGTGAAATGGGGACAATAAAGGCTCCATTCTTCATTTGGTTTCTTTAAAGCTTCCAGGAGATAATACATATAAAACATCCAGCTAGTTTACATTTATTACTCCTGTCATCAATATTTTCATCATTTTTACTGTTATTATATATGTAATTCTGAGCCAGAAACCCAATGGGCATTTCATAATTACTGGCAATTTATTATTTTTATATTAGCAGTGTTATCCATATTTTATTGCACAAGGCCTCACATATAGAAGGTGATCAATAAAGACTTTTTTTTTCTTTTTTGGAGATGGAGTTTCATTCTTGTCGCCCAGACTGGAGTGCAATGGTGCGATCTTGCCTCACTGCAACCTTGGCCTCCCAGGTTCAAGCGATTCTCCTGCCCCAGTCTCCCAAGTAGCTGGGACTACAGGTGCCCACCCCCGGTTCCGTCCACTTGCCCCCATCATGCCTGGCTAAGTTTTTGGTATTTTTAGTGGAGATGGAGTTTCACCATGTTGGCCAGCCCGGTCTTGAACTTCTCACCTCAGGTGATCGGTCCGCCTCGGCCTCCCAAAATGTTGGGATTACAGGCATAAGCCACCGTGCCTGGCCTAATAATACTTTTCAATATACAAATGCATGTATGTTCTGGAGCCACATTGCTGAGATGCCATTCGGCCTCCACCCCTTACTAGCTGCGTGATGTGGACAGGTTACTTAACCTCCTTCTGCTTCTCTTTCCTCATCTATAAAAAGCATAAGTGTTCTTAGATTACTACATTGTGTGAGAGTTAAGTGATTTGGTATATATAAGAGCTCATTAAATAGTATCTGGCATCCTTTCATTCAGAGCCACAGAGAGTCCACAGTGCCCCCTGGTGACCACACCATGTAAGTGCACATGCACACTGTGCCCTTCCACTAAGGCTGCACAGGTAAAGCCTGGATGTTTCCCCTGCACCTGCTTTCCTAGTGCGCACGCGCAGACATGATGCTCTCTGTGTTCTCCTCACCTCTCCTCGAATCGGGTCTGGGCTGCTCACCACGGCTGACTCCGCCACCGCTGGGTGCTCCATCAAAGCACTCTCAACCTCTGCGGGCCCAATGCGATACCTGGAGGATGAAGGGTTCTGAGGCAGATGCCGGGGCTGGGGTGAACCAAGTCCCCAGATCTCCTGCTTTGGAGTCGCAGCTTCCTTTGGCACAGAGGGTGGAGGTCATAGGAAGCCAGAGACGCCTGACTTGTCTGTGTCATGGGCCCAAAGTGTAAAGAGCTGGACATTATAGGCTGAGAAATACAAGACTCTGGTGCTCCCGGCTTCTTGCCTCACTGCCTGTATTGATGGAGGAGGGAGAATGTTTTGTCTCCTCCGGGCTTGGCCCAAGCAACTTCCCCTAACACGAAATCTCTTGGAAGCCTCAAACTTGGTCTTAAACATTCATGCAAATTCTGCATACTATTTCCCATTGCATCAGCAGGATTTTCGTCTTTTATTACATATATTTAAGGCTTACAACATGATGTTTTGATGTACATATACACAGTAACGTGATTAAAACACTCAAGCACACTAGCATATCCATCATCTCACACAATTGCCTTCTTTTTTTCTTTTGTGGTAAGAGCACTTAAAATCTACTCCCTGTGTAAATTTCTATTACATCATGTTTTAGAAATTAAAAAAAAAAAAAAATCCCATCCAGGCTGGGCGTGGTGGCTCACACCTGTAATTTTACCACTGTGGGAGGCTGAAACAGGAGGATCACTTGAGGTCAGGAGTTCGAGACCAGCCTGGCCAAGATGGTGAAACCCCATCTCTACTAAAAGTATAAAAATTAGCTGGACATGCTCGCTTGAAGCCAGGAGGCAGAGGTTGCAGTGAGCCAAGATCAAGCCACTGCACTCCAGCCTGGGTGACAGTGCGAGACTCTGTCTCGAAAAAAGAAAAGAAAAAAAAATCCCATCAATTTCTCTAAAATATCCAAGAAAAATTGTTACTGTAGTGTAATGTGCCTTTTAAAAAATCATGTAGGGGTTAGGGACAGGGGCTCAGAGCCAGACTACCTCAGTTCAAATCTGGATTGCATCCTGTGCTATCTTTGAGTCTTTAGGCAAATTTTCTCGCTGGTCAGTGACCCACTTTCCTCGTTAGTAAAACAGGGATAATAATCACATCTCCCATCCAGAGTTGAGAGGTGGGTTATATAAAGCATTAAGGACAGTGTTTTCACATAGTAAGTACTCTAGGTTAGCTAAATAGTTACAATGAATAATATATTTATACTAATAAATAATTTTATAATAATAGATTTATTAATCTATTCCTAATAGATTATGCTCATAGATTAATAGCAAATATATTCATAATAATAATAATGAACAATAACTAAAGGTTAGCTATTATTATTACTATGTTTGCCCTGTGACATTTGGTGCTGCACTAGAGGGGCACAAACATGAAATAGGCTCCCTGAACCTAGGAGACCAAGATAGTCTCCCTTCTCAATTCCATTCCCCATACCCCACTTTAAATTGCACAATGTCTTATTATGGCTCCTCGTCCAGACCCTCTTGAACTTCATTTTGCAATCAGGGCACCATAGACATGGCTCTATTCAGATTTAGGCTGGGGGTCCCATCACCAATGCAAGAAAAAATGTCTAGGTAAGCAAGATTCCATGAGGCATGTGACAGCAACAACAGCCAGCCCAGCATCAGCCACACCTACCCAGAGGCATTAATGATGTCATCACTCCTCCCCAGGAAACAAATGTAGCCTTCTTCATCCATCATTCCTCTGTCTCCAGTGTTGAAGAAGTCCCCACATTCCACTTCAGCTGTCTTCTCTGGGTTACCCTGCAAAAAGAGAGCTTCTTTGTTGAAGGCAGTGAATTTAGAGGTGATGAGTCACAACTTTGGGTTCCAATCTGGGTTTGAATTCTGCTTCTGTTTCTACTTGGTACCTGGGCAAGTTTTGCCATCTCTCTGAGTCTGTTTTCATTACACGTAGTGTATGATGCATGCCACTGCTCTATGATACAATCCACCAGCCTTCAGATCTCCCATTTCACTTGTGTGTGTGTGTATTTAGTTTTATGCAGCTTTATCGCATATGTAGGACTGTGCCTTCCCCACCTCATCAGGAAGGTCTCTGATGCTGCTCTTTTAAAACTACACCCACCTCCCTCTCGTTCCCCCTTCCTCTCCTCTCCACATCCCTGACCCCTTGCTAACAACTAATTTGTTCTCCATTTTTATAATTTTGTTGTTTCAAGCATGTTATATAAATAGACTCATACAGCATATAACTGTTTGGGACTTTTTTTTTTTTTCTCCTCAGCATAATTCCCTAGAGATTCATCTGAGTTGTGTGCACAGATGGTTTGATCCTTTTTATTGCTGAACAGTATTCCATGTTATGGATGTAGCTCAGTTTTTGTTTAACCATTTACCTGTTGAAAGGCATCTGGGTTGTTGTCTTCAGGTTTTGACGATTTTGAGTAAAGCTGCTATGTACATTTACATACCTGTTTTTGTGTGAAGCTGGCACTTTTTTTGTAGCCCATTTTAAATAAGAAAAAAACCTAGGCTTGAGGGAGGCACCTTTGCCTGCTCAAAGTCACTCAGCTGCTCACTGAGAGGGCTGATATTTGAATTTCATTCTTGCTTCATGACCGATTCACTTGATCCCTAAGCAATACCTCTTGTGGAACATGAAATGGTTTTAAGAGCTACCTGAAAAAAACATTTTAAAAACATCAAATTACATCCCTTTTTGGATTCACTTCTGATTGTTCTGAGTATATCAAGTTGATTCTTACTTTAGTGCTGATATGCTTTGAACTCTCTGGAAGTCTCAAGAGGAAGCCATGCTTCAGGATCAGAGCTTTCAATGAGAATAGGATTTAGGTAGACTATGAGAAAATCATTTTTTTTAAGCCTATAGTTATGGTTATAAATGCCTTCTGTTTATGACAAGTAATACTGTTTTCCACTTGTGATATTAGATCAATGTGAGTGCCTTTGTGGACTGAGTTGAGAGGTACAAGGTGGCATCAACAACATAAATGGAAGACAGAACCGTACAGGAGTAGATTTTTTTTTTTAATGCAATTGAAGTTAAGCAGGTGTTAATTCAAATTAGATTGTTACAACCTTAGGATGTTGTATGTAATATAGTAATCATAAAGAAAATATCTATAGAATATAAACAAAAGAAAATCAGAAGGGAAAAAAATGTGTCACTACAAAAAGGAAACTAAATGTAAAAGAAGGCAGTTATAAAGGAAATGAGGGCCAGAAAATATTAAACCACACAGAAGACAAATAGCAAAATGGTAGAAGTCTTTCCTTATCAGTAATTACTTTAAATGTAAGTGGAGTAAACTTTCCAATCCAAAGGAAGGAACTGGCTAAATGGATAATAAAACACTATCCAAATATACACTATCTACAAGAGACTCATTTTAGATTTAAAGACACGAATTCCACTGGGTGCGGTGGCTCACAACTATAATCTCAGCATTTTGGGAAGCTGAGGCAGGTGGATCACGAGGTCAGGAGATGGAGACCATCCTGGCCAACATGGTGAAACCCCGTCTCTGCTAAAAATACAAAAATTAGCTGGGCATGGTGGTGCCTGCCTGTAATCCCAGCTACTAGGGAGGCTGAGGCAGGAGAATCACTTGAACCAGAACCAGAGTTGGAGGTTGCAGTGAGCTGAGATCGCACCACTACACTCCAGCCTGGCAACAGAGGGAGACTCCATCAAAAAAAAAAAAAAAAAAAAAAAAAGACCAAAATACGTTGAAAGTTAAAGGATGGAAAAAAATATATTCCCTGTGAATAGTAACCAAAAGAGAGCTTGGGTTGTGGGTTGTTATACCAATATTCGACAGGAAATTTTTTTTTTTTTTTTTTTTTTTTAGTCAGAGTTTCACTCTTATTGACCAGGCTGGAGTGCAAAGGCACGATCTCAGATCACCGCAACCTCCACCTCCAGTAGCTGGGATTACAGGCGCCTACAACCATGCCTGGCTAATCTTTTGTATTTTTAGTAGAGACAGGATTTCTCCACGTTGATCAGGCTGGTCTCGAACGCCTGACCTCAAGTGATCCACCTGCCTCGGCCTCCCAAAGTGCCGGGATTACAGGCATGAGCCACCATGCCCAGCCAAAATAAAGTTTAAGTCAAAAACAATTGCAAAAGATAAAAAATGATCCTATATATTAATGGAAGGATCAATTCACCAAGAAGATACGATAATCATAAACATATAGGCAATAAACTTCAGAGCCCCAAAATGCATGAAGCAAACATTGACAGAATTTAAAGAAGAAGTGTCCAGTTCTACAGCAATAGCTGGAGAATTTAATATACCACTTTCAATAATGAGTAGAAAAACCAGACAGAAGATCAATCAGAGAATAGAGGACTTGAACAACACCATAAATTAATTGGACCTAGCAGACATATACAGGAAACTCCATCCAATGGCAGGACAACACACATTTTTCTCAAGTGCACATGGAACATTCTCAAGGATGGACCAGAAGATAAGTATTAAACTTATCTTTAAGAGACAGAAATTATACAAAGCATCTTATCAAGTCACATGAAAGGAATTAACAGAAGGAAAACTTTTAAAAAATCACAAATTTTTCCAATGTTTGAAAAATCAAACAATATACTCTTAACTAAAAAAGAAGACACCACAAGGAAATTTAGAAATTATCTTGAGACAAATGAAATAAAAACCACAACATATTAAAACTTATAGATTGTAGCAAACACAGTGCTAAGAAGGTAATTTACACTCATACTGTCTTAGCCTATTCAGGCTGCTATAACAAAATGCCATACACTGGGTGGGTTATAAACAATAGATATTATCTCTTAGAGCTCTGGAGGCTGGGAATCCAAGATCAAGTCACCAACCAACTTGGTGTCTGGTGAGGGTTCATAGACGGCTGTCTTCTTGATGTGGCCTCACATGGAGAATGGGACTCTTCTGGAGAACCTTACCGGAGTTGCCTTTTAAAGAGCACTAATATCACTAATCATCAAGGAAATGTAAGTTAAAACCACAATGAGATATTACCTTACTCCTGCAAAAATTGCGATAGTTGAAAAATCAGAAAACAATAGATTTTGGCATGGTTGTGGGAACACTTTAACACTGCTGGTGGGAACGTAAATTAGTACAGCTGCTATGGAAAATAGTATAGAGATTCCTTCAAGAACTAAAAGGAGAACTACCATTCAATCCAGCAATCCCACTATTGGGTGTCTACCCAAAGAAAAGTCATTATATGAAAATGACATATGCACATGCATGTTTATAGCACAATTTGCAATTGCAAAGATATGGAACCAGCCAAAGTGCCCATCAACCAACGAGTGGATACAGAAAATGTTGTATATATACACCATGGGATACTACTCAGCCATAAAAAGCAGTGAAATAATGTCTTTTGTGGCAACTTGGAAGGAGCCAGAGGCCATTATTCTAAGTGAAGTAACTCAGGAATGGAAAACAAAATATCGTGTGTTCTCACTTGTAAGTGGGAGTTAAGCTATGAAGGCACAAAGGCAAAGAATGATATAATGGACTTTGGGGACTAGAGGGGAAGGTTGGCAAGGGGGTGAGGGATAAAAGACCACACTGTTCAGGTGATGGATGCACTAAAATTTCAGAAATCACCACTAAAGAACTTATCCATGTAACCAACAACCACTTGTACCACCAAAACTACTAAAATAAAAAATAAAAAGGGAACTAACACCATTCATGAGGACTCCATGCTCATGATATAATCATCTCCAAATATTACATTGGGGGTTAGGATTTCAACATATGAATTTGGGGGAGACACAAACATTCAGTCTTCAGCACATATGTTAAAAAAGAAGATCTCAAAACGAAAACCTTACACTTTAAGGAATCAGAACAAGGACAGCAAACTAAACCCAAGCACAGCAGAAGCAGGAAATAAAGATTAGAGTTCATATAAATAAAATGGTAAATAGAAAAACAACAAAGAAAACTTAATCGAAAGTTATTTCTTTTGAAGAGATGACAAGTCTTCAGCTAGATTGATTAATAAAAAAGTGAAGATTAAAATTACTAAGATTTTCCAGAAATGAAAAGAATTATAAGAGAATACTATGAACAATTGTATGCTAAAAGGTTTGATAACCTAGATAAAATGGAAAAACTACTAGAAACACACAATCTACCAAAAACATGAATCACAAAGAAATAGAACTCTGAATACATCTGTAACTCATAAGGAGGTAAAATTAGTAAACAAAACCCTCCAACAGAGAAAAGGCCTAGGCTAGATGGCTTCACTGATGAGTTCTGACAAGTATTTAAAGAAGAATTAAGACCAATCCTCTTCCAACTCTTTTAAAAAATTAAAGAAAAGGAAAAATTTTATAAGTCAATCTATGAGGCCAGCATTACCCTGACACCAAAGCCAGACAAACACTACAAGAGAAGAAAACTATAGACCAATAACTCTTATGAATACTGATGCAAAAATTTCAGCAAAACACTAGCAAACCAAATCCAGAAACATATTAAAAGGATTATACATCATGACCAAGTGGGATTTATTCCTGTTTCGACATACAAAACTCAACAAATATAATAAATGACATTAATAGGATGAAAAGAAAATAACCACATGGTTTTCTCTCAATTGAGGCAGAGAAAGCACTTGAGAAAACTCAATACTCTTTCATGGTAAAAACACTAAATAAACTAGGAAACTTCCTCAACATGATGAGGCCACATATAAAAAATCGGCAGCTAATATTATTCTCAATGGTGAAAATTGGAAAGATTTTCTCCTAAGACCAAACATACAAGGATGCCTGCTTTCACCACTTCTGTTCTACATAGTCCTGGAAGTTCTAGCCAAATCAATTAGGCAAGAAAGAGAAATAAGAGGCATCTGAATTGGAAAGATGAAGTAAAATTATCTCTGTATGCAGATGGCATGACCATATATAGAAAACCCTAAGAATTTTACACACTCAAAAAAAAAGGTTAAAGCTAATAAATAAATTCAGTAAAGTTGTAAAAAACAGAATCCATACACACACAAAAACTCAACTGTGTTTCTGTGCACTAAAAATTAAAACTCCAAAAAGGAAACTAAGAAAGCAGTTCTATTTACAGTAGCATCAAAAAGAATACAAGACAGTAGTGCTAGTAATAAATTTAATCAGGGAGACAAAAGACTTGTACCCTGAAAACTATAAAACGTTACTACAGAAAATTAAAGAACAGATAAGCAAATTAAAAGACATATGATACTCATTTATTGGAGACTTAATATTAAGATGACAATACTGCCTAAAGCTATCTACAGATTCAACACAATTCCTATCAAAATCCCAATGGCTTTTTTGTTGTTGTTGCAGAACTAGAAATACCTATCCTAAAATGCGGAGAGAATCTCAAAGGACCCCAAACAGTCAAAACAATATTTAAAAAGGTGAATAAAGGCCAGGCGTGGTTACTCACATCTATAATTCCAGCACTTTGGGAAGCCTAAGACAGGTGAATCGCTGGAGGCCAGGAGTTCAAGACCAGCCTGGGCAATATGGAGAAACCTGTCTCTACTAAAAATACAAAATTAGCCAGTCTCATAATCTGGTCTCAAAAAAATAAGTAAATAAAAAATTTTAAAAAAGGATAATAAAGTTGGAAAACTCACACTGATCTCAAAACTTACTATAAAACTACAGTAATAAAAACTATGTGGTATTGGCATAAAGATAGATAGACCATTGCAATAGAATAGAGAGTCCTGAAAGAAACTCTCCTATATATCATCAATTGATTTAACTATACATGCCAAAACCAGTCCATGGAGAAAAGTCAGTCATCAACAAATAGTGTTGGGAAACTTCAATGTCCACTTGCAAAATAATGAAGTTGCCTTACAACACATACAAAAGTTAACTCAAAATGGATAAAAAATTTTCTGGTGGGAATGTAAAATGGTGGAGCCATTGTGAAAGTGGTTTGGTAATTTTTTTCAAAAAGTTCAGCATAGAATTACCATGGAACCCAGCAATTCCACATCTAGGTCTATACTCCCAAGAAATGGAAGAAGGAACTTGAACAGATACTTAAACAATAGCGTTCATAGCAGCAATACTCTCAATAAGCAAAATATGGAAATAACCAAAATGCCCATTAGGAGATGACGGGGTACACAAAATGTATTATATACATACAGTGGACTTTTATTCAGATTTATAGGGGAATGATATTTTGTTACATGCTAAGACATAGATGAAACTTGAAAACGTTATGCTAAGTGAAATAAGCCAGACGCAAAAGGGCAAATGATGTATAATTTCACTTATATGAGGAACCTAAAATAGGCAAATTCATATATTTTAAAAAGTAGGTTAGAGGTTATCACATACTGGAGACTGGGGCAGTGAGATGCTGTTTTTTGAGCAGAATTTCTGTTTAGGATGGTAAACATTTTCTGAAGATGGGTAATCGTGATGGCTGTACAACACTGTGACTTTGATACTACTGAATTGTACACTCAAAAATGGTGAAAAGAGTAATTTTATGTTATATTTTACGTAAATAAAATATAAAGTAAAAAATAAAATATCTGTTCAAGTTCCTGCTTCCACTTCTTGGGAGTATATAGCCTTAGAAGTAGAATTGCTGGGTCTCATGGTAATTCTGTAATACTTTTATATAAATAACAAGGGATAAAAACCCAAAGAAGTCTCAATGGAGGAAGCCTAACATTTCATGGACATGTAGGTGTGGGTATATGTTAGGACACTTTTGGAAAATAAAATATGTCATGCTCAATCAAAAAAAAAATTAGCTGGGTTCAATAGCTCATGCTTGTAATCCCAGAACTTTGGGAGGCTGAGGCAGGGGGTTTACTTGTGCCCAGGAGTTTGAAACTAGTCTGGGCAACATAGTGAGACCTTATCTCTACAAAAAATAAAAAAATTAACTGGACATGGTGGTACCTGCCCATGGTCCCAGCTAATTGGGAGGCTGAGCTGGGAATATCACTTGAGTTCAGGAGGTCCAGGCTACAGTGAACTTTAATCACGCTCCTGCACTCCAGCTTGGGCGACAGAGCAAGACCTTGTTTTTTTCTTTTTTCTCTAAATATTGCTTTGGATTATCCCCATTTCAGCTCAACCATAATCTCTGGTTGGATCCAAGTACTACTATTTTTAAAAAATCTCCTGAAATGATAGTAATATGCAGATATATATCTGTGGTTCTCAAAGTTGCCTGGACATTGTATAATATATATATGTTACCCCATGTTTAATTTTTCTCTCTTTCTCTTTGTTTTCTTTCTTTCTTTCTTTCTTTCTTTCTTTCTTTCTTTCTTTCTTTCTTTCTTTCTTTCTTTCTTTCTTTCTTTCTTTGTCTCTCTTTCTTTCTTTTTTTATGGTGTCTAGCTCTGTCGCTCAGGCTGGAGTGCAGTGGTGCAATCTTGACTCACTGCAACCTCTGCCTCCCCGGTTCAAGTGATTCTCCTGCCTTAGCCTCCCAAGTAGCTGGGGGTACAGGTGCGTGCCACCATGCCTAGCTAATCTTCTGTATTTTTAGTAGAGATGGGGTTTCACTGTGTCACCTAGGCTGAGCTCAAACTCCTGACCTTGTGATCTACCCGCCTAGGCCTCCCAAAGTGCTGGGATTACAAGTGTGAGCCACCCCGCCTGGCCTAATTTTTCTTTTATCCAACCTTAAATTGTGCTGCTGAGAATTAAGGCTAATTAAGGCCTGTAGGTTCCCCTTTGGTCAAAGTATCACAAAGAAACCATCGCTGCCTTGAAACCACAGTGTGAGGATGGCAGTGACACCAGGACAGCTGCCAGTGAAGTGTCTTTGGAGAAAGGAGATGAAGTCTGAAATCAATTTCAGGGTCTGGTCATCCTTCCATGGCCAATATTGGAAGCTAAGATTTTCCTCTTTGTGGCCATTCCTATCCTGGGAGGGCCATTGCTTATTTGATCAGGACTTTCAGCAGGTTTCCTTATAATCCATCTCAGTTTTCTATAATCTCTGGGTTACTAATTTTTTAAAATCCTAAACCTACTATGTATTTGATGTGCAGAGGAAGTGCGATGCTTTTTATCTACAGCTTTTCTCTCTGTAAAATTGGATAATAGAGTTCCCTGGAGGCTCAGCGAGGATAAGTGATTTGTTTACACTATGTTGTTGGTAAGTGAGATGATATTATTTGAATCCAGTCAAAGCCTATATTCTTGACTACAGTAGATCATTGGAACGCAAGTCTGATGGTTCTGAAGCCAGTCTTCATTCTACCCCGTCAGCCCAAAAGTCCCAGGTGGGTTACGACAGGAAAGGATGGGGAAGTGCACTGTGAGCTTCGAGTTGAATGAAAACTCATTCATTTCATTGAGTTGGAGCAAATAAAAGAAGACTTGAAGAAGCCTCACGATGCAGAGCTCCCTGTCGGGATCCTTGGGATCATGATGGTGGCAGATGGGGGGTCATTACCTCATAGCACATGAAGAGGGTTACAGGCCTGGCAGGTTTGATTCTGATGCCAATGTTTCCTTCTGTGTTGGGTGGCAGGATGCTGCCCTTGTCATCAATGACCTGTAGCAAGAGGCCTGTGAATCGTACCCTGCAGGAGACCCCAGCCCTTCTGTCCCACCCAAGCACTGTCTGGCTTACGCATGGAACACCAGTGTGGATAAAATAATGGAAGAAACATCAGAAAATGGAATAAAACTATTAAAAGCCTTTAAAAGAAGCAAATGTGAAACTCAAGCCAAGGGTCTATGTTTCATGGGTTAGTAGATGTCACCAATGTGTCTTCAAGTTGGAAAACACTGATCAAGAAAAATGAAAAGCACCAGTTGCTAGAGAGGGCTGCCAGTGCAGCTTCTAGGTATTCTTTCCTACCCACTGTGTGTGATGCCCCAGCTGCTAGGGTGAGTGGTGTTCCTGCCCACAATAATGCAGTTTTCAACCAAGACCTCCATAGGAGACTGAAGGGAAAAATGAGAAGACAGGAGGAAGGATGACTGGGGCAGAGAAGTGTGGCTGGTGTTGTCACCTGGTGTCAAATTGTCCAACCCCCACTGAGCCCTAACTGCTCCCTGCCAATGAATGCCCTTAGGACCAGACCTGGACGTCGTAGGGTGGACTGGCCTTCCCCAGGAAACCCGGCTTGATCTTCATTTCCCGGAGGGTGGCACAAATTATTCCCTGTTCACAAAAGAAAGAAGATTTGTGTTGATCAGAGAGGTCAGGCTGATCACAAAGCAGCCAGAATCATACACAGCATCCCCTGCTCAGAGATGTAGTATTCCGCTCAATGGATGCTGCACAAAGAGCCCTTGTAGGGAAGCTGGAAAGCCTGGGTCTAGGCTCAAGGTGTTGACCCAACTCTATTCCACAGTCATTTTCTGCAACCAGTGTGGTCTGGCTCTGTACTAAGTGCAGAGTCTACAGAATCCAATGGGGAAGCAAAGAAAGAGGAAACAGGGTATTCTCCTGGCTGTGGGCATGTAATGTGGGGCATGCCCACCATTGAACAGGCATGTGTCAGTTTGCTATGGGAAGGCCACTAGTCTATATAACAAACATTTATGTGGGGCTGTTAAGTAGTGATAAGGATTCTGCCACAACTTCTTGACTGATCCTGATGCCAACTTTTCCTTCTGTGCTGGGTGGCAGGATGTTGCCTTTGTCATCAGTAACCTGTAGGAAGAGGCCTGTGAATCTCACCCTGCAGGATGCCTCAGTGTGTGTGGAGGTTGTCTGGATTGCTTGTGCTGTTCTCTCTGTTAGCACTGCCCTATCTTCATCTGTCTTCCTGATGAACTTGATTCCTCCTTTATTGTTCTCACAAGTATATTTATTTCTATAGCTGCATGCTTTACATTCAGACCAATGAGGGTTTGAATCTTGACTCCACCACACACTAACTGCATGCCAATTAATCCCTCTTGATCTCCTCTTGATCTCCTCCATCAAAGGGCAATAATGATAACACTTACCTCCCAGAGTGCTTGTAAGCATATGGAAAATTCTGCATAATACAAGGCACACACCATGTGTTCAATGAATGATGACTACTGGCTATTACTCAAGCTCCAAGAGGAGTCAAGGGAAAGATTCTCTTTCTGAAGCATTTCTCCCATACTTCCATTGCAGCCCACAGGGCATTATAATTATTTTTGCTTGTCTGTTTCCTTCAGTAGATAGTGAGCATCCCAAGAATAGAGATTGCCTTATTCATCCCTGAGCTTCCAACATCTGGAACAATACCCATCAAAAATAGCAAGGACCACAGCAGCTGCAATGTGAGCATATACTACAGGTTAGACAGCAGCCAGAGCATTATATACTTCTTTTTATTTACCTTATCACAATCTGTTAAGATTGGCACTATAATTTCCATTTAAAGGTGGGGGAGCTGAGGTGAGAAAGCATACATAGGATCCCGATGGTCTTAAAGCTATAATTGGCAGAGCGGAGACTTGGACCCAGGTCTGTGCTCCTGGGATAGGAAGATCTTTGCCCACTGCCACATCACTGCTCACACTCTAGGCATGTGGAAAACGTTGCACACATGAATGAACAGATGTGAAAGTGTTTTGAGAAATTAAGCACCATCTAGTGCTGCAAATATTGGAGTCATGGATGTAGTGTGTTGTCCTGGCCCACCATCCTCCTTGTCCAAATATGACCCGTAGGCCATTCAAACATAGGCCCAAAGTGTCACCATTTTTCAGGTCTGGAAGCAGACAAATTAACTGAATTGCTATTATACTTTTTTGCAAAATAATGTCAGTTGAGTATGTGAGTTGGCACTAAAATAATAATTTTGCACAGGGCCTGGGATAGCAGTCATCCTCTATGTGCTAGAGGGATAATGGAGGCAGAGGGGGAAAGTGGCTCTGTCCAACATTGGAAATGGATTGCAAATGTGTTGGAAGAGATGCTTACCCACACTGTAACTGATGAGGTCCTTGAACTTCCGGACATGCATAGTATTCTAAATGCCCCAACCACCTGGCAGCTCAGTGATACTCTGGAATGACACTGTTTGTGTGTATATGTGTTTGGTATATACAGAAAGTATCTGCTCCCTTATCCACCCTGCTAGTATTCCACAGTCAAACCTGTGAGTTGTCCTCCTAAATACCAAGCAAGGAACTTTTGGAGCCAGCTTCCACTTGCCTTTGCAGCCCTAGGGAGGGTTAGTGGAGCTGACAGTACTTGCTGGAGGAGGTGGTCTCCATGTTGCTGGAGAGAGTCTCCTATCCCACCCACCTTCTGTGGCTCCTCTGAGCTGACCACAGGGACAGTGTTAAAACAGCCTTAGACCCCTTTTTAAGGTTTTGTCCAAGAGTTTTCAGCACATTGGTCCTGTGGTAAGATGATGAGTTGTACATTTTCTTTCTGCAGATAGATTTGGGACAAATTAGCCTAGAACTCTAGAACCTCTGGTTGGCATCAAACAATGCTGTGCATGCGATGGGGCTGTGTCCCGCACATGTGGCATAATTCAGCACATCTGCTGGGCTCAGTCGCTGAGCATATCATGACCATCCAGAAGGGACCTGTCCACTTTGAAAGGAAAACGAATCCCAGGACCCCAAAATCACTAAGCCAAAGGGAAAACTCAAGTTGGGAACTGCATCAGTTGAAACTGCCTCCCATTTTATTCCTAAATAAGAGCTAAAAAGATAAAAAACAAAACAAAACCACATGCCTCCCCTGCAATTTTCCCACTAAAAAATTCCTTGTGGGCCCCAAAGATCATTATTGTAAAACAGTTCTGTTAAATTTCAACCTGACATTGATAGCTCATCTTCACAGGTATCGGACAAAGAACAGAACTCAAAATCATCCCTCTGCTCTCCTGAGACAAATGCGTACCCAATTGCTTTCTCTGACTTATGTTTATCTTATGTAAAAATGCAGATTCACTGATCTAGATGAATGTGCAAGTGACTCTTCCTCTACTCTTCTCTCACATGTAAACAGCTGATCAAAGACTCACAAGAATGCAACCATTTGCCTCGTATCTGCCCACACCTTTAAAAAATTTCTTCCTGGCCGGGCGCGGTGGCTCAAGCCTGTAATCCCAGCACTTTGGGAGGCCGAGATGGGCGGATCACGAGGTCAGGAGATCAAGACCATCCTGGCTAACGCGGTGAAACCCCATCTCTACTAAAAAATATACAAAAAACTAGCTGGGCGAGGTGGCGGGCGCCTGTAGTCCCAGCTACTCGGGAGGCTGAGGCAGGAGAATGGCATGAACCCGGGAGGCGGAGCTTGCAGTGAGCTGAGATCTGGCCACTGCACTCCAGCCTGGGCGACAGAGCGAGACTCCGTCTCAAAAAAAAAAAAAAAAAAATTTCTTCCTTTTCCTCCAATATCTGCCCTTTCCCCTTTAAATATTGAAGCCCTCAAAATCATCGTTGGAGAAAGGCACAAACCTGTTTCCCAGGCGCATGTCCTTAACCTTAGCAAAATAAACTTTTAAATTAATTGAGACCTGTCTCAGATACTTCCTGGTTTGCACCACCTACCGTTTCTGACTGCCCATAGACATTGTAGAGCAGAAGGCCCGTCCGTCTTTTCCACTCCTCCTGGTCCTTGGGCCACAGGACCTCCCCACCAGTACAGCAGTGCTCCAGGGCAGGGAACCTGATA